>NC_048232.1:74706014-74729971 GCF_002007445.2 Ailuropoda melanoleuca
AAACGCCCCCCGCCCCGCCCCCCCATCCCAGCTGGGCGCAGCACCGGCCCTCACTTCCCCGCCACGTGCCCCGCCAAGCCGAGTCCCCTCCCTCCAGCGCCCCCCTTGGCCCTGGGTTATTAATACCCGCACCGCACATTCTCAGCTGGCGGCCGGGCAGGTGGCAGCGCCGACCGGGGTCCAGACGCGGAGCGCAGCTTTCGGGGCGGGACCTGCAGCGGGTGCCCCGCCACCGACCCCAGGAGCCCTCGCGCCCCGCCCAGCTCTCGGACGTGCACTGCGATCTGAGGCTCAGGGTGGAGGTGGACCCCACGCTCGGTGAGTGAGGTGAGCGGGGCGCCAGCTCGAGCGCCGCGGCCCGGGCTGGGGGCGTCGAGGGGGGGTTTGTGTGTCAGGGAGCAGGACAGGAGTGTCGAGGCAAAAGGGTGACAGGGTGTTGGGGCAACAGGGTGTCCAGGCATCGGGATGTGAGGGTGATGGGGTGTCGGGGCGCCCTTCCGCCACTCCCCTGCAGGTGCTGGGCCCACTTGGAAGCCGCAGGTGAGCGGGGTGGGGTCTGCCGCCTTCTCATCCCTCCCGGTCCCCTTCCTCAAGGCTTGCAGCCCTCCCTCGGGGAGCAGGGGAGAGGGGCTCCTGCCCGGAGGAGGACCCCTGGCCGGGCACCAGACCAGAGGCTGGACCAGGTCCTGTCTGCCCGCAGGGCTCTGGTCACGCAGGGTGGGACGGTCCAGACTTTATCGTTATTACTATAGATACAGGACGTGCAGAGGGAGAAAGCCTGAAGCCTTTATTATCCCTGGACACTGGGAGGTGGGGTGACAGGGGCCTCTCCTCTGCGGTTAAGTAGCCCACCTTTTTGGTCCTTTTTCCCCCTTTTTTCTTTCTTGCTTTTTTCTTTGTGAGGATAATCCTCATGAAGGAAGCACAGACCTCAAGTACAGGTGTCTGTGCCCCCACTCCCAAGGACTCCCCAGTCACCACTGTCACGGACCACCTTGCCTGTGCGGGAACTTCACCTAAGGGAGCCCCACAGCCGTGCTCTCGTGGGACTGCCCTCACTCAACAGTCATCCCTGATACTGACGGCAGTCCCTAGACGGCATCGCTTCAGGGCATTTTTAGGGAGCTGTCCGAGTTTGCTTATCCACACTAGTGTTTACGGACGCTTGGCTTGTTTCCAGCTCCTGGATATCAGGACTAGGCTGCTTGTCAACGTTCTCGCTCTTGTCTTTTTGTGGACAATCGCACTCGTCTCTCCTGGGGGCAGACGGAGAGAGGGACTGCCGGGGAAGAGGTCCTGTCTCACTATTAGCGCTGGGTTGCTTTCCAAAGGTGCTGACCATTTCAAAGTCCCTCTAGCTCCTCCGTGTGCCCCGACACCCCACATCTGCCCCCAGCTCCTCTGTGTGCGTCCCGACACCCCACACCTGCATTTCTGGCTCTGGCATTGCGATGGGCGTTCAGTGGTTTTGACCTTTGTCTCCCTGACGACCATGATGTTGAGCACGTCTTCCTTCTCAAACATCTGGAAATCTCTTTTGAGAAATTCCTGTTCAGATCTCTTTTTTCTCCTCCAACAGAGTCGTTAGACTGTATGGATTTATAGTTATTTCGTGTATTTTGGTTACTAGTTCTTTGTCTTCTAATAATCTTTTCCCAGTCCACAGTTTATATTTTTACTCTCTTGGTGAGGTTGCTAATTTTAATGTAGTCCGTTTGATTGGTCTTTTCTTTTACTGCAAGTGTTTCCTGTTCTTTTGTGAGAAATCTTTGCCTGCCTATGGTCATGCAGGTATTCTGTATTTCTTCCAGAAGCTTGACTGATTGATTGGTTTAACCTATTATATGCAGGTCGACAGTCCATCTTGAATTATTTTTGTGTGTGGCATGAGGTAGGAACCCAGGCTCATTTCCCCCGCGTGGATAGAGAGAGATTACAAACACTTCTCCTCTTCACCACACATTTTTTTTTTTCTATTCGAACTTTTAAAATCAGTGGATATTACTTTTGCAATCTAAACAAAATATATTTTTTAAAAACATGCGGAAATAGGGAGAAAGAACTCTGGGGTAAGCCCAGCCCTCTGCAGGTCTCCCAACCTGGGGGGAACTGGGCCTTCACACAGCCTCCTGGGAGAGAGAGGGGTGCCTGAGCTGATCTCTGATGAGCGTCTTCTCCTGCAGACCCCACGGATGCCTCCGCCACGTCCCAGGGAGCCGCAGGGCCCAGCACCAAGCCCCGCGTGAGGCAGCAGAGATGACGCTGAGCCCCGAGCCGGTGAGCAGGTTCCCCGCCCTGGCTCCGCCGGGCAGCCCCGGGCCCGAGCCGTCCGGTGCCCCCAGTGCATCCCTCAACAGCTCATGGGCCGGCCCACCGGAGCCCAGCTCCCCGGACGACCTGGCGGCCACCGGGGCCATCGGGGCGGTGCTCTCGGCCATGGGCGCGGTGGGCGTGGCGGGCAACGTGTACGTGCTGGTGGTCACGTGCCGCTTCCTGCGCGCCTCCGCCGCCACGTCCGTCTACGTCATCAACCTGGCGCTGGCTGACCTGCTCTACCTGCTTGGCATCCCCTTCATCGTGGCCACCTATGTCACCAAGGAGTGGCACTTCGGCGACACGGGCTGCCGCGTCCTCTTCAGCCTGGACCTCCTGACCATGCACGCCAGCGTCTTCACCCTGACCGTCATGAGCAGCGAGCGCTGCGCCGCAGTGCTGCGGCCGCTGGACACAGCGCAGCGCTCCAAGGGCCGCCGCAAGATCCGAGCTCTGGGCACGTGGCTGCTGGCGCTGCTGCTGGCGCTGCCCATGATGCTGGCCATCCGGCTGGTCCGCAGGGGCCACAAGAGCCTCTGCCTGCCCGTCTGGGGCCAGCGCGCCCACCGCGCCTACCTGACGCTGCTCTTCGGGACGAGCGTCGTGGGGCCCGGCGTGGCCATCGGGCTGCTGTACGTACGCCTGGCCCGGGCCTACTGGCTGTCGCAGCGGGCCTCCTTCCCGCGGCCGCGGCGGCCGCCCGACCCCAGGGTGCTCGACCTCGTCCTGGGTATCGTGCTGCTCTTCTGGGCCTGCTTCCTGCCCTTCTGGCTGTGGCAGCTCCTCGCGCAGGACCGGGGGGCTCAGCCGCTCACGCCCCGCGCCACGCGCATCGTCAACTACCTGACCACCTGCCTCACCTACGGCAACAGCTGCGTCAACCCCTTCCTCTACACGCGGCTCACCCGGCGCTACCGGCGCTCGCTCCCCGCCCGGAGAGCCGGCGGGCCCTGCGTGCCGGCCAGTTCCTGCCGTGCCGTGTCCATTTCCAGCGTGGCTCCGGCCGCCCGCTGTCCTCCAGTGGCCAGCGGGCCACCGAGACTGCCACAGTGTCCTGGGGGACTCCAGAGCGGTCTTCACCTGAGTGTCCTGCGGCCCCACGTGAACCCTGGGGTCGAGGGCGGGAGGCGGCCTGAGTGCTGCAGGGAAGGGCCCCAGAATGCAGGCTGCCCCCCGAGCCCCTCCTATGTCCCCATCGCCCCCGTAACTTAGTCTTCTTCCAGAAAGTTCCCTGCTCGCCCTTCTGCATGGCTCATTTCAGCCTCATCAGCCCAGCCACCTTCCTCGTGATGCCCAGAAGGCCCCACACCCAGACCACCTAGGAGGGTCTGTGGGAGGCTCAGGCCCAGAACAAGGTTCTGAAGATCAAAGCAAGTCGAGTCTCCACCACCCACAGCAGTGGACATGCGTGCCGGCCAGTGCCTGCTGTGAGCCGTGACGGCACTCTCCTCTCCTGGCTGCGGTGTGGTCCCTGTGGCACCAGCCCCGTCCCTGTCCCTGCCTGTGTTCCCGACCCTTCTGCACAGTGTCAGCGTTGGAACAATAAACCCTGAGCGCTGCATGCCTGTCCTGACTCAGAGTGTGGATGGCATGTTGAGGGTGGGAAGACCCCTCAGGATGCTGCCCATAGCACGAGGAGCCTATCGGTCTGGCTGGGGAAGATGCGTGTCTTCCCTCGAGCTTTGCTTGTGGCTGGTCCAGCTGTCCTGATGTGGCGGGCAGGTGCCACCCAGCCCGAGCCAAGCCCTGAGGCCCTGCAGCAAGGGAGCAAAAGACCAGCCCCAGCTTGCTGAGGGAGGAGAGGGCAACTGGGTTGATAGTATTGCAGGCCAGGAACAGGGCGGGGGGGGGGGGTTCAGATCACACCCCTTCTCAGCCTGGGGATTTACCTCATGCCTCCTGGGGACACTGAGGCCACCAGGCTCTGCCCACAGAGAGCCCATGGGGAAGGGTTTTAGATCTCTCCCCACCCCCAGCAGCCTGGACGCCCTGCACTGTGGCCCAGCTCCCACCCCGCAGGCCGGTCTCCGTGCCATCCGGGCCCCGGGCCCCTTCAAGGTCCCGCCAGGATTCTGACGTGAGGGCAGGCAGAGAACTGCTCCCCCTGCCGCAGCCCCTAATGGTGGGGTCTGGGCCCCACTTAAGTCCTCAAATGCTTTTGGAAGAGAATGGCCCGAAGTTTGCACCTTGACCGAGCCCCCAGGTCTCTGCTTCCCAAGTCCTGATTTTAGGGTGTGCCAAGAAGCCCCAGCCTTGGAGACCAGACACCCCCCAAAACATCCCCAATGGTTTTGCACCATTTCTTAGAGTGATGCTGAGGAAGTTACATTTTGAAATTTTTAAAAAAATTTTATTATTTTTAAGTAGGCTCCATGCCCAGCGTGGAACCCAATGCAGAGCTTGAGCCCATGACCTTGAAACCAAGACCTGAGCTGAGATCACGAGCCAGACGCCCAGCCAACTGAGCCACCCAGGCACCCCAGGACGTTACATTTTTTACCCCAAGCCCAGCTGGGCAGAGGCAAAGCTTGTCTGCACAGGGCCAGGACCTCCGTCTTGTATTTCCAAAGGGACTCCTGTCTGTGTGTCTGTCTGTCTCTCCCATCACTTAGGGCCAGGCCTGTGCTGCCAGCCTCACGGCATAGATTCTTGAGCACCGGTCGCCTGGGTCGGCTGCCCCAGGACACTCTGTTCCATCCAGGCCTCCAAACCCTGGGACACTGGGACCTCAGATGGCCCAGCCTCAACTAGGACACGGCAGGGTCAACAGGGCAGGCTCCCGAGGTGGTGGAATCCGGGAGGGAGGGACGACCTGGCAAGGGCCAAGGCTTCAGGGGCAGAAAGGGAGAGCCCGAGGCTGCCGACTTCACAGGCCTCACACCCACGGGCTTATTAGGTCTGGTCGGAAATGAAATCAAGGTCCTGCCTGCAGCAGCCCCCTCACCCCCCTGAGATACCCCACCCACAGTGTCCATCCGTCATCCCTCCCTGGTGACAACTCTCTTCAGTCCCCAGTCTCAGCATGGCCTCCCTTGACTGACACCCCATCCCCCTCCCTTGTCCCCCCACTCCTGCCCCCACCTCCCACCTGGCTGACCCCCCATCCAGTGTGCTTCAGAGTTCAGAATGTTAGGTGCTCACACACAGGCACACTCAACTCACACACTTGTGCCTGTTCTGTGCCTGTGCACTCACCCCCACACTGCCACGTGGAGACCCCACAGGCTCACCGTGGCTTTGCTGGCCTCCCTGGGCCCACTGCCCACAGCCCTGTCCATTGGGTCAGGTGATTTATGGACCCCTCCTCTGGCACAAGACACAGCCCGTCAGGCACAGTGCCCGGCTTTCTGGCCTCACCAGGCCGCTCTGCCTGCTCAGAGGCCAGGCTGGCTCCTGCAACGGGCCCCCCTGCCTGCAGGGTGCCCAGGGCTCAGGCTGCTGAGGGTTCCAGGTGGTGCGAGCCGGGCAGGAGCCGGTAGAGGGTCCCAGGGTGAGAGGTCGCCCGGGCCGTAGCATGCGGCGGCTAGAACCGAGCTCTGACCCATCAGGGCTGTCCTTGTTCGGTTACAGCACACTTGCCCTGAGGCACATTTACCCACCATAACATTCACCCCCTCGAAGTGCAACTACTAATTTTCAGTCCATTTACAGAGTTGGGCGAGCATCATGCAACCCCATGTCAGCACATCGGTCAGGGAGGCCAAACCAATAGGGCATAAAGTGTAAAGGATTTCCTTAAGGAACTGACTCACGCAGTGAGGGGCCTGGCAAGGGGGACGCCCATGGGACGGGCCGACGGGCGGACACTCAGGCTGGAGTCGAAGCTGCAGCCTGGGGTGGAATCCCTTCTGCTCTGGGCAAGCTCTGTTGTTTGCTCTTCAGGCGTTCAGTGGGACGGCTGAGGCCCTCCCCCACGTGATGGAGAACAGTCTTCTTTGCTAGAAGTCAGCCGACTGTAGATGTCCATCCACATTGTACTGGGGTCAGCACCCCGTTCCTTCTTAGAGCTGAGTCCTCCTTGTGGGATCACCCGGCATTGTTTATCTGTCCCTCAGTCATCACCGTGACAACCAGGGAGACCTTCCACGGATGCCAGGCCCAGTGTCCTGTTCAGGAAGCGGGGTCTGGTGACCATCGGAGGGGCCCAGCGGCCTTGGGTGATGGGCCTTGAGCTGCCGCCACTTCTTCCGTCGCCAGCGTGGAGCTGCTGTGGACACGCGTGTGCACGTCTCTGTGCACGTGTTTGCATGCTTTTGGGGAGGTTCCTATGGAATTTCTGGACTGTGCTCCACAGTGGCTTCACATCCTATGCCCCCTGCAGCAGGGCATGAGCCCGCCCCCCCACCTCCTACCATTGTCCTCCCTCTGGGCTTGCACCATTTTTGTCATAAAAGAGCAGCTGCTCTGGGTAGACTTGGATCCGTAACTGGCAGCTTTGTGACCTTGACGTGTCACGGAGGCAAGCGTCTGCAAGGCCGGGGGCCACAGGCCTTACTCGGACCAGCGGAGCTTGCTGTCAGGACAGTGCTGCTCAGGGGCTCACGGAGAGGTGGGTGACTGAGGCCGGACCACTCCCTTCCCAAGCCATGGCACCTCAGCTCCCGAGCAAAGGGAGTCAGTCTTCCCCACCTGGTCACACCACAAGGGGCGGCCATCAGGGCCCCTCAGGAGACAGGGACGGCGTCATGGCCTCCATCACCGCAGATTGTCTTGGCTCTGTGGACCATTTGAACCCCTTTTGGCCAGTTCTGTTTCCTAGAAGATGTTGACCAGGTCCCCTCATCCCCCTGTCCTTGGGAAAACAATGACCAGGTCCCCCATCCCCTGACCCAAGGAAGGCTCTGACCGGGCATGTCCATGAGCCTATCTGGCTCAGATCAGGCTGGGAGGCTGGAGGGCGGTTCCAACAGTTCCCAGCTCCCAGGGAGGGAGGGAGGGAGGCTCAGCACCCAAGGGCCTTCTCAGTGAACCCCCTCATGTCACCTGGAGCTTAAGGTCACAGGGCTTTGCTGGACAGCTCTCTCGACTCAGGCTGATGGGGGCTCACAGCCTCCGCAGGCTCTGGGGTCCGTCTGCTGGCTCCTCGGCCAGCTTCTGGGGACACAGGGGACTGTGCCCTTTGGGGGGGTGGTGATTGTCAGCTGAAACATGACGTTTTCCCCTCTTGCAGGGAAGTTTAATTTAGAGAGAAGGGTGCTGGTCATGGGAGTCTCCTGGGTGAGAAGGGGCTTGGGCAGGGGCTCTGGGTGGGTCGCGAGGCTCCTGCTGTGGCAGGAGGGGCAGAACCAGGGAGGGGCATAGCTCATCCCCCCACCATGGGCCCTTAAGCCAAAGAGACAGAGAAACTCACAGGGAGGGAGAGCACAGGCCGTCTGCCAGAGGGAGAGGAGTGCAGCCAGCAGGGCCTGAGGGCTGGGCGCTGAGGGGCAGACATGTGGTGCCTGGGGGTGCGGGGTTCTGCTCCTGGAGCCAAGGGTTAACGAGCTGTCCTTGGGCTGCATACTTGGCCACAGTCAACACAGCTTTTCTACAGATGTTTCTGCTCTTCCTGGGTGTGAAGGAGCTTCTGGTCACGCTTCAGGCTGCATGTGTCAGGGTCCCAGTGGCCCCAGAAATCTCCAGACTTATCCAGGGACCAAAGCCCCAGAGAAGGTGAAGCATGGATGTCGGGGGACCGAGGCACCAAATCACCATGACAACCAGCAGGTACGAGTGGTCCTGTGTCTGCGTCCACCTGGAATTCATTGTATTTTGGGTGCATTCGGAGAACGGATTTCTTTTCATAGAAGGCTCCCGGAATCGCTCTGCGAGGCACTGACTGCCCTCGATCGAATGTATCATGAATTCCGACTTTGGTCTGCAGGGCTGGCTTGGAGCTGGGTTACGGTGAGGGCTTGGGGCTGGGGCAGGAGAGGCCTTTGCAGGTAGGGGCATGTGTCCCTCTGGAAGACCCCAGGCACCAGAGCCACTGGGACAAGGACTGGCTGGGCTGGGGTGCCCCGCTGCACCAGGAGAGGGGCCCAATGCCAGGCCTCAGGGCACTTTCCCTGCCCTGTCTCATTCGCTCGTATTCCCCATCCCCCAGCGCCCACCCCCACCCCAGCCAGTGTCCCGGGCAGGCTGTGGGCCCCCATCCCGTGGAGGGCACCCAGTGGGGCGTGAATGAATGGGTGAGTGAGAGGATGAACTGGGTTCTTGACCCGCTGCCCCTCCTATTTCATTTGTCCTCTGTTCCAGGAGCTGGTGGAGGGGCTGCTGGAAGGTGGGAAGGAGCCAGAAGCTGGGAGGTTTCACAGTCAAGCAGTGGTTTTGCTTCCCTGGAGGCTCCGGAGCCGGGTGGGGATGATGGGTTTACCAGGGACAGGCACACTCTCACCCCTCAGGCTCCAGGCGGCTCGGGCTTGGCGGGGACGGGCTTTTGATGACCGCCACGGCGGGGCCACAGGGCCCGACGGGGTTTTTTCAGGCACCCCCAGCCCCCCAGAGGGCGGCCTGCAGCTGCCCCACCCTCTGCAGGGAGCGTGGCCGGTGCGCAGACCCACGGAGTCCGGGTCACCGGGCCGCACGCCCAGAGGAGCTGCGCTGCGGACGGTATTTATCGACAAGAAACCCACGCTTCAAAGTTCCCCAGACTCCTCATCTTTCCAGGAACTCATTCTTTGGGAAGTGAGTTGTACCCAGACCAGTAGCCACCACTGTTTCCCTGCCCAGGGAGCTCTCTGCTTGTGGAAACCGTGCTCCCCAGACGGACCTCTGCGGGGGTGGGGAGTCAGCGCTTGTCTGGGTGGCCACACAGTGCTTGTGGGGTGATGCATGTGGCCCTGTCTGGGAGGGCATCCTGAGTGGTTTCGAGAGGCCTGAACCCACCTGTCCTACATCTGTGCACACCCAGCTGACAGGTGCTCCCGATCTGGGTCCCCTGAAGGGCCAGCCTCGGGGGACAGGACGCTGGGGCTCCTTTGTCCCCTGGAGAAATCACCCAGAGCTCATCCCCAGCGGCCAGGCCACCTTCCCTCAACCACTCCCCAGGCATGAGAAAGGAGAAGAGCTCGGCCAGCAGAAGGTGGGAGCCCCCATCCCCATGTAAGGGGAGGCAGGGGTGGCCAGAGTCCAGTCTGGGCCCGCCAACACCCACAAACCGCCAAACCCGGAGCCCCAGTGCCAGGGCAGATTTTTCCATTGGAATTCCAGATGGATGATGCTCGAGCAGGAAGTGGGGCTGCCAACGCCAACAGCCAGGAGCTCCAGACTTGCTTTTCTCCAGGCTGGCCGAGGGCCCACCCCCATGTGGGGGGCGAGGGGTCAGTTCTCTCCCAGGAGAGCCCCATCCTGAGCTGCCCGGGGCAGGCCCACAGGCTGGACAGCTCTGACCTACCCTCTTCTCCCCCTGGTGGTGGAGGCGAGGTCTGGATGTCGCGGGGTCAGAGCGGGGAAAGCAGCCTCAGGCGGTCCCGTGGCCTGGGGAGCTCTTGCCCAGCTGTCCAGCCCCCTCACCCCCACCCCTGCCTCCTTCCTGTTCTGCCCCCTCCCTACCCACGCCCATGGCCACTGGGCAGAGCGGCGGTGGACAGTGTGTGCCCCACTGCATGTCAGGTTGGGCAGCACGGCGCTGGAAGTCAGGAGCCTTCAAGACCTCCAGGAGGTGGCCCCGGGGTGGGTGATTTTAGGGGTGGGGGAGGCACTGATGAATGGTGTGAGCAGGTGTGCCCACCTGTGTGGGGCCGGGAGGGAGGCTGGGGCACCAGCTGGGGTCTCAGGTGCAACCTGATCCAGGCTGAGAGGTCTGGGCTCCCCTCTGAGAGGATATGTGCCCCAAGCCCCTGAACACAGTGTGTCAGAGGTGAGATCCACGCACCCTGGACACGAGGCCTCAGCCGGGGCTCTGAAGGGCAGCGGTGCAGACCGCCAACCCCAGCCCTACCCTGCACTGGCCTCAGACGGGCACAGGAGAGGGTCCACTGCACAGCCAGCACCTCACTGCCATGTCCCCCCACCCCAAAAGCCCTGCTAGCCCCTGGCAGTGCCCACTGGCAAGGCAGATCTCGGCGGTGTGGGGTGGTCTGGGAGGGTGTGCTCTGGGCAGTGGGGACCTGGGAAGGGGAGTGGCCCACCTTTTCCTGGGGACAAAGCCTCAGTCCAGTAACCCACCCCGGGCATGTGGAGACCCCGTTGGTGCCCACCGTCCTGTAGCTTCCTCTCTCCTCCCTCCTCCTTACCGCTCAAGGGAATTCCCCAGGAACGGGGCCCCTCCTGGCTGCCCTGCCCCCTCAGATCTGTCTTCTTTATCAAGGGAGACCAGAGAGCTCAAGCCGAGTTGTGTGACTGCAGCGAGATCGTGAGCCCTCCCTTGTGTGTCCACAGGGATGGGGATGGCAGCTGGGATGCCCGCAACGCGGCCTTCTCAGGAGGAGGGATTGCCCGCATCCTGGCTCCGCTGGGATCTACCTGGCCTCAAAGGTGCTGAGACGAAGGGACGTCAAGGTGTGGCCACAGATCTGTGGGGGGGACAGGGCTCAGGCATCCGTCTGGTTGCCGGGTACAAACCCTCCCCTGCCACTCTGAGGGGCTCCGCATGCAGCCGGTGGGCAGGTTCAGGTCCCCGAGGGCAAAGTGGGGAACGGAAGGGCAGGCAGGAGGCTGGGATGGTAAACAAGGGCCCGCAGAGCATTTCCTGGGGGTGAGCAGGGGCCCTTCAAAGTGGATTCAGGGCTGGCAGTCTACGCTTGCTTCTCCTGGTGTTCCAGATCAAGTGAAAAACTGGTATTTATGGTGTCGGTCAGCCCAAAAGGGACTGGACGTGCCACGGTGACACTCCCCTCTTCCCCCTCGGCCTCCCGGGGCCTGGGGGCCTGAAGTTAACGGACCGCAGCCCACTGGTGCTCCCCTGCTTGGCTTCCATCCGCTATTGCTACTTGTCTGTCCTACTGCCTGGTCCTTGCCGCTGTGTCCCCAGGTTAGACACACGGTCTGCCCCCGCCACGGACCCCCACACCCTAACCCTTCCCACACAGAGCACTGCCAGGGCGCGTGCGGGGCACCCGCGTGGGGTGTGACCGGCTTGGCTTCGGGAGGATGCCGTGTCAGGCGGGACTCACATCACTGGTGTCTTGGTCCTCGGCCCACACCTGTCTCCCGGAGCTGCCCATGCACTGGACCTCCTCTACAGGCCATGGCCTTGTCCGTATTCCAAAGTCGGTCTTCAATGGGCCGGGGTGGTTTCTGAATCTGGATGAGGCCCAGGCGAATGACTATCTATTCACAAACAGGAATTTCCATCCAGGGCCCAGGGATCCCTTCTTGAGGCAGGAGGCTATGTCGGCTCACTGCCAATTTCTGGACCCGACGTCGACAGCTGAATCAGACACACAGGTGCTCGGGAGGTGAAGAGCCGCTTCCCCCAATTTACTTATAGATGAAAAATGACCAGTACAGCAGCAAATTAAAATCTGGGTGATTCATAAGGCACCTTGTTCAATGGAAATGGGCTGAAACAGTGGGAGGGGGCGTGAGTTCAGTGTGGCTGCTCCCTGGGCAGGGCACTGTGGCCAGGACTACGTGAACACAGGGTCTGCGATGCCGTGGTCGGGGTTGCAGGTAAAGGCGATGGTGACAGCGTAACGGGTGCCCCAGTGGACCTTCTCCACACGGTGCAGGTTCTCGGACCCCGAGGTGAAGAAGGACACCCGACCTGGGACAGAAGAGAGAAGTGACCAGGAGGCCACACATACGGCCAGCCCCGACACAGCAAACCAGGGGAACAGGACAGGCCCACCAGCCACGGAACGGCCGCGGCAGGAGGCAAAGCAGGTGAGGCCCCCAGGGGAGTGAGGGGCACCCCAGCCCCTGTCCAGGCCCTCTTTGTGGTGAGTGGGCCCAGACTTGGGGGTGAGGTCCTGCGCTGCCCAGGGCGCCCCGACAGGCCACGGGACCTCCCCAGGCCCACCCCTCACAGCCTTTCAGGTCTGACGCTTAGGATCTTATTTCTAATCCCACATCAAACAAAACCAAACCCTGGAGAGCGAGGGCAAAGCTTGAACAAATAATTGGAAAAGACACGTCAAGAAAAAACATCCAGTGCCTCGCCTCGCCAGCTCCCTTCGAGCGGAGACAGAAGGCGAAGACGTGGGGAAAGGCAGCTTCTGAGTCGACCCCAACCGTCAACGGATAATTCCACGTTCATCGGCTTCCTCCTTTGGCTGGGCTGGCTCACAGCGCTGTCGATTTTCCTACCCGTGAGTGACCATTATGGAGCCGAAGGGAGGAAGCCGGGATTCGGCAGGCACTGTGGTAACTGCGTTTCCCTTCAAAGTTAGTGCTGGAAACACCACTGTTTCCTTCACACTCGCAGCTCGACTGTAACCTCCGCGAAGGAGAGAAAAGTCCACCTCAGACACGCTCTGCTTCCTCGTTGTGAAGGGAGAGCTGTGCTCTGCTTGAGAACAACGAGCAAAAGAAGCCGTGGGCACGGGAAACCCTGTGGGTGTGAGTCTGGGGCTCCCGGCGCCGTCCCCACGACGGAAACGCTTCCCCGGAGCAATCCAGACGCACAGCACTTTCCGAGGCTCACATTTTTAAAAGACATCTTGTCCTCAGTCTCTTGAACTTTGATTCAAACCTGAGACTCCGGACAAGCAGCCGTGTGCACGGCGGGCCGCCGGCCTCCCACGGCCGTCCACTCTGTCTGCCCCTGGGCAGAAGGACACGGCACTCGAGCGGTCGCTGACACGCAGTAAGAGTGGGGGTCTCTGCGTCCCTCCCAGCGCGTCCGCACAGTGTGCAAACAGAGACCTTGGGACAGCGCGAAGCCTTCCACCACTCATGCTGCTGGAGCTTCAGGAGAAGAAAGTAATATCGGGGCAGAAAAGGAGGACTCGAGGAAATGATGACCCAAACTCTCCCCGACATGGTGAGAACCTGTGGCTTTTACTCCAACAAGCACAGCAAACTCCAAGCGGCATATACAAGTCCACACCGAGGCCCAGCACAGTCGGATGAAATGAGAGATTCCAGGAAATCTTGGAAACGGCTGACAAGAAAGGCCGTGACCTGGTGACGGCGACTCTCTCAGCAAGAAAGGAAGCCAATAATGATGTTTATAAAGAGAAAGGAAAATTCTATCCATCCTGAATTTCACAGCCAGTGAAAATATCTGTGAGAAAGGGTAACACAAGGACATTCTCAGAAGGGCCTCTGTCGGGGGTTCCTGCACGGCGGGAGGTGTGAAGGCCGAAGAGAAACGTCCCCACTGGACAACCAATCTACAGAGAGGGTCCTGGAAAGAGTGAGTAAGTGGAAAGCGTGAGGCGCTGTGTCTGTTTTCCCGTGGATTTCCGTGAGACAGAGGACAGCGTGTAAGGAACGAACGCAAACTTTTCATAGGGCCTCGTTCGCGGGCAAACCGCGCTGCTTGTGTCGTGGGGCTAACGCTGGCTCCCGTGACATCTGTGGGGACGGACGAGCCTCGCTGAACCCCAGGCGGGGACAGGACAGAGGGAGTGTTATAAAATAAGATGGCTGGCTCCCATCTTGTCCACCCGGAAAGAGATTCTCGGACCCCCTCAGACGCCGGTGTGATGACCTGTGGAGCAAAGTGCGACACGGGCGGTGCGGTCCTGCCGGAGCCCCTCTCTGCTTTCTGACGGCCCAGCAACGAAGCCCTGTACTTGGTTCTGACAGCTGGAGAGCCTGCAGTGGTTAAGTGCAGGCACTACAGAAGCGCTCGGCACGAACCCAATGGCAGCTACTTGTCACCAGAACCACGAGGAAATCACCGAAGGAGGAGGAAGTCACCATCTGTGGGTGACCAGCAGGCCAGCACCACTAACAGCACACGAGGCAAAGAGCAAACACAGCCGTGACACTGACACCGGAGGGCGGGTCTCCCAGAACCACGTCCCCCAGCAGAGGGTCTCCCAGAACCACGTCCCCCAGGCCGAGTCTCCCAGAACCACGTCCCCCAGCAGCGGGACTCCCAGAACCACGTCCCCCAGGCCAAGTCTCCCAGAACCGCGTCCCCCAGCAGCGGGTCTCCCAGAACCACGTCCCCCAGGCCGAGTCTCCCAGAACCACGTCCCCCAGCAGCGGGTCTCCCAGAACCACATCCCCCAGGCCGAGTCTCCCAGAACCACGTCCCCCAGCAGCAGGTCTCCCAGAACCACGTCCCCCAGGCCGAGTCTCCCAGAACCACGTCCCCCAGGCCGAGTCTCCCAGAACCACGTCCCCCAGGCCGAGTCTCCCAGAACCACATCCCCCAGCAGCGGGTCTCCCAGAACCACGTTCCCCAGGCCGAGTCTCCCAGAACCGCATCCCCCAGCAGCGGGTCTCCCAGAACCACGTCCCCAAGGCCGAGTCTCCCAGAACCGCGTCTCCCAAGCCGAGTCTCCCAGAACCACATCCCCCAGCAGCGGGACTCCCAGAACCACATCCCCCAGCAGCGGGTCTCCCAGAACCGCATCCCCCAGGCCGAGTCTCCCAGAACCACGTCCCCCAGCAGCGGGTCTCCCAGAACCGCGTCCCCCAGCAGCGGGTCTCCCAGAACCACATCCCCCAGGCCGAGTCTCCCAGAACCACGTCCCCCAGGCCGAGTCTCCCAGAACCGCGTCCCCCAGGCCGAGTCTCCCAGAAACGTCCCCCAGGCCGAGTCTCCCAGAACCGCGTCCCCCAGCAGCGGGTCTCCCAGAACCGCGTCCCCCAGGCCGAGTCTCCCAGAACCACGTCCCCCCAGGCCGAGTCTCCCAGAACCGCGTCCCCCAGGCCGAGTCTCCCAGAACCGCGTCCCCCAGCAGCGGGTCTCCCAGAACCACGTCCCCCAGGCCGAGTCTCCCAGAACCACGTCCCCCAGGCCAAGTCTCCCAGAACCGTGTCCCCCAGCAGTGGGTCTCCCAGAACCACGTCCCCCAGGCCGAGTCTCCCAGGGCCGTGTTCCCTAGGGGTGCAACAAGTTGTTTGAACAATACTGCTCACCTAATTCTAGAAGCATGAAACATTTCAGAATTCAGAAAAAGGTACTTTCTGGCTTTTGACACTCTTCAGTAAATGACTTAAAGTAAGATTTAAGCTCAGCAACTGAGTAACCAAAAATGTGAAAAAAATCTGTTTTTGTAATCCTTTGTGTTCTTTTCCTCTTGGGCCGCAAGGGTGCCTCTCGAAAGCAGTGACATGTGACACCCAGCCTTAGTGCCAGAAACGTCTCTGCCTCTTAATCCATTAAATTGCTGGAGCTGTGGGGTGTCTGGAGGGCCCCCCTGCCCGTGACTGAGCCCAGGTCCGCACCTCTTCCTGTGCTCACCCAGAGGGAGGAGAGCAAACCCTGACCTGCTCAATTTCCTTTTTACACCCTTGATTTCCAGGCTACTTCGTGTCCCATTCACAGCTTCAACAGGGAGCAGTTTGGACCCGCTGGCTTGGAGGACCGTCCCATGGCCGGCAGGAACATTCTGAGCCAACCCAGGTGGGCAGCCTCACTGGTCTGACTGTACTCCCCAGACGGAAGCCCAGTGAGCAGGTGAGGGTGATGCCGTAGGAACAGGTGAGACGTGGCAGCAGGAGGACGGCACTGGCACGGTCCCAGGGGCCTGGACCAAGTGGCAGGGCTCTGCCTGTGGGTCTCTGGGAGTCCTGCCCGGGGCTGCGACCCCACCCTTCCCCACAAGTGCCAGAAGGGAGGGGACAGTCCATCGGCGCAGCACACGCTCCCAGGGCAGCTCTGAGTGTCCGTGCTGTGTTGGGAGCCCTGGGGGCTCCAGGACTACCTGGTCTGGGGAGGAGGTCCTGGTATTCAGTGCCGTCACCAACATGATTAGGTCAGGATTTTTGCCTCTGGGGAGGGACAGAGTGGGAACGCACCGCAGGGAAAGGGAGGCTCTGGGGACCGCTGTGCAGTGGCAGCAGTGACCTGGGGCAGTGGGGCAGTCGAGGACCAGCAGATGGACCACTTGCCCACCTGCCTGCAAGCCTGGGGCTGCCGCCTGAGGGTCCTACCTGCTCTCGGCTCCACCGTCTTGTTGGCCCCCTCCTCCATGAACACAAACCTGCCCCCGCCGAAGTCGTCCAGGTAGTCAGAGAGATAGAGCAGCGAGGTGTAGTCGAAGGAGCCGTAGGTCACCTGTGGGCAGAGCGTGAGGGAGCACGTCAGCATCCAGGTGCTCGTGGGGCAACCGGCCCAGGACGCCCCGCGTGTGCTTCGAGGTCAGTAAACAGCCTGTGTCCACCTCCTAAACGAGGCCGCCCGCTACCTTTCTGACGGCAGAGGCACCTCGGTCAGACCCACAGTCATGGGTTTTTGCCCGGGATCCCACACAGCTCAGATGGCCGGGCAGCTGTCCTCTGGCAAAGGTGACGCGTGGCAGACAAGCCCACGCCACAGCGATTCCTGGGATGGCGGCCGTGTCACCCACTAACGGGCAGGTCCAACCTCCCGCCTCCACACACGGGACAAATGCGGCAATGACAGGTGCTTTCGCTTTCTTCACGCGTGGGGCAACCCCAACCTTTTCAACTGCAGTAAAATACACGTACCACAAATTTGCCATTTTAACCACCTTCACTACAGCCCAGGAGCACGAAGCACGTTCATAGTCACGCAGCCACCCCCACCGTCCGTCCCCAGAACTTGGCCCGGCGTCTTCCCAAACTGAAACCGTCCCCGTTAAACACGTGCTCCCACCCCCCACCCCCTGTCTGTCTCTGGCTCTGACGACCCCAGGGACCTCGTTCTGGTGGAACCCTACAGTATCTGCCCGTTCGTGTGTGAGCCCGTGTGCAGACGCTCTTCGGGAAGACCACGCAGGCAGTGCAGACGGTGAAGGACGAGGTCTGGGTGGGGGCTCGTCTGAGCACGGCCCCTCCGATAACCAACGCTCACCCCTGGCCTGGACGGAGGGACATAAACAGGAGGTGGCTCTCATCTGTTTCCTCAGACGCCCTGACGTCGGGGAGGCAAGGTGCGGTTCGTGGCCCATGCAGACAAGGGGCGCCGTGTGGATGTCTGCACGGTTTGGTAAAACTCAGGCTGCTGAGGAGGGACTGACCGTCTGCACTACGCAAAGGGGTCGTCTCCAGGGGCTCACACAAATCAGGATCTGGTTAATATGGGAATAACTGAGATACGCATCTTCCTCACGCAAAGATACTGACGTGCAACGAACAAGGAATTTTAATCACATAATAACATTTTGCAGGCTGATGAATTATTCAATCAGCAAGTCTGGGGTAAGAGATAGAAGGTCTAAGAAGTACAGTCCGAACCGTCACCCCCCAGGCCTGGTGCACAGCCCGACTCCCGCCTCTAAGCTCCCGGGTGGACAGCCAGGCGAACGTGATTTCATTGACAGCTGTAGGCCTCCTGGAACGACTCAGAAGCCCCAGGGCAATCTCACATGACGTACTTGATCAAGGCTCAAAAAGCCTCCTCCCCCTGCAACCATCTATACCCCATCACCATGACAACAGCCACCTCCTGACAGGAGGTGCTCCGACCAGCGAGGCTGCCACGGTGACCAGGAGCAATGTCACTTCTCCTAAACTTGGCACCAGCAACAAGAGGCTGGATTCCTATGTACCTGGGCTCAGCTCCACATCCCCCACTAAGACCCCGTCTCAGGTTCCCCTTGTCCGGAACCCCTTCACCAAACAAACACCAGAGGGACCTGGCCTGCGAATCTCCCGGGGCCGTGCCTCTCGAGCAGCTTCCGCCGTGAACCCCACGTCCATCAAAACCATACACGAACCGCATAAAACATAAAAGAGACCCAGGTGGAGCAGGAGGGGAGTCCCGGAGCCGACCCTCTCCTACCCGCCCACCCCCAGATACTGCCAAGGAACCCTCAGAGCTCGCGTGAAAACCAGGGACCTGGGTGAGGAGGCAGTGGGAGTGGCGTTCTGCGGGGTGTCTGTTCCTGAGCTGGAAACGAGAGCCTTGTGGAGGAGGGGCAGACACCACGTTCCGGAATCCTCTTGTGTCCGAGGACATCTTTTTGCCACATCCACATGTGAGCGGTGCGTGGCTGCTCCCGCCACCCTGGCTCCTGAAGACCCTTCTGTGGCCTCCTGGCTCCGAGCATCACTCTGGAGAGCCTGAGGCTGCCCACGAGCTCTTGGCGGCCAGTGTCTTCCCGCCTGCAGAGTATTACCTTCGAAGTCCGAGAACGCAGCCAGGCTGCGCTCCGTGTTGTCTCTCCTGAACCAATTCTTCCTGGTGGTGGAGGGCTGTTCTTCCTTCGTGCAGGAAGTGCTCCTGGGCTCCGGCCCACGTCTGATGCTCCCTCCTCCGTATGCTGGACATACCTGTCTGTCCTCCACACGTCGTCTTTGCCATCAGCACCGTAACCACCGCTCCTGCCTCTGCAGTGTCTGTGATTATCTCACAGCCGGGTTCTTACCTGTCCCCTAGCACAGTGACGATCTGGCCGTGTGTACCAACAGACCAACAGCTGCTGAAGCCATGAGGGGCAAGGGGATGGGGCTGGACCTCAGCTGTACCGGACTGGCGTCAGAGGGCCACAGATGCCACTTCCATGTGAGCTGGCTTGAACTGATTACATATGGAGGTCCTCAGTTCACTAACCACACTGTTGGGCTCACGGCCACGCATGGTGCTGCCTCCGTCAGCTTGGTCGAGATTAAACAAAGGCTGGGCATCTGACTACATTTCAGAGCCGAAGCCCATTTGCAAGCGTGCGCCCCAACCTGCCCTCATCACTCATCCCAAGCTTTCTGGGTATTTTTCACTTGCTTCTTTTGTCCTGCCTCACGGGACATGAGGGACGGTCCTGGGTCAGCTGAGCACACCCGCAGCCCTCGGGTGTCCCGCGGCGGCATGCTGACAACACGGGGGGACGTGGCTGCAGTACAGACGGGGATGGGCTCCAATCCAGCGGGTCGAGATCACTGATTAGCTGGGACCGTGTCTGAAGAACAACAGCTCAAGGACGGGAGATCCAGGGGATTCCGAGTGGTCGAGAGATCCTCCCGTGAAGAGGCGGGATGTGGGTGGAGGGCAGGCCCGAGGGGAGGCCACCTGCAGCTTTGGGGGCGACAGAGGCCGCCTGGGTGGCACACAGTGGAGCTCTCGGCTCAGGTGGAGGCAGCCACGGAGGACAGCGTGCCACGGTGCCCACCACTTCCTAGTGCACATTTCACCATTACACGGGATAGGTTTTACCTCCTCGACGACATCCACGGGGTTCCACGGGGTTTAGGGGAACGTCAGAGAGGAAGATGTCTAAGATCCCAACCACGGAAACGCCACGGGGTTGATGCTGAGGAACCCGGGCAGAGCCAGCTCGGGCAGCCACGGACAAACCCCCAGTGCCCGTGCCAGAGAGTGGGTACTCACCTTGTCCACGTGTGCGTGCCAGTACTCGTCATGAGCCGTCCGGGCTTGGGTGCTGTTGATGCGGGAGAAGAACGTGGGCTTTGTCAGGTACAGCGAAGACTCACTGATGCCAAAAGCCTGGGCGATCGTGAGCTGGACCTTCCGTCGCACGTCCCTGTCGGGAGGACACATGTGTCACCCAGGAGCAGTGTGGCCTCAGGAGACGATACTCCACAGGTCCCACAGAGTCCACACAGTGCCACACTACAAAAAGACACAGACTGTAGGAAAGCCGCCAGACGGACAGACAGACAGACACACACACACAGGGCAGCCTGCACCTGTGTGAAGGGACACTATGTGCCAGACCAGGAACTAAGGACCAGTTCCTTGTAGGAATGGCCACGGCACAAGGCCCGCTGGGGACATGCAGAAGCAGCAGGGGGGCGAGCAGCCCTCTGCACAGAGTGCATGTGTTCCTGAGCAGGCAAAGAGGCCTGGAGGAGGACCTCAGCCCTCACCGAGAGTTACAGTGTGCGTGATCAGGGGCTGGGGACGCCGCCTGCCACAGCAGAGGGGTGACACCCTGCCACAGCAGAGGGATGCGCAGACATCGGCCTGCGCAGACATCGGCCTCTCCCTGCCACGTCCAGGGGGCTGGGCTGCAAGCCCCGCACATGCAGCTGTGTGGCAAGGTGCAGTGTGCCCCCCCATCGGCATCCACGGCGGGGGCACCAGCCCTGCCCGGACCACCGCTGACCTGCACAGCCGAGCTCCAGGGAGCCGCCTCCTTCCGGGAAGCCAGAATGCAGGGCGGCAGTGCTAGACGGGCTGCCCCACATCTGGCAGGTGGACACACAACAGATCCTGCCTACCCACCCACCTACACACACACCACACGGACTTACACCCTACACGTGCCCAGTACACGTCTGCGAGACACGACGACACACGTGCACACAGGTGCCTGCCCACGCACCTGCCTGCGCCATACGGAGCAGACGGTAAACTAGGTCTAGCACCACAACCGACATAGCTCAACACAACAGGTACGTTCCAACATTTCCGGCCCGCTGGCTGATGCTTCAACAGGTGCACCGCTAGCCCCCATCAGGCAGGGCACCAACTGGGGTGCGGCAGACTTTTCCTGGGACCCCCTTAACCTCACTTCTGTAAGTAGAGCAATCACCCTAAATTCAGTGGTGTTCACGGGATTCCTGTGGGGCCAATGATTACACTCAGAATGCTCGTGACCCTTCAACGAGGGAGGGGAAATGTGTGCACTCAGCTCCTATCAGCCACGTCACAGAAACAACTTAGGAACCATTTACTCAGCGGGCTGCGTCTTCTTGTCTTTGTTCACCTTCGAGGAGCAAACTCTGCCAACAGTTCCACGAACTGAAGGAACTAGAGGCTCCTGGCACTCCTCCACTCTGTCATCAGACCAGGCGCTCCACAGAGCGTGCCGACGGGGTGCTGGTGCTCCTCCCGGGATCCGTGCTCCGCTCGGGGTGCGCCGGCCTCCATTCTCAGCTCCTGCTACGGGGCCGGCTCCGGTGGAACGCCCCGGCCACTCCTCCGATTTTCACAGACCGCTTCTGCACGTCATGCGCACACTCTCCCCAAGGTCAGTGGACAGAGAACAGCCCAGAAACGACGGGGAGCCACTGGACGGTTTTACCTTCAGCACGTCCGGAGATGGCAGGTTCGGTGACCAGAGTCCGACGAAACCCCGTGGAGGTGGCGCTGAGCGCGGCAGGAGCTCGGCTCCCGGTGGCACACTGACTGGCTCTGTAAGAAGCTGAGGGGAGTCCGGGAATTTCTCACCCTGAACGTTACCCATAAAGCCAACCTCAGACACAGCTTTCCTTCCAGCTCACAAGACACGCGGAGCGGAGCATTTTGTATTTTGTGTGAATCATCAGAATCCTTTCGTGGGAGACAGCAGCAGCTCCTCTGACCGTGGTGATGTCATGGCCTTGAGCGTCCCCAAACCTTGCTCTCTTGTTCCAGCAGATGTGTTCTGTGACAATCCAGACCATAAATGAGACCAGGCCGAGATCCCATGCTGCTGAAACTCTTGTCGTGTCCCAGAATGCTCAAACCACAGAGTAGACAAGGTTAGAAGAAGGATTTCAATGGCAGCCTCTAAACACTGCCATTTACTTGACACTATTTGAGAATATATTTTGAGGAGTTTTAATGATTGGATTATTATTATGATTATTATTTTTTAAAGATTTTACTAATTTATTTTAAGAAAAAGAGAGCTGGTATGAGCAGGGGGAGGGACAGAGGGAAAGAAAATCTCAAGCAGACTCCCTGCTGCACGCAGAGACCATCGCGGGGCTCGATCCATCCCATGACCCTGAGATCCCGACCTGAGCTGAAACCAAGTTGGACACTTAACCGTCTGAGCCACTCAGGTGCTCCAGTTATTATTTTAATAATTGTTTTATTGTGTAAAAATAATTGGACCCTTCCATTTTTCCTCATTGGTAACTGCCAACCTCATTTGTTAAACCCTCAGCTCTGACCGAACACAATGGACGTCCCGATGAAGCCTGCGTTCAGTGCCTCCTCCAGCACCCATGTGCCCTGCGACGCACTCATCCTTCTTGGTTCAACAGCCGACTGGGTTTTCACTTCAGAAACAGAAACTCTGCTCCATTCGTGCGCCTCTCCCTGGGTTCCCTGCGCGACCACAGCCACACCCAACTGCAGTTGGAGCGACATCCCTTCCTCTCTGCAGTTCCCACTTGAATGAGACACAAATCTGCTGTTTTCCCTTCATTCGCGGTGATCGTTTTTACATTTCTTAGAGCCTTGAACTTATGAACATTAAAATACTGACCCATGCTGTTCACTTAACAGTAACCACGGTAAAGAAACTAGTCATGGGGTGATCGCAGACCTGGCTCCTGCACCACTGGTCACCTGGCCCTTTGTGCTACGAAACCTCGCCTCACCCAGACTTCAGGGCCGACCCAGTGAGGTCACTAGCGTGGGGCAGAGGTCAAGGACACTGCTCACTGCCACTACTATCTGCATGTCAAGTTCACCCGACCTTCGCTTCTCTCTGGACCAGGAGCCCCGCTTCGCTTTCCGGCCATCTCCCTGGAAACATCACCAAGGGGAAGCGGCAGCAGTTTCCAGGCCATGAGGCTATGGGAGCGCCAGGCCCCACTGGCTGCTGGTCAGGGATGGGTGCTGGGGCTGAGGGCACAAAAGGGCAACGTGGGGTCCGCATGGTGCCGAGACACTCGGTACCATGACTGGCAGCCCTTTCGTGACCTACTCAGGGCACAGAATTGCACACACTCACATAAGTAAGGTAGAGCTAGGGATCCTGAGCAAGACGGTGGGGGGACGGCACCAGTGCTGGTTCCTGGGGGCGATGCCCTGCTCTGCTTACACCAACTTGTTGCCATCGGGGGAAACTGGGTGAAGGGTACATGGGATTGCCCTGTATTATTTCCCAAACAGTCTATGAGTCTTGATCATCTAAAAATTAGAAGTTTTAATTAAAGAAAACCACTCCCCAGCAGGGGAGCTGCCAGGGCAGGTGGGCCATGCCTGGCAGCTGGCATGTGTGGTGTGACCTGTGAGTGGGCACGGTCCCCTGTAGCACCCTGGGCTGCTCATGGGGCTGTTGCAAGAGCTGCTGGGCCCACCTGAGGCTGGTTCTGCCTCCCCCCACATGAGCTGTGGTGAGCGGCAGAGAACAGCCCTGGGCAGACAGGGGACGCACGGGGCCTCCACTGGCCTGCTCCTTCCACGGGGTCCTGTGGGCTCACTGGCCTGGCTGGACCTGCAGCTACTGAGGCCGGTGCTCCCTGTGCACCACCCACTAGCACAAAGTGCTCTGTATGCTAGTGCGGAGTGTAGCACCCACAGCTGTTCTAGTACATTCCACCAGTCTGCCCTGACTGCATGGAGTGTCAGGGAAGGAGAAAACCAGAGCCAGGGGAAGAGGCCAATCCCGACAGGCCCCCTTCCGTCAGCACCTCTGCTGACGCTCATGCGCTCCGTGGGGTCCCTGGCCTCAGGCAGAGAGGTACCACCCTGCGTCCACCTGCCCCAACTCTGATAAAGTGAACTGTGCATTTCAGCCTTGGTGAGACCCTCTGCTCACAACGTGCCCAAGACAAGCCAGGGGCTGTGTCACATCCCCAGAGTATGTGCAGCTCCTGGCCTGGGCAATGGCAGGACAAGCTCGGCTGGGGCGGACACGGGTGTGCTGGTCTGGGGGGTGGTGGCCTTTGACGGCAAAGGGCTGGGTGGGCGTGGTCAGTGGGCATGGACTGGGTGCTGTGGCCGGATGGGCGGG
>NC_048232.1:74730284-74731064 GCF_002007445.2 Ailuropoda melanoleuca
GGGGGGGAGGCGTGATCAGGGTGGATGTGGACAAGCAGGCGTGCCCGGGGGCGCGGTGTGGGCTGGTGGGCGTGGTTGGCGATGGTGGGTGTGGCCTAGCAAGGGGCGTGGCCTAGGCCCTTGAGCAGGCGTGGTCGCCATCGAGGCACAGGTGGTGATTGCATGGGCGTGGCCCGTGCAGCTGGGTTCCGCCCCTGGCTGGGCAGGGCTCCCGCGGCACCGACGCTCCGCCCTCCCCACTCAGCCTCCACGGCTGACCTCACCACCGCCTTCCTCCTCACCGGTACAACTGGAAGTCTTCTTCTGAGAAGACGGTTTGTATTTTATCTCCAAAGTATCTGTGAAAAAACAGGCTGTTAACAAATGGAACGTTTCACTGGATGTCTGTTGTCAACGCTTTATTATAGCATTTGAATCTTCACTGTGAGCACCAAGGTGGGGAGAATCTCTGCTTCCCCGGCCTCAGGGACGATCCGGGTCCCATGGACTCTTTTCAGCTCTGCCTGGCCCGAGAGCCTGGCCCTCCTCTCGCCCCTTCCACCTCCTCCTCGAGCTGTCCCTCGGCCTCGGCAAGGCCCCTGAGAAACCCCCGATGGAGCTCCAGACTGTTCCCTGCGGCTGGTGAACAAGGATCCTGCCCCTGAGAAGGGCCACGCGTCCCAGCCCGCAAGGGCCACTCCCTCCAGCTCAGGCTAAGAAGGGCCACGCCCCCAGCTCCCAGCTAAGCACGGCCACGTCCCCAGCCCCCCTAAGGGAGGCCACGCCCCCAGCCCCCCAGCG
>NC_048232.1:74732584-74807171 GCF_002007445.2 Ailuropoda melanoleuca
CCCCCCCCGCTAAGCAGGGCCACGCCCCCCAGCTCCCGCTTAGAAATGCACAGCTGCGCAGTGAGGGTTGCAGCCCCTCTGGGCTCTCACCTGTACAGGTTCACGAAGTGCTTCCCGACAGACAGGGCTCCTGAGTGCAAGTCCAGGATGGACGCCTGGAAAAGATGTGCAGAGAGCACAGGGTAGCAGGGGTTTTGAGATCCATCCCACCCTCACCCTGGGTCAGGCAGGTGATGCTGGGTTTCAAGACGGTGGACCCAGGGTATATGCAGGACAGATCTTCTCTCCTGCCCAGTCTGATTTTCTGAAAACAGTCCACAGACCTGTGAACTCCGCCAGCCGAGTCACACACCACCCATCCTCCCTCCTTCAGCCCTGTGCAGGTGTAACGGACAGATGAGCAGCACAATTTGATAAATTTTGATGTCACATACCCGTGAGCCACCATCACCATCAAGATAACAACCACATCCCAGAACGTCCTTGTACCCCTCTGCCATCCTGCCTCCTGCCTCTCTCCCCCCACCCCTCCCCACCCAGGCAAACACTGATGTGCTTCCTGCCATCACAGACTGATGCACATTTTCTAAAATTATACGTTAATGTAATCATGTGGGATGCACTCTTTTTGGGTCTGGCTCCTTCTACTCAGCGTAACCACTCTGGTTCGCTCACACCATTGTGTCCTCAGACATCCACCCCGCCTTATTGCTGAGGACACACCGTGGTTTGGGGTAACACAACCATGTGGGTTGTTTCCCGTTTGGGGCTATTACAAATAAAGCTGCCCTGAACACTGGCAGACAAGTCTGGTGGACAGATGCTTTCATTCTCTTGGGTAAATCCCCAGAAGTGGAATTGCTGGGTCCTCCCTTTCTAAAGGGACGTCAAAGTGTTCTGCAGCCCTGCCCACCCCACCTCTGCGGGTCCTTCCCCATGTCTGGGAAAAGAGGTCACCAGAATGGATCATTTTTACGCTATCTGGAAGCTACTATATTTCTCCTCATTGGTATAGTGACCACCCCAGGGGTTTGAACATAATTTGAGCTTAATAAATGTTCACTGAACTTAAAGGCATCAAATCTGGCCCCTTTGCTGCAAGACAACTTCCTGAGGGAATTCCCAACAAAGAACGAGATGAGTCCACACACAAATGGGTCTTTAATAAATGCTACCCCTGAATCAAACCAAACTGAAATAAAAGGAGCTTAATTTTCGGAACTCCAGGGAAAATTTTGCAGAATAAAATAAAGTCACGTAGATAATCATAGAAATACTTAGAAATTCTAGCAAAGTTCGTAAACTAATCTTCCCAGGACTTTCAAACATGAAGACTGATCTGGGTCCACGTAATGGCAGTCCACGCTGGTGATGTGGGGGGAGGTGGGGGACACCCAAGGGCCCTGCACATCCAGTACCTCTTTGCCCTTGGACGGAGAGCAGGTTAAAGGGGGAGAAAGAAAACTGAAGTAGGAACTCACCCCTCCATCAGATCCTCCCAGGGACAGCCCCTTCTCGGCTATGCTGTGGGGGGAAGGTCATTAAAAATCAGGATTTAGTTAGTAGAATTGTCTGTGATATATCTAGGCAAATAACAACCAGCATGATTCATGTAATGTTAATAGATTATTTGATATTTATGATATAAACACGTTTAGACCAAAGGACTCAATTTTCAAAGCTAAATGAGTAAATGGCAATACTTCCTTACCACCTTGTTAATTAAATACAGCAGTTTAGAAACAACTAGGCTTAATTTCCATCTTTAGCACCGAGAGCTGGTGCCCACCCAAATGGGCTGAGCCACTCCCACTGGGTCCCCGTCCTGGCCATCACGGACTGCGGGGGAAACCTTTGCAATCACCAGCTTGGGGGGCAGAGGCGCCGTGGTGGCCTGTGCTGGACCTGACAGGATCGCCGGCCTCACCGAAGACACGAGAGCTTCTAGCACCGTTACCAGACAAATCACAACCAACCGGAAAACTGACCTGGGGACGGATCAACCCCTGATTCCAGTGACTCCGGCCCAACGAGCCCCTACACTGTTATCTAAAAACAGGAGGAACGTCTCCCTGCTGGGACAGGCAGCTGGGCACATAGGCCGAAGGCAGCTTGAGGGCCAAACGCTGCTCCACCTCGCACATGTGTCTGAACAGCTCTTGTGTCTGAACAATTTGTTGCAAAATCAAAGCTTTAAGATCTTGTTTTCAAAAACCCCAACAAAGAAAAATCCAGTGTCAACTGCATTTGAGTAAGACTCCCTGCCCTGTCCTGAGTCACAGCTGGTTGGCTCAAGGGCTAATCCCCAGCCGGTTCTGGCACAGAGACTGAACTGCTCTCTCTTGACACCCTGCTGCAGGGGGGAGTGTCTACACAGGTGCCCACCGGGCTCCCCGAACAGCTGAGAAGGCAGCACCTCCCTAGACGACCTATCCAGGTCAGAACCACTTCTCCTGAAGAGGAGTTAGGCCTCAGCAACAGCATCACTGAAGGCAACAGCCTTTTCTCCTGGAAACCGGAAAAGCCTACTTTTGCCCTTGGAAGCACACAAGGAAATTCTTACAGAATTCTAAATGCATTTCTTTAAATTGTTTTTTTAGTAATTGTCTGCTTCCTGGAAAGCCCCACTTTCTTGCTTGTCCAGGACAGAAGAGGCTTGGATACCTGCGAATCCGCTGGGCTTCGTCCCTGGTGATGACGGTGTCGGTGATCCCCCGGCCACACTTCCTAGGGGAGCAGCCTGGAGAGAGAAGCCAGAATGAGATGCCGACCCTATGCTGAATCCCAACGACAAAACCACTTGCATTCATTGAGGACTTACCTGTAGGTGGCCCTCCCCAGGGGAATTTTGTGGGGTGGGGCCGTGCCTTCCACAGGATTAGGGGGCCAGATTTGGCAAATAAAATACAGGGCACCCACGTAGGTGTGAATTTCAGAGAAGCAACAGTGACCGTTTTGGTGTAAGTGCAGCCTCTGCGGGACATACCGACAGCTGGCTGGACACAGCACGTTCCTGGTGGCCCCACACCAGACAGGACACTCAGGAAGCACTCTGCTGACCCTTGCAAAGCCCAGAGGCAGTATCCACGACAGTCTGGGACCACAGGTCCAGCCTTCCTAAGCCCCCGTGAGAAAGCCCTTCAGGGACAACTGAATGCTGCCCCAGAAGGTGCCAACCATGTGTCCCACCCAGCACTCCCTCTGTCTCTCTCAACCGGGATGTGCGGCTGCTGAGGGGCGGGAGGGTAGAGAAGCTCGGACGGCGCCAGGGCCAGGCTCAGGTGGTGGGTCCAGGATGAGGCGAAGCATCCGAGACGGACGGGCTGAGCAAACCCCTGGTGTTCTGGCACACGGGGCGGGCCAGCTCCCTCCTGCGGTCCTGGCCGATGAGATAGAGCTGGGGGACACTCTCAGGACAGGCTGGGCTGGCTGACCTTTAGCTTTTCATCCTTCTTCCCCCCTTCCTGTCTGGAATGTGAGCCTGGTGCCTGGAGGTGGAGTGACTGTCCCGGGACCATGTGACCCACACACCGAGTGTAAGTGCTGCGGGGCTCACAGAGCACCAGGACAGTCTGGGGGGCCTTTCTCTGCACCTTGTGGTGTGGGAAAAACAAAATTCTACTTGGGGGTCATCAGGGGAGGGGTGCCTTGGTTCTAGGAGGCCAAATACGATCCCACTGATACAGGTGTTTTTCATGCATGCTTTTTGTAAGGGTTGCTCCCTAAACGTAATGACCCAGAAAGGGAAAGAATAAAAGCAAATGCGTGATAACCAAAAGAAAGCTTGGAGAGTGGTATCTGTAGAACTACTGTGCTTTAAGACAAAAGAGTCATTACAGGGAAAAAATAGGGTCATGTTTAGAGGTGACAGAACAATTCACCGGGAGGATGAAGATAGGACAAACAGCACCAGATCGTATCATCTCAGCTATGAAACAACCGGCACGGAGACCAGTCAGGAGAAGGTGCCGGACCCACTGTCACAGTGGGAATTCCTGCACGCCTCTCTCAGTAACTGACGGACAAAGGAGACAGAAATCCATGAGGATGTCAAGGGTTTGTACACATGACTAGGAGATGAGAATCACGCAGAACTTTGCATGCAACCATTAGAAAACATTTTTCAGGTATATGTAGAACATTAACAAAAACATGTCAGAGAGAAAGTCTGTGGGGCGCCTGGGTGACTCAGTCGGCTGAGTGTCTGACTCTTGAGTTCAGCTCAGGTCATGATCTCAGGGTCGTGACATCGAGCCACAACCGGCTCCAGGCTCAGCTCGGAGTCTCCTTGCAATTCTCTCTCCCTCTCCCCCTGCCCCCCACACCCCTCGTGAGCATGTCCACATGTTCTCTCTCTCTCTGAAATGAGTAAGACTTTTAAAAAAAGAAAGTCCAGGGGGCACCTGGGTGGCACAGCGGTTAAGCGTCTGCCTTCGGCTCAGGGCGTGATCCCGGCGTTATGGGAGAGCCCCACATCAGGCTCCTCGGCTATGAGCCTGCTTCTTCCTCTCCCACTCCCCCTGCTTGTGTTCCCTCTCTCGCTGGCTGTCTCTTTCTCTGTCGAATAAATAAATAAAATCTTTAAAAAAAAAAAGAAAAAGGAAGTCCGAGCCAATATCAAAGGACCTACATCATACAGATTATATTATCGAACTACAACGCGGTTAGGTTAGAAATCGATTTTTTTTTTTTAAAGATTTTATTTATTTATTTGACAGAGATAGAGACAGCCAGCGAGAGAGGGAACACAAGCAGGGGGAAGTGGGAGAGGAAGAAGCAGGCTCACAGCGGAAGAGCCTGACGTGGGGCTCGATCCTGGAACGCCGGGATCACGCCCTGAGCTGAAGGCAGACGCCCAACCACTCTGCCACCCAGGCGCCCCAGAAATCGATTTTTTTAAAGAGAGAACCAAAACCCCATGAATTCTGAAATCCCAGCAGTGACACAGTATGTTCAACGTAAGGGTCAAGAGCATAATTTGGGTGGAAAAGTGAATTTTCCACCCAAAGTTGACTCATCAGTGCACGTGCCCGAGCATACACTCCACTAACACACAGTGCAGCGTTCTGCCCAGACAGCCCCCAGGGGCCGGAGCCTCCGTCTCATCGGGAGCCCCCCCCAGCCTGATGCACAGGAGAGAAGTCCAGAAGCTTTAAATACACCTCAACTATTCTTTGGTATGGTGGCAAATACACATAATACAAAATTTACCATTTTGCATTCAGAGTGTTGTGCCAACATCATCACTGTCCATCTCCAGAATTTTTTCTGCTTCCCGAAATGGAACACTGCACTGTTAAATAATAGTGACTCCCCATTCCGCGCCCCCTGCCTTCGTGCAAACTTTTAGTGCTGCTAAATTATTAAGCGGGTGAGAAGAAAAACTTCAGTTCCAACTGCCGAGAAATACCTTCTTGGAAGCTGGGACGGGAGAGGGAAAGGCTGAGGGAGACAGGAAGGGCACCCACACGGGTGAGGTAGGAGGAGCCCCGGCTCGGGCACCACTCGGTGGAAGCACTCAGCAGTCTTTTCCCAGTTCAGGTCCACGGCACTGCTCTCAATGAAAAAATTGACAGAATTCTGTCTTTAAGACCCAGTCGTGCAGGCTAGGTTTTTAAAAGAGAGAAAGCTCCCAGCAGCAAGAAATGTGCAGGAAATAAAGCCGACTGGTGCCAGGAGTCATGCGCTCTCCGGGGTGCTGAACTCCACGGGTACCTCTGGGCACCGCCCCCCCTGCCCTCCCCCTACCGGGATGGGACACTCAACCTGGGGAAGGGCTTCTGGTAGTGACATTTCTTTTTCTTTCTTTCTTTCTTTCTTTTTTTTTTTTTTAAGATTTAATTTATTTGAGGGAAAGTGAGCACTCAAGCGGGGGAGCAGCAGAGGGAGAGAGAGAACCAGGATCCCCGCGGATCAGGGATCCCAACCCAGGGCTTGATCCCAGGACCCTGAGATCATGACCTGAGCCCAAGGCAGACCCTTAACCAACTGAGCCACCCAGGCGCCCCCGGTAGTGACCTTTCTTGTTGCGACATTTTCTGCAGTGACGACACTTTATGATGGTCTATGCCCAATGCCTTTTCTGGTTTCAACTTTCTCATCCTTACCTTTCCAATTCTGTTATGTCCCTCCAGGCAAACCATCTCTCCATCAGAGCGTGGGGCACCTTGGTAAAATGCTAGCCTCAGTGACCGGCAGGCCTGCCTCTGCATTTCCCAGTCCAGGTGTGGGTTAACGCACTGAAGGAGGGAAAGTTTGCCCGTACCCTGGGCCCCCACACCACTTTCAGTCTGATTCCCACCAATTCACTGCAGCAAAAGACCGACGCATCTCAAACGCAGCGCATTCCCTGTCGACATGCTGCTCTTTCCCAGGCTGCGGCAGCATCACCTACCTTCAAACCTTCGGTGACTGTCATAATCCTCCGAGCAGGGCACCTCGATGAACCTGCCTGGCAGGATCTCGCCACGGTGAGCCAGGACCTCAGTGACGCCATCATCACCCCCCAGACAGCTCCAGAGCAGCGGCCCAGCAAGCACGGCACAGGCCCCCAGGATGGTGGTTTTCAGCCACTTCCTCTGCACCTCCCGCGGGGCCCGGACACTCTTTGCGCTGAGGACAAAACACAACAGCCATCACCCAAAAGCACCCGTGTGTGCTGAAAAGACGGACCATGATGGCCAGGAACCGCACACTTAGTTACAGCAAGCCTTAAACTGTTCTGCATTAACAGAAGTGAGAGCTACTCTCAGCCAATCCAGGGGCACTCGCCAGCCTGAGAGGATGTGGTGGGGAATGCAGCCCCCAGCCCCATCTGACCCGTGCTGGCAACAAGATGAGCTGCCAGCCAGCGTCCCTTCTAACCCAGCCAGGCCCACAGAGAACCCGAATCTGTGTTGCCAATCACATTGCCTGCAACCGAAACAGACTGCCCCAAACCATGTGCCAGGGCACATGCCCACATACAGGACACAAACGGAGTTAAGTGTGAGCCAAGCCCACTTCACTAAAACCACAAGCCAGCCAAGAAGAGAATACAAGCACAATGAAAATGATTCACAATTAAGACACTTTTTTGCACAACCTGGGTTAACTACACCCCTCACTGCCATGCAGAAGTTGCATGCATGTGTGCGTATGCACACATGTGTATCCACGTATGTGCCCATGGGTGTGTCTGTGTGTGTGCACATGTGTAACTGGGAAGTTGTGTACTCTGTTGTTTAGGAAAGACTTGGTGACTATAGGCCTCAAAGAACTCGCAAAAAATAATAGAAAAGATCAGCCACCCCTTTAAGGAGGTGTGCCCGTTTCTTCAAGTATGTAATTAATTCCTGAAAAGCAAGGAGTCTGACTTCTATTTTTATATGTCCCTCAAGCCCTTGCACCGCTTTATGAATAAAACAAATTCCAATAAATAAACCCCAAGGAGGACACAGCATGATCCTTTTAAACAGGGATCATAGACCGGAAGGGGAAGGGGGGGGTCTGCCCACCTCAAAAACATTCCCCACCACTACTGCTGTCCAGCCTCCATGCCACCCAGCCTTCTCTAATTAGACCGGGGTGGACACCTTACACCGGTGGGGCCATCATTTCTCTTCCCCCAAAATTCCAGATAAGGCAGGGAGACGGCCAGCCCATCTCAGCAGGAAGTGACTGGAGCCCGAGCCTGGAGGCAGAGCTGCTGGCGACACCTCTCCCACAGCGTGGCTGCTGACTCTGAAAGGGGCAGAGGGGAGGCACAGAGACACAAAAGAAGAAGAAACTGCATCTTGGGCCAGATTCAGATGCAATACCCCCTCGAGGTCTGTTCAAGGTGAGCACCCCTGTTTGGAGTAAGCTGGCGCGAGCTGCACCCAGAGAGTCCCTCCAGAACAGAAGGCGGCTGCTTTCCAAGTCTCCGAGCAAGGTCCGTGGCGTCTGGGCAACGACTGGGGCTCAGTGATTCGTCCTGGAGCGATTAAAACACGCCCCGGCTCTGAAAGCTTTGGGGAGAAACCCCTGGAAGGCTGCGTGACGAGCCGGTCACTTATTCGTCCATTGGGCATCCATCCGACGGCCCTCCTGGTCCACAGCCCTAAGGACAGCACACCGGGACGGGACGACGGGGCCTCGGAGCCCGTCCGTGTCGGGAGGCCGGGCGTGGAGCCTCTGCACACAGGCTCCGGGCCAGGGAAGGTTTCCGACCCGAGTTTCCGTCGGGAGTCCGAATCCCACGCGCCGGCAGCGCAGCACGCGCTCACGAGGCCGCCTCACAGCTACACTGCAGGCCACGCCCCCGATAGGCCACGCCCTCTGATCTGGCCATGCCCACCGCGCGACCACGCCACGCCCACCGCCGCAGCTCGCCCCTCCTCGCGGTGCTCGGTACCTGCTCTGGCGCCGGCGCTCGGCCGCTCCGCTGCCTTCGGGCGCCTTGGGCGCACCCCTCCGCTGAGGCGCCATCGGGTCAGGCCGCTGGGGAACCGAGCCGAACGCAAGAACTGCCCCAAGCTCGGGACGAGCGCCGCGAGAGGTTGCGCGAGGCCGGCGCGGCCGGGGACGCAGAGCGACGCGCTCGACCGTCGACCCCGGGTCTGGCGGCCAGGCCCGAGCAATCGGAGGCCGAACGCCGAGCAGGGCGGGGCGGAGCGGGGAGCTGGGCGCGTACGCCGCAGGCCACCCCGCCGCCCGCGCGCCTCTCGCCCGCAGCTCTGCGCTCGGAACTCGCCGAGCCTCGGAACCTGCGGTCTGAAGTGCGTCCTCTCCCGCAGTGTGCGCGCTCTTCACGGGGTCTCCGAGCCCTTTTCCCGAGAGGGTGGGTCGTCGCGCTCTCCTCCGCTAGTCTCCAAGCCCTGCTCCGGAGCTCTCAGGGACCCCATCCCCAGGTCTCCAGGCCCTTGTCAGGGATCGCCAAGCCCTTCCCTTGGGGTCTCAGGGTCCTCCTCCCAGGGTAACAGGGCTCTTCTTGAGGGGTTGCCAAGCTCCTCTCCTGGAGCCTCTGTACCCTGGTCCCGAGGTCTCTGCGGCCTTCTCTGCAGTCTCCAAGCCCTTATCCCAGGGTCTCTTTTTCCTTCCCTGGGGTCTGCAGCACGCCCGGGGGTGCCGGGACCAGCTGGTGCTCAGTACACGCCTGTCTCCCGAAGGCCCCGCTGCCCTTTGATGGCTTTCCATTTCCCTGCAGAGCTTTCCGTCCAGCGCATGACCAGTAAAATCTGAACCGGCCGTGCAGGATCCCTGCGCCTCCGAAGGGGTGAACGGTGAGGTGCATCGTGAGGAGTAGGTCTGGAGAGGGTGAGTAACTTACTGATGAAACGGGGGAAAGAAATGTTCGTGCGCTCATCGGACTGAAGAGCTCTGCCCAGCATTCCTGGCACTGGGGAGACAGTGCGGGCCGGACGCCTTCAGGGGTCGTGGGGGTGTCCACCCAGGTGTTGGGAGTAAGCTTCTCTCTGTAGACTTCGTGCAGGAGGGAATCAGAGCAGGGAGATAAGCGCGCTCACGCCAAGTGAAACACTGACTGCGAAGAGAGGTGTCAGCACTCCCCTTAGCCCGCCATGCGGGAGCAGGAGCGGGGTTTCTCTCTGAATATGAGGGGGTGTTCACACCTCCAGTGCACACTTCTCAGCTTGAAAGCGTGTGAGTCTAGTCTGGAAAATAGATTTGGTTTGTAAGATTTTTAAACAATTCAGCTTTAAAAGTAGTTTTCAGAATGTGTTTTCACAAAACTCATCCACCCATCGGCTGGTAATTTAGGTAATTGCCTTGAGAATTTTGTCATTGAGATTGTTTTGAGTATAATTTTTTTTAAAATTCAAACTGGTTTCTGTGTGTGTCTATTTTATCTTCCCTGCTTTATAATAGACTTCTTAAGGTCAGGGATTTATGAGTCCTTGCACAGAATGAATAGTTTGAATTACTGAGCTGTAAACGTGACCAATATGCAAAGATTTTCTTTCACTTTTCTCATCTAATCCTTTATGTTTTTATAATAGCTGGGGGGCGGGGAGATTGCCCTCTTTCCTAGCTACTTCATTGTCATCCAGACACTCCTTTACTTTAATAGAAGCTAGTCAGCCCTGACGTACTCGTGGCTCATTTGCTTTTCAAATTATCGTGGTCTATTTTAAATCCTAGACAGTTTTCTCTGACCTAGACTAAATTTTTATAGCTTTCTTCTTCCATACAACCAAGCGGAGTTGAGCTCTAGAAGTGTAAATTTTTTTAAAAAAAGATTTTATTTATTTATTCGACAGAGATAGAGACAGCCAGCGAGAGAGGGAACCCAAGCAGGGGAGTGGGAGAGGAAAGCAGGCTCATAGCCAGAGGAGCCTGATGTGGGGCTCGATCCCAGAACGCTGGGATTACGCCCTGAGCCGAAGGCAGGCGCTTAACCGCTGTGCCACCCAGGCGCCCCTAGAAATGTAAATTATTTTTAACGCTCTCGAAAGTAAAACAAAATTAAGGGTACATGTTTTACATGTAGGACATATTGTAGGACACGAAAGATGTTTAGATAAGTCTGCCTGACTGTGCTCACTAGCACAGCATGTACAACTTGAGACAGTCTTTAAAACAAAATTACTTTGCAGTCATTTGCGTTATTATAGATCATAGCCATCTTACGAGGAAACCATAATTAACCATAATTAAATGGCAGAAGTCCCTTTATTTGGACATGAGGTAGACTTCTTGATTCGTTTTCATGTTGGTGAAAGAAGTTTCCTCCCAGTGAATAAAGCAAAACTGGGCGTGTGGGAATGGAAGCACGAGTGGAAGGACAAGGGCTCACAGGGGCTTCTGCCTGTTTATAACTTTGAATTTCCCCACTAGGAAGAAGTGTCCAGACAAGAGACTTTCGTTATACGACTTCATGAAAAATAGTGAAATGTCAGGTTCTTCACCATTTAAGATGCGATTAGTTCATTTGGACCTTAAAGGAGCTCCACCAAAGGTTTCCTATCTCTCTGAGGTAAGAGCACCTTTCCCTCTAAATGAGCTCCCTTGCCTTGGGTTTGGTCTTCAAAGGCGTGAACAGTGTTCTGCAGAAATGCATGCTTAGAGTGCAACCGTGGGGTTCTACACAGGGGACGACGTGGGCAGCAGCGTAGATTCTAAGTTTCCCCCAAATCCCTTCATAAATCAGAGCGGCTGGGATAGCAGAGGGGGGCAGGGGAGAGGGGGAACACAACAAAGGAGACCTACAGCCTCTTTGTTCTGGGCTGAATTGTGTCTCCCAAAAAGATAATGTTCAGATCTGAACTACTCCTACCTGTGAAAGTAACCTCAGTTAGAAATAGGGTCTTTGTGATTATAATCGACGTAAGATGAGGCCATATTGGAGTAGGGTAGCCCTAATCCAATGAGTGATGTCCTCAAAAGAAGAGGGAATTTTAGGGACACCTGGGTGGCTCAGTCGTTAAGCAGCTGCCTTTGGCTCAGGTCATGATCCCAGAGTCCTGAGATTGAGCCCCCTGTCGGGCTCCCTGCTCAGCAGGGAGTCTGCTTCTCCCTCTGCCTGCCACTGCTTCCCCTGCTTGTGTGAGCTCTCTCTCTCTCTGTCAAATAAATATAATCTTAAAAAGAGAGAGAATTTTAGACACAGTGGGGCAGCATGTGAAGACAGAGGCAGAGATTGGAGGGATGTGTCCACAAGCCAGGACTGCCAGCTACACCAGAAGCTGCAAGAGGCAAGGAAGGGTTCTTTCCTGGAGCCTTCAAAGAGAACAGTGCCCTGCCCACACCCTGATTTTTTATTTCTAACCCTAGAACTGGAAGAGAATAAATTGTCTTTGTATTAAGCCACCCAGTTTGTGGTAATTTGTTACAACAGCCCAAGAAAACTAATACACTCTTCACAAAAGTCGGTATGAGGGTATCCCCATGAGTCCCAAAGTGCGAGTGGTATGACATATCACCCATGTGGGATTAGGAACCAGGCAGGAGGTGATGGAGGAAAGAGGAAGGAATTCTGACAGGTCTAAGACCAGAGGACCCAGAAAACAGGCAGGTACAGGTCCTCCATCAAGAGAGGAATGGGGGAGAGGTTTCACTGCCTGCAGTTCGAGAGTGAGTGCAGAGAGACTCAGAAGATGATGCTGGAGAGGCCTGAGGCTCTCAGAAGTACCTTGCAGAAACTTCTAGAAAGACAGAGCCCCACATGAAGAACACAGTGTGGAGGAGAGAATCCCTGGGGAGCTGGACAGGAACGTTTACAGCAAAACAGAGAACAGGTTCAAAGACGGGGAGCGGGGTTGTAGAGGAGGCAGAGGCAGCCTCCGGCCGAAAGACGGACTAGAGCAGAAGAACGGAAGTGAGCAGACGCTGTGGAGCGCGTACCGTTGGGAAATAAAGAAAGAAAAAGAGAATGTCACATGTGAAGAGATAAAAAGCATTCTGACCAATTGAAAGATACAGAAGATAAGCAAAGAAGGTCCAGCTCACCTGCCACTGGAGCCCCTCAGTTATCTGCTCCAGGGTGGCCAACCACCCCAAACCTCGAGGCTTAAGACAGCAGTCTGCCGTTCTTTGTTTCCATGGGCTGGTGGGTGGTTCTGCTGGTCCGCCCTGGACTTCCTCCTGTGTTGGCAGTCCCCTGACAACTAGGACACCTGATGGTCCAAGATGGCCTCATACGCCCAGCAGTCGGCACTGGCTGTCCACTGGGCACCTGTCCTCTCATAGGCGGTCGCAGGGCAGTGCTTGAGAGCGTGGAAGCCAAAGTTTCAAGCCTTCCTGGGCCTCGTGTTACTCTTGGAAAGCAAGTCTAAAGTCAGCCCAGATTCAAGACTGGGAACAGACACCGCCTCCTGATGAGGAAGGCCCTGTATTGTAGCCATGTTTTCAGTTTGCAGCTGTCGCCAAAGAAGAGAACAGAAGCACTGCTGTAGGACAAATGCTCAGAAACTGCAGAAACACGTTCCTGAAATTTAAGCATTCTTGGGTCTGCATGTTGAAAGGGCATACCTGAGGCGCCTGGGTCTTGGTTTCAGCTGAGATCGTGATCTCGTGGGTCATGGGATCGAGCCTGGACTCAGTCTCCGAGTTCTGGGTGGGGAGGTTGCTTGAGACTCTCTCCCTCTGCCCCTCCCCCCACTCATGCACTCTCTCACTCTCTCAAATAATAAATAAATCTTAAAGAAAGGGGGGGCATACCATATACCGAGGATGATAGACACTAAGGCATCTTTTAGTAAATATATCCAACTTTAAAGAAGATGAAAGTGAACAACTCTTGCACGCAGGAGAAAGGCACGAGTTCTGTACGAGGGAAGGGTGATTAGGTCCGCTGCACGCAGGAGAAAGGCACGAGTTCTATACGAGGGAAAGGTGATTAGGTCCGCTGCACGCAGGAGAAAGGCACGAGTTCTGTACGAGGGAAGGGTGATTAGGTCCCCATCAGGTACTTGGACAGCAGCGTTTTGTGACAGAGACAAGGGAGCAACATTTAAGATACTCAAGGATTTTGTGTACAACCAAATTGATCTTCAGGTGAAAGCCACAGGCCCGCTCCCGTGAATGTGCAAGGAGTGAATTTACTCTAGAACAGGCTCAAGGCGCGGCAGCATCAGGGCTGGAGGAACCAAACAGTTGCCGAGAGGCAGTTCTTCCAGCACAGTGCAGAAATGACACGATGGGAAGGTCACCACCGCGCGGCTCCTGTCCTTGCACTGGGTCGTACTGTCAGCGGCGGCCGAGACCATTAGGCGGCATTTCAAGGCGTGGTTCTGGCTGATGCCCCTGAGCCCACTGACCAGCCTGACGTCACTCCGGTGAGGCAGCCAGACTTGTGACTTCTAGAACCATCTGGGAAGTATTCTTGCCAAAGGAATGATGCCTGGACCTAATCACACCTCGTGTCTAACCACCAGCACACACAAGAATAGGAAATAGGTCAATGCTACAGGACATCTTGAGAATACCACCCATCCAATCCAGAATTTGGAAAATATACAAAACAAGCGACTTGGTTTTTTTCAACAAATAAATTCCAAGTTAAAAAAGCAGAGGGGGCTGTTAAATCAGAGAACCTTAACAGAGCCATTCAAACAATGCAGTGTATGAACCTTGACTGGGTTCAAGCAAACTGCACATGAAAAGATTTTGGACACAGAAAAATTTGAGCATGGATGATATTAAAGATTTGGTTGGGTGGGATGATGGTGCTGTGGTTGTGCTTTTGTAAAAAATCTTCATCGGGGATATATTTTGAAGTATTTATATGTGAACGGTTGTGTTGACTGGGATTTGCTTAGAAATATTCCGGAAAAGCAGAAATTAGGTGAAACGATGTTGAGTCTCGACGACAGACGCAGGAGGCTCAGTGCATCACGCCCCCGTGTTTGTGAGCACGCTCGTGCGGATTTGCAGCGAGGACCTTCTCCGTCCCAGCCCCCTGCCCAGCACTGGGCTGGAGTGTGTGTTGGGGACACCTGGGCCGCCTGGCCCCAAAGCCTCCCCACCACCCATGGCACAAAGGATCACCATCAACCCCAACGGCCAAAGCGCCAAACAGGCTGCAGTGGTCAGAGCCACAAGAGGCTGAGACGCAAACCAGAAGTAAAAATGCTGAGGAAATGGGAAAATGCCAAGACGGTTATGTTGCATTGTCTGTATGCCTGACCTGTGTTAGCTCACTCCTTCCCAATCTGCCTGTTTTTGTAATTTGCATTCAACTACGGATTATGAATTATCTACGGGAAGCTTTAGCCCCAGGCTGTTTCCCTCCTCCCATCCAGCTCGCTTCCGAACACCCCCACATTCCTGGGGAAGGAAAGCTTCGACAGACACATCAACAGGAGTGTGAAAATCTTGTGGAACCTGCAGTGACCCTTGTCCGGAAAGAGGTTGCTGTTTCAAATACATGCAGGAAGCCCCTCCGGTGGCACCCAGAGTGTCTCTTTTCCACCCCAGCCTTGCCATCAGACTGGAAGAAAATCTCAATTCTGTAGGGTAGACATGAACCAGTCCTGGAATCCTTGAGAATCGGAACTCACACCCTTTGAAACAAAGGTAGAGGAGGAAGTGGGGGTGAGCACGGAGAGGCCCCGAGAACGCAGCCGGGAGCAGCCACTCCCTGCCATGCCCTCAGCCCTCACCGCCTCCCAGCTAACCACGAGCCTGATCCACAGCCGTTACACAGGTGCAGACCCGCCTGTGCTGAGTGAATGGGTTGCGGTGTTTACAGTTTGGTGTAACACAAAGAACGCGTTCCAGGTTAAATGTTTCCAGGAGGAATGTGAGTATCAACTACAACCCATGTCTACAGGCAGGAAGACAGTCCACACGTGGCACGTCTGTCGCCTTCCTTCAGATAATTGCCTCCTCATAGCATCCCTGTTCCCCCAGGTCTTTCCTCTGTTCCACGCCCTGGGCGCCAACGGGCTCCTCCTCGAGTATGAAGACATGTTTCCCTACGAGGGCCACCTCAGGCTGCTGAGAGCCAAGCACGCATACAGGTATCCCCAGCCACGGAGAAAGCAGATGTGCGGGGCCGCCGGAGGTGTGGGCAGGGAGGCGAGGGTTTGGCAGTGGTGGGGCAGCCCTCTTCTGGCTTTTAAACTCATGTCTTCGTTACAAAAATAAAATACATTTACTGGAAAGAATTTGAAAACATTTGGGGGAGGGAGCAGGATGGGAGGAGGTGAGGGGCAGTAAGGGGAAGGGGACGGTCCTCTTTAAGGCTACAGTTGGGACCCTCATGAGGAGAGCAGAGATTAAAGGGGGGGGTCAGAATCAGTAAAAGCAGGAGTGGCGGCCACGGTGCACCCCAGTTGGCTTCAGAGTTATGGTGTCCATGTAAATCAATAGCTGCCTAAAAGGAAAATGAGCAAAGGACATTTGGGCTGATTCCCCCCCAAAAATGAAAATGGCCAATAAGCATATGATAGTAATAAAGTGAACTAAAACAAGTGAAATACCATTTTGGCTGTCAAATTGGGGAAGGTTTTTAAAAGGTTGTAATGCTCTGTGTTCACAAGGGTGAGAAAAAGCGTACGTCCGGCTGGTGGGCCGCTCTGGAGGGTGGCTCGGCTCTGTGTCCGAACCGCGTGACGGGTTCGTGCCCCACGTGTGTGTCCACAGCGTTAATGCTGCGGTGAGGTTGCTGAGCTTCCGTTCTCTTCGTGCTGCTCTGTTTTTCCTCGTACGGGGAGCGTGTTTTGTTCGTTTGTTTGTTTTTAAGTGGAAGCAAGTGCCAGGGTTCCTGTGAAGCTGGAAAAGGCCTATTTGAAGTCCATGCATTCACAGCACTGGTTAGGAGACATTCAGACAATCACACAGAAACTGGAACTCACTTTCTTCTTGAGATAAATTCACATTCGAAAGCTGGTGCGGGGGCGGGCCGCCAGCCCTTCCCGGGTGCCATCCGCGCCCCCCAGAGCGTTCCCACCCTCAGGCACACTCACGGAGGTCGCTAACCCCCACAGGGATGAGTTCGCCCAGTGTAACCTTGAAGGTCTTTTAAATTTCCTCCGTTGAAGGGGTCACCAGCTTCTCTGTAAAGGGCCAGTCAGTGTTGGCTGTGCAGCCCGCCTGGTCTCTGTCGGGGGATGGGGGGCACGAGCAGCCAGACCTGGACGGCAATGACAATGAGTGGCTGTGGCTGAGTGCCAAAAAAACTACTTGTGGGTCCTGAAATAGGAATTTCATGTAACTTTCACATGTCATAAAATATTTTTCTACTTTTGATTTTTCTCAACCACGTTAAACGGTAGAAACCATTCTTAGGTCATGGGTTATATGAAAACAGGCAGGTGAATTTGTCCTTGGGCCTATCTGCCAACTTCTGTTCTAGAATATGATTTCTTGTATGGCCCAGTTTCTTGTAAAATGACTTCAGCTTCTTCTGGAGTTTAGGTAAGAATAGCTGGTAAAAAGCAAACCATTACTTGAGGACATAACAGAACATCATTTTCCCAAATTCTAGGGTAGGAGCCCTCTCTGAAGCCTTACGAATATCTTTTGAGCTTTTTGGAAATAGTGACCGTACTAGTTTCCCCAGGAGAGTCCCCCCTAGAACCTGACAAGAGAGGGGGAGCATGAATAGGAGTGCAGGTGTGAACAGGAGCTGGTGTGAACAGGGGCTGGTGTGAACAGGCTGGAGTATGATTGGGCTGGTGTGAACAGGACTGGTATGTGAACAGGAGCTGGTGTGAATGGCTGGAGTGAACAGTGGCTGGTGTGAACCTTTGGGTGAATTTTGTGTCCTAGCCCCCCTGAAATCAAAGAGATCCTACATCTGGCTACACTGAACGAGCTAGAGGTCATTCCATTGGTGCAGACATTTGGACACATGGAGGTAAGTGGGAGGAACAGAAGTTACCTGGTGCCCAGGTGTGGGGCTCAGGGGTACACAGGCAGTAGCCAGCCACAGGTGGGGAGCAGCTGTCTCAGAAGCCCCTGCCTTGCAAATGGCCGAAGAGCTCGGAGCTCTAGGTCAGAACAACCTTGTCCAAGAAACAGGGAAGGAGCCAGTGGGGGGGATGCCTGATTCCCATGGAGCCTTGAGGGTCAAGTTGTTTTCCTTTCTAGCTTGTATTCATTACTTAATACTGAAAATATTTTCCCAAGCTGCTGTGTGATCCTCAGAAGTATTTTTCACATCTGCATCTACAGATGGGAAGCAGAGTAAACACAACACTTCATGGCTGCAGGTTCCGTGTTCTCCTCTAAGGGACACCTGCTAGCCCGTCCGCAGCCCCTCCCCCAGGTGTTCAGAGGAGTTGTCTTCACGTCCGGTCACACACCCCTTCCCCTGCTGCGCCGTGTCTGCCACGCTCAGGCCTCCAGCTTTCCTGGTTGACACGCCTTGCTGTGTTCTCTGGGCTCCTCATGTCCCGCCGCCATGGGCTACGGCCCGCAGAGCGTCCCTCCAGGGCCCCGCTGTCCTCCCAGTCACTAGATGTAGCGACAGGTTCTGGTCTGTCTTACTTGACTTGGGCTTTCCGCAGCCCCAGCGGCTCCCTCCCAAACCCCGCACTCTCCCGGCCCCCACTCCTGGGCATGCTGCCACTTCTGCTAGCGGCGTGCCATCCCATTGCTGCTGCTGGACATGGCGGTGGTCCCCACGGCTCCTCTCGGGATCCTCCCTCCTCACGTCACGCGCTCCCTCTCTAGACAGTGCCGTGTCCACTCCTGCTTCCCCTTTGTCCTCCACGACCCCCAGACCCTGGCTTCTCTGCCCCGTTCTGGCACCCCTCACACCCCTGTACCTCGGGCCATTGTGTGGTCCTGCTGCTTTTGCTCCTCTGTCTCGGGTCAGCACCCACCAACCCTCTGCCTCCAGCCTTGTGTGAACTACCACCTGACCTGCAGGAAGGTCCCCCTAACAGTGCCGCTCCGGCCCTTTCTCCCAGTCGTCCCCCCACTCCTGCTCCTCAAGGGGCCCATCTGCTCTCGGAGTGGGTTTGTTTCCTGGAGCCACTGCAGCAAAGGACCTCAACCAGGTGACTTGAAACATGCCGTCTGACAGTTCTGGGGGCTAGAAGGCCAAGGTCGAGGTGTCCTCAGGGTTGGTTCCTTCTGGAGGAAGATCGCTACATGCATTTCCTCGCTATGAGGATGTCCTCTTTGATGAAACAACTGTACAGGTATTTTGCGTCTTTCATCTTCTGAGCTGTTGAGTTCTTAAGTTCTTTTGACGTTCTAGATAAGTCTTCTGTTCGATGTATGATTTGCAGATACTTGCTCCCAATCTGTACTTTATTGTTTCATTCCTTTAGTGTATCTCAAAGGGCAAAAGTCTCTAAGTTTGTTGAGTCTGGTTTCTCAGTTTGGCTTTGATAGATTGTGCTCTTGGTGTCATTTCTGAGAACCCTGCCAGTCACCAGGTCACAAAGACTTTTCCTGTTTCCTTCTAGAGTTCTACATTTACACACTGCCCACTTGCTGTTACGGTCCACGTGTAAGGCGTGAGGTGTCGAGTGCGGTTCATTGTGTTTTGTGTGTAGTACGTGACTGCTTGAGGTGGCCGGTCGTGCCAACACCGCTTACTGGGAGATTATCCTTGCTTCAGAATTTGGAATTGCTTTTGTGCCTTTGTCAAAACTCAGTTGACCTTATTTGTGAGGGTCCGTTTCGGAATTCCTCCGTTCCATTGATCCATGCGTCTGTCTCTTTGTCGGTACCACCTTATCTTGATTATGTAGCTTTACTGTGAATCTTAAATAAAATCAGGTAATAAGATTCCTCCAACTTTATTGTTCTTTTTCAGAGTTTCTTTGTCTATTCTGCTCCCTTTGCTTCTCTCTATATGTTTTAGACTCAGTTTGTTTATATATATATATAAGAAAGCTTGCTGGGATTGGGGCGTCTGGGTGGCTCACTTGGTTAAGCATCTGCCTTCGGCTCAGGTCATGATCTCAGGGTTGTGGGATTTCGGGCTCCCTGCTCAGTGGGTAGTCTGCCTGAGATTCCCTCCCTCTGCCCCTCCCCCCAGCTCATGCTTGCTCCCTCTCAAATAAAATCTTAAAAAAAGAAAGAAACCTTGGTGGGATTTTGATTGAAATTATATTAAATCTGTAAATCAGTTTGGGAAAAATCTACTCTATTCTGTTGGATTTTCCAATCCAGGGACATGGTATGTCAGCCTTTAATTCTGATATTATTTCCCTAAGTCTTTCTTTTCTTGATGCTTTCAAGACTTCCTGTTTGCGTTTGCCTTGTAGCAGTTTGGTTATGACTTCTGGGTTTGAGTTTCTTTCCACTTATCCTGCTTGGGTTTTGTTGAGCTTCTTGGAACCGTAGATTATTTTCACTTTCATGAAGTTTTGGGTCATGTCCTCAAGTGCTTCTGTGCTCCTTCTCTCCCCTCCACCAGGGTTCCCTTCACACACGTTGGTGTGCCTGATGTCGCCCCCAGGCTTCTGAGGCTCTTGGTTCTCTCCTGCCTTTACTCTCTGTTGTTCAGACTGGTAATTCCTGTCCGTCTGTCGTCCCAATCACTGTTCCTTCTGACATGTCACATCTGCTGTGGAGCCCATTTTTCAGTATTATAGTTTCCTGTAATTCTGGGAATATTTTCATGATAGTTTTTTTGCAGTAATCATCTGATAAATCTGTTATCGGGCTTTTTCCCTGAGCCTGGGTTCCACTTTCCAGTTTATTTGCATCTCTCATGGTTTTTGGTTGAAAGTTGGACATTTCAGATCGTATTGAGAATCTGACTTTTTTCCCCTGCGGGTGGTTGTGAATTGCCTGCATTCAGTCTGCAGTCTGTCTCCCCAGCTGTGTGATGCCTCTGTTAGTGTTTTATTCATATTTGTATTTTTGGCCTGGCTTCCTAGGGGCCACCCCTCTGTCTCCATAGCTGGTTGTCAGCCAGCGTCTGGGCAGCGGTGTGCTGTGCCACAGGGGCAGGGGGCACTGGGAGTTCAGCCAGTCCCTCGTCTGCCTTGGCTCTGTGTGTGTGTGGCTCTCAGTCAGCGGGGTGTGAGGAGAGGGTGTGTCTCCTCTGTGGCTCTCCTTTCTGCAGTCACCCATCACATTTCCAGCTGGTGGCAGCTCGATCCGAATGTGAGCGAGCCTGGCTTTTACTTTCTCACTGGGCCCCGGTAGACCTGATGGAAAGAAGGGCCATGAGCCAGCTACAGGCTCGGCCCAGCCCACCAGCGCCCTCTGGGGTGACCTGGAGCCAGAACCAGCCCTTGCTTCGGTTCAACTGCAGGCTCTGTCTCCAGTGTCACCTCCTGTCTCTCCACAGTTTGTGCTGAAGCACAAGGCTCTCGCTCACCTCCGAGAAGTGGCACTCTTCCCTAACACCCTGAACCCCCATGAGGCGGAGTCCCTGGCGCTGGTGGGAGCCATGATCAGCCAGGTCATGGAGCTGCACCCGGGCGCCCGGTGGCTCCATGTCGGCTGTGACGAGGTGGGTCCTTCGATGATGCGTCCATCCCTGAGCCTCGCCTAGCTGGTGTCCCTCCCTGTGCTGCAGCAGCCCCTCTTCCTCACATCAAGGCTCCTTGTCCCACCTTGTGGGGTATTTTCTTACATAGAAAAATAGTTCACGTGCCAAAGGATAGAGAAGAGCTGGCCGAGGAGACGTCCCCCAGTGAGGGCGTCCGTCCCAGCTGACCCGTGACCTCATGCGGGCAAAGCCGTGGGGCCAAGCACAGCAAGGTGCACCCTGCGGGATGGACGAGGGCTGGGCTGTGACCCAAATGGCCATGCTGTCCTCACCCCAGCAGCGGCAGAGCCAGCCCCCACATTGTTTATCTGCTCGCTGGCTGGTGGACACCTTGGTTATTTCTGCCCTTGGGCTGCTGTGTACCCTCAAAGGAAGCCTGGAGTGGAAGTTAGGTCCCGGTGAAGAAGGCAGACCCCCTTCACCAGCTCCTCCGCACGGGCAGCTGCCACTGACATCCTGGCGGACACGGCCGGAGCCGGGTCTCTCCCAAGTGTGTCCGCGGTGAGGCCGGGCAATCCAGGGGCAAACCTGCCCTGTGCTTTCTTCCAGGTCTATTACCTTGGAGAGGGCGAGGCCTCAAGACAGTGGCTGCAGCAGGAGCATAACACCAAAGCAAGGCTGTGTCTGTCCCACATAAAGGCGGTGGCCTGCCACGTGCTGGCCCGGCACCCCACCACGAGGCCCCTGGTGTGGGACGACATGCTGCGGGCCATCCCCGAGGACCAGCTCTCAGGTCAGCATGTGCACCCCCCAGGACTCTGGTGCCGGGAGTGAGGAGGCGAGCGGCTGCTGGGGGCAGACCCTGGGACCCCTGCCCCAGAGCTCTCACTCCAGGCAAACCCCTTGGAGCCACTCTCCAAACTTCCTCACACAAAAACGCCATTCCCCCAGAAGGCATTTGTGAGTCTTAGAGGAGCGCAAAGTGGTAGGTCTGAACCCGAGAGTAGCCACGGGGCCATGATGGCCAGCAGGAGGAGGGGGATGGGGGTGAAACGGTCTTACTGGGCCTTGAGTGTCAGTGCTTCTGGCCGCCTCGGCCCCACAGGACCCTGTGGCCAGCCCTGTAGGGGCCGTGGCTGAAGCTCATGCTGGCTGCTGGCCAAGGAAAGTAGCAGCCCCTCTAGCCCCCCCAGGGTTCACCCTGTCTGAGGCTCTGGGGTGAGACCAGAGACATACCCCGTGGTCCACTCAGAGCCCCAGCCCAGAGTCTGGCCACTGTCCCAGCCTCTGCAAGGCTGGGGTGTCCTTGAGGCAGCCCCAACCCACATGTGGCCATTTGGTTCTAAGATTAGTTAGAATTAAATCCTAGTAGTAGTGTGCCCCTGCCACACGCGGCCCCGGCACCCCCACCACAGCAGGCATGCAGAGCGTGTCCCCTCGCGGGAAGCGCTGACACCCCTGGCCTGGGGGCTCACTTTTCACAGCACTCTCAAAGTTGGCTGATTTCATGGTTGCAACGTTACCATCAAAAACACAGCTGTGTCGAGTCTGTACTTAAAGCCCAGGCGCCCTAAACAAGTCAGCCGTGCTCTGTCATAACGCCAGGACTGGGGGCTGCGGGGGTGTGTCCACACGGCTCCCGGCTCACAGCCGCTCTCCGTCCCCAGCATCGGGGGTGCCGCAGCTGGTGGAGCCTGTGCTCTGGGACTACGGGGCTGACCTGGACATCCACGGCAAAGGTCAGTACCCTGGCCACGGCCCCTGAGACCCTGGAGCCCTGACTGCCCAGCTGGAGGTGTGCAGGGATCTCAGTCCCTTGGTTCATCAGGATCCTGCCGGCTGCCTCTGCCTCCCCGCAGGCCCCTCCCTGAGTGAGCCACGGCCAACTGCGGAGCCCCCCAGCACACATCCTGTCCCGGGTCACTCACGAGATGTCCTGTTCTGTCTGCTAGTTTCCTAACGAGCAGGTGGGCTACGGGCCACCTGCACATGGCAGGCATCCCTTCCTTCTCTCCTGGGATTTCAGTCTGCCCGGAACTAGCCCCGGCGGCTATGGGCTCCCCCTGCTTTCTTGTCTGGACAAGCGCAGTGTCTATCTGGGACAACCCAGGCCCATCACACCACTCACTTTCTCGCCTAGCTCTTCTCATGGAAAAGTACCGAAAGTGTGGCTTTCTCCGGCTGTGGGCTGCCAGCGCCTTCAAGGGGGCCACAGGGGCGAGCCAGGCCCTGACCCCCACTGAGCACCACCTCAGGAACAACATGCAGTGGCTGCAGGTGGCGGCCAGTGGGCCCTCGGACATGCTGCAGGGCATCGTCCTCACTGGCTGGCAGAGGTAAGGCCACGCAGGCCCCGGGAAAGGTCTCGGGCCGACCGGCCCAGGAGCGTCCAAGCAGCTCTGGTTGTCCAGGACAGACCACCCCTCCTTGGCCTGTCCAGTCTGGGCCTCAGCCCTTCCTGGGAAGGGGCCGGTGCTCCTAAGAGGGGAAGAGCCTGGGTTCCTAACATCCCCTCAGCCGTCCCCCAAACTTTGCAGAGGGGATACCACTCAGGGTGTCCAGGGCCACGACACACTCTGGTCCTCCCGGCCCCCTCAGCAGCCTCGCCTGCAGAGCCACAGATAACTTGTCTCACACACGGCGGTCATGAGGACAGATTTCGTCCGTTAGGATTTCACACCATTTGAAAGTAGAGCTGCAAGTGAACCCCTGCTCCTGGCCAAGTCCTAGCCACAGGTCCATGCCTGCGATTGGGAGAGCAGAGGGGGAGGCAGCCGGAGGCCCTGCCCAGGCCCTGCTGACCCTCAGGTCTCCCCAAGCGGAGTCAGAGAACTTACTAAGAATTTCATGGTGCGGAGCACAGAGCAGTAAGCCCCAGGCAGGGCCTCTGGGTGGGACATTTCCAGCGGTAGCAGCCAGCTCTGCAGGAGTGTCTCGAGGCCTGTCCCGTGTACCCGGGAGAGCGTGCGAGCATCTGCTGTGCGCGGAGCTGAGTGGCCCTCTCCCGTGGACGTAGGTACGACCACTTCTCCGTGCTGTGCGAGTTGCTGCCCGTGGGAATCCCATCCCTGGCCGTCTGCCTGCAGTCGCTCCTACACGGTACGGTCCCCTGCTCCTCCCAGGCGGCATGGAGCCGAGCACCTGATGCCCTCGGCGGCACCTCCTTGAAGCTGGACGCTGGTCTTGCTCACCAGGCCTCTCTCTCCAGAGGCCCTCTGACCACCTCCGTGTGCGTTTGGTTGCAGGAGGTTTTGCTGAAGGTGTTAAAGCAAAAGTGGAGAACTTTCTCGGGATTTCAAACCTAGAAATAACTGATTTTATAAGGTAACTCCCCACCCCCAGCCCTGCCTCTCCCCTCACATTTGGACCCCCATCTCAGCACAGCGGCTCTCCGTGCAGTGAGGGGGCCGGCACCTTCCCTGGCAGCGACATCCTGGCCCTCGTCACGCACGTCAGCCTCCACCTGCGCAGCTCCGTGGACACGCTTCTGGAGAGGGACAGGTGAGTGGGCAGGGGGCTGAGCCCCACCCCATACTCCCAACAGGACAGGGTGAGGGTGGCCTGTCCTATACAAAGACTTTCTGGGGGGAACCAGCTTTTAAAAATTTCTACCAGACTAAGTTTTTTCAAAGGCATTGTCTTAAAATCACGCAGAGACTGCCCTGCTAGCGGCAGTGGGCCCACCCGCGTGTGTGGTCTCCCCCCGCCCCAGGTACGTGACGGGCTGGTTCAGCCCCTACCACCGCAGGCAGAAGCTCATCCACCCGGTCATGGTCCAGCACATCCAGCCCCAGGCGCTCAGGTTAGTTGGCCCTCTCCTGGCGGTGCCAACCCCCAGGGCCGTACGTTCTCTGTGGCTACTGGCTTTGAACCCAGACAAGCTTTCTAGGTAGTGCAGCCATGAATTCCTAGGTGAATCAGTTGAGCTGTAAGCATTAGAGAAGCCAGGCCATTCCTAGCCTAAAAGGGTGAGGGGTCACCGAATGCCCCGGGCAGGGTCCGGGGCTCATCCTGGCTGGCCGGCCCTCACTGCTGTTCCCCTGGCTCACGGCTCCCCACTGAATGGAAGATGCTGTCAGACGGTGACAGGTTCACGCATAAAGACAAACCCTGCCAGCCAGTTATAAAGAACACTCCAGCTTCAGATGTTAAAACATAATGACCCACTTATTCCCAGCCATCCTGTGAGGTGGGCACTCACAGCCCTGTTTTATGCATGGGTAAACTGAGGCACAGAACCGTACTACCCGTGGGGTCGTTCAGAATATGAGTGTAGTGCCTAGGCTGTGAGCTGCCACCCAGGGGTGCCCACTGGCCGGGCTCACCGCTGGCTGTGGTGCTCAGCCTCCTGGCCAGGTGGAGCACCTGGGCGCAGCAGCTGGAGGCCGCCCTGCATCGTGTCTTCTATCCCGACGCCGTGGAGGAGTGGCTGGAGGAGAACGTGCAGCCCAGCCTGAGGCGGCTACAGGGTTTGCTGCAGGACCTCAGAGAGGCAGTCAGCCCCAGCCCACACGCGGGTCAGGACCCCTGAGCAGGGGTGGCCAGGCACCCCTGGCCAGCTGCCTCTAGCCCGGTGCCTGCCTCCCACTGTACCTGGCACCACCTGCTACAGGCCGCACCCACGGGGCAGACGGTTCTCGCTGGCAATGACAAGTGGGAAATGTCCAAGGAAGACACACACCGAGGCCTGCTTACTGACCCGCACGTAGAACTTGTTGGCTTGAAATAAAAAGAGTGGGAGCTAGAGCTCATGCTAGTGGGAATCAGACCTCGCTACTACCGTGGGTCCAGCCAGCAGCGGTCAGGCCCACACTGTGGTCCCGAGACCCTCCTCACCCTGGGGGCCAAACCAGTCCCTCCACGACCCAGGGCATCCTCCAGTCAGAATGACCACCCCAGGAACCAGTTACAGCATTTTATACTTTATTTTAGAAAAAGGTTCAGATTTTACCACTTAAAAACCCAACTTTGGCATGTGCAGATGACTGTATCCCCCTCTGCTAAGAAGGGGGCGGCCCTCCCCGGAGACTGCCCTCCTCACGCAGTGCTCCCTGCTCCCCAGCCATTCCTAGGCACAGCTCCTGAGCACCCGCTCAGAGGTACCCTTGCTGCCCCAGCTGTGTGGGGGTTTCTGCAGCAGCCCTGGGCCCCACAGCCTGCCTGGGTTCTTAAGGGAGCCGCCCTGGTCTAGGCCCTGCATGAGGCCTCCCCCACCCCAGCTGCAGGCCCAGCTGGACAGGGGCTGTCCGTGGGTTGGGGAGGCCTTGGGAGTGGCTGCAGTGCACAGACCAGGTGGGACCCTCAGCATCCACCCTGGGCCCTGCAGACCCTGGACAAGCACCACACTCTAACCACTGAGGACGTTGAGCTAGGGAAGGGCTGCAGCACGTGGGGCGGGGCCCACTAGGATTCCCAGAGATAACACACCAGTGTGGGCATCCTCCTGGCATCCTTGGAGCCTGACCCAGCTGCTGGCCCTGTACATACCTGCTGAAGCCTTGCTCTCACTAGGGTGTCCAACTGCAGGGGGAGCCGGTGCTGGTGAACCTCCCTGCCCATCCCAGGGAACCTGGGCATCCCTTCCATTTCAGAGACCTAATCCCTACACAGCTGGTGGGCAGTGGGGGTGCGTGTGTCCTCACGTCCCAACCACACTGCCCAGTCTGGGGCCAACCATCTGATGCCAGGAGGAAGCCGCTCAGAGCCTGCAGAGAAGGTCCAGCCTGTGGTTTTGCTCAGAGGGCAGAAGCAAGCAGCAGGAATGGCTGAGGGTCCCACCCTGGGGCTGCCAGGGACACAGCCAGGTGCTGCAGGAAGACTTGCTGGTGGCCCATCAGGCCCACCAGGGCGCCATGGGCTCTGTGGGCATTAGCTCTGGCTTCCTGGGCCATCAGCCTCACTGTCACTGCTCTGAGACAGCTCCACGGGACTCTCCAAGCCGTGCAGTTCCAGGAAGGTGGCAATAAGCTTGGCGATGGCTTCCACGTCACTGGGCCAGGCCAACAATAGGAGGAAGGGCAGGTTACCAGGGAAGAGGTGCCCGCTGCCCTGAGGCAGCCAGAAAGACCACACCATTCTGCTGCTGCACTGCCCACCCACCTCCAGCACCCCCAGGGTTCCCCTCCAGGACACGTTGCCTTCTGTTCTGGTCCCCACCTCACCTGACCCCCGCCCAGCCCTCTGTCCTCACGGAGACCTCTCATGTCCCCATCCCCTCTGTCCCTGTGGGGACTCCCAACATTCCCCTAGTGGGAGTAGCAGGCCACATTCCTCCCAAGTCCTCCCTGGGCCCAGCCATGCAGCCCACTGTGGGGGCCACCTGATGGGGGTTGCGGGGCACAGGCAGCCAGCTGTGGCCAATCAGGTCATCTGCCCGAGCTTACCTGCGGTGGCCCATGACACCATTCTGGGTGAGGGGGTGGGAGAAGCCAGTCACAAACCGCAGCACCACCACGTAGCCCTTCCCGAAATACCGGATTTTCTCCTCCTCCACGTTCACATCCCGGATGTCATTCAGCAGGACAACCACTGCAGGTGGGGGCTGGTCAGTGGTGCCCCCCCCCGCCCCCACTCCTTGCCTGCCCCTCCCGCCTACATGCTGGGCACAGCCACGTTGGGGCCACTCTCCAGAGGACGGCATCACGGGTCAGTGACCACAGCACAGGCTAGTGCAGGGAGCGCCGTCTGGGTGAGGAGGGGCCTCCGGCACACCCGTGGTCACCTTGGAAGGCCTGCCCATGCTCTCAGCTCTTTCTGTTTCATCTTCCCCCAACTGCTGAAAAATGCCTTCCTGGTGCCTAATGGCCGGACACTGAACTAGAGGCTGCCTGGCAGCGTCCAGGGGCACCCGGTGTCACCCAGGGGCCAGCTCGGACCCACCCCATTTCTAGGCCTCAGGCCTGGTCTCTGCAGTCTCGCTCACCACCCTCCGCCAAGTCTGGAATGACCAGCCTCCTGCCACACCCTGTGTCCCGTACACTCTGCACACCTCACCTTGGTCGTGGCCAGCTCTGAAAAGAGTCAGCAGCTTCCTGTACAAGCTGAATGTCTTCAGAACAACCTGCCCGGTGCTCTTGTTGAAGACAGCTTCCTGGAAAACCAGCCAGAGGGAATCACCCGGCTGCCAGCCTGTGTGTGTGCAAGCCAGCCACGCAAGGAACTTCCAGACGGGGGCCGGGACTCGCCAGAGCAGACATTCCAGAAGACGCCCAGCCCTGACAGCCAAGTGCTGCTCTGCCAGAGCCAAACAACTACAGCCAGACCCTCTCAGGCTCCTGTCTGTTGGAGCACGGGGCTAGGGGGTATAGAGAGAAAGAGGAGCGGCAAAGCAGGTGGTCTCCCCAAGCAAAAGAGAAGTACAGCAGCTGAGGTCATCAAACAGGAATGGAGGTCAGAGTTGGCAGGTCAGAGAGCACCAGGGTCCTGTGGTTCCTCATGAAGGGGACCAACGCACAGGGAGGAGTGCTGGTCACCAAGCGAGACAGACTGGCCCTCATTCTATTCTGTGCTATGGCAACACTAGGGAGTAAAAAATTTTAGTGGAAACAGTCATGAAGAGCTTCCAGGAGAAAAACAGCTTCAGAAGATTGCTCTGCCCAGAAACCACTAAGCTAAACTTTAGGACAGGGGGCGTGTGAGGCCCCAGAGCCTTTCCTCCTGCTGTGATTCCCACTGCACCCTCACGTCCTCGCCTGTGCTGCCTTACCTCCCAGTCCTCCAGGTTCTGCACGGCCACGAACAGGCAGCCCGTGACATAGAAGAGCTTCCAGCCCAGACTATCTGAGGAGCAAACACAGCATGCAGCCAGGTGAGGGTCAGCAGCAGAGGGGCAAAGGACGACATGCCATGGAGGCGCCCTCCCCACTGAACCTGGGCAGGGTGGCCTCTGGGGGCTGGCTGACCCCGGCCCGGAGCGGCCACCCAACACTGCTGGCCCTGCCTGTCACGCAGAACCATGTGTGAAATGCCCGGCCAGCTCTGCATGCCCTCTGCTCTCCCTCCAGTGTCTGCTGGAGACAGGAGTCAGGGCTGACCCTGTGACAGTGGACGGGGAGGAACTTGCTGGGGTGTCTGGAAGTGTGGCTCAGCCTGCAACAGAGCCTCAGGCAAATACAAGAGAGCACCTTTTTGAAGAATGTGTCCTGACATGGGAAAGTGCTTCAGATACAAGCAGGGAAAAGAACAGGCTGCATGGGACAAGCATATTAGAAAGGACACACCAGTGCACGGAGCTGGGGCTGCACCCACAAGCCAAGAGGCAGAGGCACCGGTGGCCCCACAGGCTGGGCCTCGGTGAGCACCACAAATGGCAGGTTCCCTCTCTTCCCTATTTCCCAAACGGCCCAGGAAGTTACTGTGGGAGGGGAAGGAGATGATGCACCTCACCTCCACTGTAGTAGGCAGCAGCCAGGCCAATCGACAAGATTCCTGCAAAGACAAAAGAAAGCAAGTGCCTCCCTATTGGGCCCTTCCTCCCAGGAGCCACATGCCAGCAGGTCCTTCCCGGTGCCAGGGATGGCTAGGGGCGGGGAGCAGGGGGACAGAAAACCACCAGGCTCAGAAAAGGGGGAAACCGCCAGCAAGTGAACTCAGAAACATGGCAAATACCATTCACAGTATTCCCTGAATATGTTCCTCTACCCAAGGTTCCAGAGCTGACTGGGGACCAGACAGAGGAGCCAGACAGCAAGGGTTTTGCTCCCAACAGCACGTGGTGTAGAATGAACACAAGATGTATGTAAAGAATCACAACGTGGCACAACAGGCAGGCGGACACGTGCAGGGTCACTGGAAAGATGGACCAGAGACGGGCTGCTGAAGGCACAGCCACGCCACTCTTCAGCCGTCCGATCCCATCAGCACCTCGCAGCTGCCCCTCCAGTGCAGGACCCTCCGATGGACAGTGAAAGGGACAGAGGAAAAATGTGAATGAGCTGTGGCCCATCACGCGAGCTGCTAACACCCACCTGCAACCAAGTGTAGGAAAGCAAGTAAAGGGGAATACCAGGACCTCAGAAGAACGTGCACAGTATTAATGGTAAGATGGTACATGATGAAAAAGGACAGATCCTCTGTAAAAGCATGCAGGTAGAGCAAAAGCTGTGCACACAGGATAAAAACCAAAACGATACAAAGTAACAAAACAATTGCTATACTTGGGGGTAACAGAACAGAGAACAGTTTCATTTTCATCTTCTTTTAAGTTAGATTTCTAATCTGGGGGGAAATACGGAAATCCTTACCAACAAGCAAAGACCAGGACCTGATGCCCGGAGCCCTCTTCAGATGGAGGCAGGAGCTGGTGCGTGACTCCACCTGCATGTACATCCCTGGACTGAGCGTGCACCACTCTCCGCGAGAGACAGGGGCTGAGGAAGGGCAGAACACACCACAATGGAGTCCTCACGCCAGTGCCTGCACACAAGCGCCCAGCTCCTCACCAGCCTGTGAGCCAGGCAGCTTGTGTCCACCGGGGTGTCTGCAGTCCCCCCCGGAGACCTTTCCTCTGCGAGGCCCTTCTCTGCTCAGTTATGCTGACTGCACGGGGGCTACTTGCCCAGCTCAGTACTCGCAAAGCGTCAACGAGCACTTGACCATCAACTGTCCCCTCCTACCTGGAAACCGCAGTCCTCGGAAGCCGTTAGCCCTCAGCGGCATTCAAGCTTCCGACACCCTAGCAGAACCTATCACAATGCCCTCATTTCCCTGTGCTGGCCTCCACCAAGAAAGGGAACTGAAAGTCTCATCGTGGTTTGAGTCTCCTCCGGCCGCTGGGACAACAGGCTACGCGCGGCGGAGGGTCCGGGGGCGCACAGCACCTGCCGAACGCACGCTGCCCCACGGACGGCAACACATGCAGAACGCGGCGGGGGCACCCAGCTCTGGGGCGCTCTCCAGATACTGCCGTGCAGTCAACGCAAACGGATGACAATAAAGGGCGGGTTCCATTGATACACACGAGTCCCGGGTCTTGGTCCACCACCCGGCTACCCGCGACGGAGGCGGGCGGGGTCACGCGGATGAGGGGCTCCGCGGTGTCTGAACCCGCCCGACCCCTCAGCCAGGCCCCGCGCGCCCGGCCCGCTTCCCGCGGCTCTGGGACGCCCCGACCGACGCGTCGCCCGCCCGGGCCGCCCGCCGCCCACCCGCGACGGAGGCCCGACCCCGTGCCTACCGAGCACTCGACCCGGCGGACGCGGGCGCAGAGCCGGGACCTGTGGCNGGCAGGCGGCCGGCCGCCGACTTCCGGGGTTGGGGGCGGGACGGCTGACTTCCGGGCTCTGCGCGGCGGGCGGGGCCGACTTCCGGGGGGTTAGGACGGGGCCGTGGCTGACTTCCGGGCTCCAGGGAGTGAGCGGGGCCAACTTCCGGGGCGGGAGCGGGACGGGGCTGGAGCGGGACCTTAAGGCGGGAGAGTATGTGGCTCCCGAGTATCCTGGGCGTTGTGGGGCGTCAGCTAGCAAATACGGGCAAGAAACAGGTGGGCTGTGCTGGTGACGGCCACGGTTAACAACCCTAGAAAGTCTGTAAAGGTTAATTACGTCTCAAAAAACTCCCGCTTAAAATGTGGGTAGAAGGGGCGCCTGGGTGGCTCAGTCGGTTAGGCGCCTTCCTTCAGCTCAGGTTATGATCCCAGGGTACTGGGATCCACAAGCTTCCTGCTCAGCGGGGAGTCGCTTCTCCCTCTCCCCCATTTGTGCTTGCTCTCTGTCTCAAATAAATAAATAAAATCTTAAAAAAATATATTCGTGCTGGTAATTCAGAGCAAATAGTAAGATTAAAACGTTGCTATCATGAATGAATGGATCTATGCATTTTTATCAATGGGCGCTAATTAATGTCACAGAAAGGAGTTCGTGTAACCTCCTGATGGAATTACACAACATCTATGAAATAGTCTTGCCCAAATATTTAACCTGGGATCAAGGCATGAGAACATTCTAGCCACTCTTTACTGGTGATTCAGAGAACAAAGCTACACTAAACGACTCCACAAGAATGCAGGCAGCAATTCCTGGAACCCCTACAGCCAAACCACCTGATTTCGTTATAATGATATGCAAGGAGAAAGAGAGGAATGGATGGAATCTACAAATTTAAACACACACACAGCCTCAGGCACTCTGTGGTGTCTTTGCAGCTTCTAAGTGAGCCTCAAGTTATTTTAAAACTAAAATATTTTTATAAGAGACATAGGAAACACACAAACCAATGAACAAACCTCACTTAGGTCCTGATTTAAACTCAAAAAGGAGGGGGGGATGTGGCTCAGTCATTTAAGCATCTGCCTTCTACTCAGGTCGTGATCCCAGGGACCAGGGATGGAGTCCCACATTGGGCTCCTTGCTCAGTGGGGAGTCTGCTTCTCCTTCTCCCTCTGCCTGCCACTCCCCCTGCTTGTGCGTGCACTGTCTCTGAAAAATAAAATCTTTTTTTTTTTTAATTTTATTTATTTATTCTACAGAGACAGAGACAGCCAGCGAGAGAGGGAACACAAGCAGGGGGAGTGGGAGAGGAAGAAGCAGGCTCACAGCAGAAGAGCCTGATGTGGGGCTCGATCCCAGAACGCCGGGATCACGCCCTGAGCCGAAGGCAGACGCTTAACCGCTGTGCCACCCAGGCGCCCCTGAAAAATAAAATCTTAAAAAAAAAAAAAAAAAAGGATCGATTTAGGGAAACCTGGATACTACGTATTTGATGAAATTAAGTAACTGTAATTTGTTTTCACACATGGTAACAGTATTGTTTTTTTTGTTTTGTTTTAAATGTTTGTTTATTTTTTTATTTTATTATATTATGTTAGTCATCATACAGTACATCCCCGGATTCCGATGCAAAGTTCGATGCTTCATTAGTTGCGTATAGCACCCAGTGCACCATGCAATATGTGCCCTCCTTATTACCCATCACCAGCCTATCCCATTCCCCCACCCCCTCCCCTCTGAAGTCTTCAGTTTGCTTAACAGTATTGTGATTATGTTTTATTTTTTTTGAAAATTTCATTTATTTGACAGAGAGAGAGACAGCCAGTGAGAGAGGGAACACAAGCAGGGGAGTGGGAGAGGAAGAAGCAGGCTCCCAGCGGAGGAGCCTAATGTGGGGCTTGATCCCAGAATGCTGGGATCATGCCCTGAGCCGAAGGCAGACGCTTAACGACTGAGCCACCCATGTGCCCCAGTATTGTGATTGTTTTTAAAACAATGAGAAATATATACAAATGACAACCTAAATTTATCCCCTTATTCATGCTGAAAATTGAGGGAATGTGTTTTCTGAGAGGTGCCAACATACATTTGAGCAATGCAGGGATTAGTCTGGCAGCCAATTAAGACCTGAGTTTGATGAATTTGTAAAAATCTGGAGGAACCACTATAAATTATGAAACTGAATCAAGAAACTCTCGTTTAAGATGGGTTGGGGGCAGGCAGGGGGAGCTTTCCCCCCAACACTGCTCTCCATCCCAGACCCAGCAGGAACCTTGCAGGTTTATACCACCTTAGCCGCTACTTTACTCCCCAGCAGGAGGAAGTTAGGTCTCCTCAACCCCAGGCAACAAGCCAGCCAATGAGAGGCAGTCACAGCTCAGCCCTCGAGAAGCCACTATTTCACTCCAACGGTCTTTTGTTTACAACAGTCCCTCCCAACACCCCCCTTTCCTCTACAGAAGTGTGCTCCTCTCCTTTGTTCTCCAGACTTGCCTATGGTTTTGTTGTAGGTAGCCTGGTTTGGACTGCAATTCTCTGCTAGCCGCAAATAAACCCAATGTGCTGGTCAAATGACTGGCACTTTTATTTTTAAGGTCACCAGTTGCTTTTCTTATGGTCCCCTGAACTTCCTTAGGCATGCTGCTTCTTTCTGATCATCCTGCAACAAGCGGACACTGATTTTATAAAATGTTTATTTTCAATTTTATGAGTTAAACATTTTCATTTTAGCCCTGAAGGTGGTGTCATTTCTCCCAGAAGCAATAACTACTCGTCATTCGTAAAGCACGCGCCCGATCATCCACACACGTGCTGAGAACATCTAGCGGACTCTACTTCGCACCCACCTTCGAGCTTCCCCAACGCGCCACGTGGTGTGCATCCGCGCGTGCGCACTGCCGCCTGGCCCGGCCTACGTGACACGCCTCGGGGCGGCAATGGCGATGGCCTGACGGAGACTGGAGACAGGCTTAAGGGGCAGCCAAGCTGACAGGCCAAGCGCCCCAGGACAACTCCGGGTCGCCTCCTAGAGGGGGTCTGCCTGTCAGCCTCCTGACGCCCCCGACCCCTGGGCCGCCGAAACAAGCGCGATGACCCGCCGGGCCTCCCGGGCGTCCGCCGCTCTCCGCCCCCGCGCGCTCCGATTGGCTCCAGGGTCCGGCCCGACCCTTCCCGGGGCTGTCATTGGCTTAGGCGGAGACAGGTGGGAGGGAGCCGCACCACCCTCTCTGCGCTCCTATTGGTTTAGGGTTGTGGCCCGCCCCTTACCGGCACTCTCATTGGTCGAGCGGAGGCGCTGGTGGTGGGGCCGTGCCGGGGGTGACTACAACAAAGGGCGGCGGGCGCCCGGCGTCTGTGACCGAGTCTCCCGGTGCTCCTCTGAGGCCGAGCCCTGGCCCCCCGCCTGCCCCGCTCCAGATGAAGTGTGAGCACTGCACGCGGAAGGTGGGCCCCGCGCGCTCGGGGCCGGGAATCGGTCCGGCCGGGGTCGGGGCTGCTCGGGGTCAGGGGGTTGGGGGTCAAGGAGTCGGTCCGGCAGGGGTCGGAGCTGCTCCAGGTCAGGGGGTCGGTGTGGCCGGGGTCGGGGCTGCTCGGGGTCAGGGAGTCAGTCTTGCCGGTGCCGGGGCTGCTCGGGGTCAGGGGGTCGGTCCGGCCGGGGTCGGGGCTGCTCTGGGTCAGGGGGTCGGTCCGGCCGGGGTCGGGGCCGCTCGAGGTCAGGGGGTCGGAGCCGGGGGTCGGAGCTGCCTGTGGTCACCGGCCTCCGGGAGCCCTGGTGCCCAGAGCGGGCGGTGCCGGCCGCGGTCCCGGTCCCCCCGTGCCCTCGGCCCCCCGGCCCCCATCTCCGGGATCGGCAGCTCCGGGCGCCTGTGCGTCCGCGTCGTCTCGCAGACTCGGTCTCGTGTGTGACAGAACTGGTTCGGGTTGTACTGGGTAGAGGGCGACTGCAGGTGGTTGGTAAGCTGCGGACACTGCACCTGCCAGATGCCTGGCTCTACCGCGCCTCAGGTTACGTTTCCCGGTGCCTTGTAGTCACGTTACTTTGGGGCTCATGCTTGGTTTTTCCACTTCTCAGTGCACTTGTCTGTTCTTTCAAAATATGTTTGAAGCCAAAAAAAAAAAACAAAAAACAAAAAAAACCAACCAAACAAACAAACAAAAAAACCAGCCAGAAAAACAAACCAACCTCTGTTACCACTCAGGGCAGTCATAGTGAGCACCGTTCTTGATGTAGGTGATTGAAACAATGATCAAAACATGTTTTTGAGGAGTTCTTATACAATTTACATGAATATAGTAAAAAACAGGAATGTAGGAAGGACAGGGCTGGTCCTCCTCTCCACCTGGTAGCCATGGTGACCGTGGTAGCCTTCCACGCTTGCTTCTAGGCTGTGATAATGTAAAGAGCCATTCATTGTGGGAATGGGGATTTTTTTGTTTTTTTTTCCAAAAATTGGATCATATAAATATTCCATCACTTCCTCTTTTTTTTTTTTTTTTACTTAACATTATACAGAGGTACATGTTCAGAGCATCACACACAATTCTAGTTCATCGTATTCTGAATGTCAGGAGTGTCCAGGCTGTCTGTATTGATTTACCTGCTGGTGGAAGGCCATGTTGCTTCTAGTTTTCATTTACTGCAAGGATACCGATAGAGGAGGGCGTGCATGTGTGTTCCCAAGTCTCAGGTACTTTTGTTTTTGTAGAAAAGATTTCTACACATGAGGTTAATGGGTCAGAGTGTATATACATCTTTTTAACTTGAGAGGGTCAGATTAAAAGTTGTATTTTTTTTTTTATGTTCCTTTGCTTTTTCAAGGAATGTAGTAAGAAAACAAAAACCGAGGACCAAGAGAATGCGTCAGTTGATGTACCGAGTCTGGCCCAGGAGAATGGAGAGGCAAGTAATTTCTCAGTTTTGCATTAGCCTGGAGTAAACGGCTGGGGCTGGTTTTCTCCCTTGGGGGCTCATGTCCCTGGCACACCACTGCTCTAAGAAAGAAGGCGCTAAGCTGGTGCCCCCACAGGGGGCCGCGAGCATGCAGGGTGGTCATTCCTAGGCACGTGACCTTTGAGAAGTGCCCGAGAGCAAGTGCCCTCAGAATACACCACACCAAAACAAACTGTGTGTAGAACAAAGAAAAATATTATCTTTAATCATTGATTAGAAATAGTGGTATAATATTTAAATTTCTAATTTTTTTAGTGAAAAGTTTCATTCTGTAAAATGGGAGTTTAGGCAGGTAATTTACAAAATAATTCAAATCTCATGATCCTGTAAGTTTATTTTTCTAGTGGTTTCTTCTCTAACTCCCTTCTTGAGGGTTTAAATTCTCCTTAGCTAGTGGTGATGGTGTACGTTTACTGGGTAGGGAAGGTCACTCTCCCTTGGAAAGGACTGGTACTGACTTCACTAGTGGAGAGCTGGCCATGTGGGAGAAACAGCAGGAGGTTTCTCTTTAGTCTGGTCATCCCAACACAAGGTCTGCCCTGACAGGAACTATCTAGTCCCTCTTGTACCAGCACTGCTCTGTGCTCTGGCAGCTGTAGGGCTTGGCAAGCAGCAGATGAGACAGGCACCCAGGGCGCAAAGGCAGAAAAAGCAGGGAGTGCCTGGCGCCTCCCACACCTGCCCTCTGGCCACATCAACTCGGACAGACATCTAAACCCAGGGGCCCCAGTTTCCTTATCAGTGACCTGGGGAGTTGGGTTCCTTCCCTCCCAGGGCTGTGGTAATGCAGAGATAAGGAAGCCTCAGCAGGCGTCCTGCCTGCACAGTGGGTGGCACCCCAGTAGGGTGAGCAGGTCAGGGGTGGGGTACACTCACCAGGCATGGGGAGGTGTGGACAGAGTGGTCTGGGGAAGGGGACAAATCATATGTGGGGGGGGGCAGGTGAGAGAGGCATGTGGCTTAAGGTGGCTAGAGCAGGGGAGAAGGAAGGAAAGGACCTGGGAGACAGAGTGGTGGGGCCAGGGCAGGCCGCCAGAGTGGCAAAAGCAGCAAAGAGGATGCAGCCCAGGAGGCTGGGTGCAGTTTGAGTTCCACAGACGCTGAGCTCTCTGTGCGATGGTGGTCTGCAGTTGGGAAAGGAAGGAGATCCGGTGGAGGCGAAGATTGGAGAGGGGCTGGGGGTGGGAGCTGGCACTGTTCTGGGAAGTGAGGCTGGTTGGAGAGAAGAGGTGGTGGACAGTCTTGTGCAGAATGCCCGCGTTCAGGAGACAGGAGGAGGCGGAAGGAACAGGACAGGTGGGAAGGGACCAGACCCGGCCTAGGAGAGCCTACAGAAAGAAGGACTGTGTGGTGCACAGTACACTGGTTATGGAGGACGTCCTGCTGGGGACGGCGCAGAGTGTGCTCACAGACACCTCTGCGGGGACAGAGGGCCAGGATTCTCCGAGTAGCACAGCAGTGTCCACTAGGTCCCAGCCGTGTGCTCGGCCATGTGCTCCAGACCCTTGGAGTGCAGCTCTGGCACCACCTGGGAGCTTGTTAGAAGTGCAAACTCTTGGGCCCCATTCAGACCTCCTGAAGCCAGGCTACTGGCTTCCTTGGGGAGCCATGGGCCTTGATGAGCTCACCAGGGAGTACAGAGCAGGCTGAACGGGGGAGTCCCCAGGGGAAACACAGAAGGGGACATAGGAACGAGAGGCACCGGGCCAGCTCCCAAGACACAGGAATGTAGATTTCTTCCCACCACATGACAGTGCTATCCTTCTCCCACACTGGGTTGTCATCTGTGTGACTTGGTGTCATCGTGTCCTGTTCGGTGCCCCTCCGGCACCCAGAGCTCCAGACCTGGCTCTGTGTTGTCCAAGGTGACCCACATCCGTGTTCTGTGTTGGTCTTATGCTGTCATTCTCCTTAGAGAAGCACATGTTATAGTTTTTATTGAAGAATCAGACCAAAACATCTTTCTTTTGTAGAAGGGAGAATTCCATAAGTTGGCCGATGCCAAGATATTTCTGAGTGACTGCCTGGCGTGTGACAGCTGTGTGACTGCAGAGGAAGGACTCCAGGTTTCCCAGCAGAATGCCAAGGACTTCTTTCGAGTTCTGAACCTTAATAAGGTAGGGCTTCTGGGCACTTGCTGGTGCTGTGGCCTGGGGGTGGGAGGTGGAGGTGAGGCATGGAAGTCTCTGCTAGAGCACAGGGCACACATCTTGGCCCTGGCCTTGTGTCCCTTGCTGGAGTCGGCACTCTCCAGACCCCCCGCCCAGAGTCCCGTTCCCTCACTAATGTGGTATGAGGTGAGGTCCCTAGTCTGTTCGCGGGGGCAAGGTTCTGGTCTAATGGGTTTGTCAGGCGGGGTCATGGCTAGGGCCCCTCAGCTGTCCTGCAGCGGACACTCAGCTTTGGACAGGTGAAGAGAGGGCAGATGAGGCAGGGGGGCTGAAGAGCACACCTGGGTTTGCCCCTTGCTCATAGCCACTTCTCAGGAAGCACTCACACCCACCCTGCCCACAGCAGTGCAGGTGCCCCTGGGAGCTCCCCCCGCCATCTAGTTAACAGTTGGTGTGCCAGAGTGAGGCAGAGTCCATGAGGAGTGTGGGCTTCACGTGGGCACCCAGCATAAAGGACAGGGCCAAGCAGCATTGTCAGTGTTTGCCACCACCCCATGGCATGTTCCTGAGTCCATCATCCAGCATTTTTGGGTCACAGTTTCAGAGAGAAATACATATCTTTCTGTTGTCAGCATTGTGTCTGTTCCCTTCCTGGTGGTCATGTTTCCTGGGAGGTCATGAGCAAGCAGCGGTCCCCACCTGCTCTTCCTTGTCCTTCTCTGAACCAAGTGGCTTTGCTCTCTTATTACATTGAACAGACTCGGCTCATTTATGATGCAGCTTAGCTCCCCCCACACTAACATATTGATTCAGACTTCAGTGGGAAGTTTTACTGTTAAACAGATGTTTGTAGAAACTTCTGATAGATATGCATACCAATCACCATTTCAGCTGCAGAAGCTGGCACAAAGAATAAGGAAATGGTTATTTCATGAAACTGGACGTGGGGGAGGTTCTGGGTTGGTTGAGCCAGCTGTTCACGCTGTCATTAGGGACACCGCAGTTTCCCTTTCTCTGCGCTGCTGCCCTTGGCCCTGGGCTCAGTCTGATCCCCTGCTGGTCACCAAGCAGCTCCCTCAGAGGAGGGGATGTTGCAGTGAGCATGGAGTGAGGCCTGGAGACCTCCTGGACAGGGCATCAGGTAAAAGGACTGGAACACCAAGTCTGGCTCCTAGGGCTGGGAAAGACCACCCTCTGCCCTGCCTCTTCTGTTAGCAACTAGGACTCACACCCCCTGATTCTTCTTCCACATTTCTATTGGGGTGCATACAGAAGCAGGAATCATGCCCCCTTTTCCTACATCCAGTCGGGCCTGCACACCCCCAGCTGTGAGACCAGACCAGTCCTCAGACCCATGGTGGAAGGCTTGTCTCCAAATACCACTATTTGGGTTTCCACTTTACTAAATTGCTGACAACGCCTGACCCACACAGCTCTGTCACAGTAATTCTGTGTCTGCCCTAAACTCCAGGTTAGAGGGTCACGTGGGAGACTTTATAATGCCAGTGTCCTTGCTTGTGTTGGTGATGAATTGTTCATATTTTTCTAGGGATTTCTTGAACTGCCAGTATCAGTTTTGGTTTCAGGGTGTTGATAGCCTTGTGGTTTCATGTTTGTACAATTTTTTTTAAAGATTTATTTATTTGTCAGAGAGAGTGAGCACAAGCAGGGAGAGGGGCAGAGGCAGAGGGAGAAGTGGGCTCCCCGCTGAGCAGGGAGCCCCATGCGGGGCTCAATCCCAGGACCCCGGGATCATGGCCTGAGCTGAAGGTAGATGCTTCACGAACTGAGCTACCCAGGCATCCCACACAATATTTTTTAGAACACTTTATAAAAGGTGAGAATGATCCACTGCCTAAAAATATCCTACAGTTTGGGGAGCCTGGGTGGCTCAGTCAGTTAAGCCTCTGACTCTTTCAGCTCTGGTTGTAATCTCAGGGTCATGAGATCAAGCCCTGTGTTGGGCTCTGCACTTAACGTGGAGCCTGCGTAAGTTTCTCTCTCTCTCCCTTTCCCTCTGCTCCACCCCCTGCTCTCTCTTCTTCTCTGTCTTAAAACACACACACACACACACACACACACACACACACACACACACACACGCATACATACATACATCTACAATTTGCCATAATGACTAGGGATTGAGGTCTCTTTGGGGACAGATCTCTGGACACTGTTTCAGTGTGTATGTGTTTTGTTCTAACTGAAATATATTGGTGTGTGTGTGTGTGTTTTTAAATTGTTATTGGGTCATTTCAGTTATTTACGGGCCAATATTGTAATATTTATTTTTACTTTAAAATTATCCACTTTCATTCAGGTATTTGTATTTATCGATAGAATATTGTTTTTAAAAATTGACGACTCTCTTGGGATGTCACATTTTTTAATCCTAATTTTTTTCCCGTTTCCTTAATCATATTTGCTAGTACATCTATATTTTATCAGTCTTTTCATAGAACGCTTGCTATGTTCTGTTTGACAGGATTTTCTGTTATGGTGTCTTACTTCACTCTGTGTGCTCACCACACACGTAACACTCTTCTCTCTTTTTCCCAGAAATGTGATGTCTCACAGCACAAGGTGCTCGCAGTGTCGGTGTGTCCTCAGTCTCTGCCTTATTTTGCTGCCAAATTCCGCCTCAGCGTGACTGATGCATCCAGAAGACTCTGCGGCTTCCTCAAGGGTCTTGGTGAGGCACCTTGATATTGTTGTGAGTCTGTAAGGCCAGCTTATAGGTGCCCTTTGTGTCTCCCGAGTTCAGCTCCCAGGGGCACAGCCTAAACCAGGACATCTGCAAGCACCTCGAGGAACGTGAGAGGACCCTGCCTCTGACCCGCGGTAGGCAGGCGTCCCTCACCTCCTTGCTGTGCAGATGGGTGTGGTGTGATGTCTGTGGCTGCCCTCCAGGAGCAGCAGGTGATGGGGTGGCCGGGGACAGGTCAGAGCCTCCGGCACTTGCTAAAGAGTACAGTCTCGCCCCGGCTTCCGGGGCCCACAGAGGACATGTGATAGAGCATCACATCGGCAAGGTGACTGGCATCTGGTTTCCCAGGATGCTCACTGAAGAGCAGAGCAGGGAGGAAATGGGCTGTCTCCCGTGCAAAAAAAGGAAGGTAGTCCCTCTCAAACATGCCTAAGAACTCAGATGTGAATGAGCTGGAACGGCACCACCTGAAGTAGCAACGAGAAGGCTTCTGTGTCGTCCACTGTTGTCGGACTGCCCCAGCCCGAGCCCCTGCCCCAGCCCGTCCTCCCCCGTGTTCTGGGCACAGGAGCACCAGGTGGGCTCAGGAGAGGAGAACCAGAGGCATTTGCCAACATGAGTTTCAATTTTTCTGCAGTGGCTTCGTGTTTTGGGGGGGGTTGTTTTGTTTTGTTTTGTTTTAAGATTTTATTTGTCAGCACAAGCAGGGGGAGCAGCAGGCAGAGGGAGAAGCAGGCTCCGTGCTGAGCAAGGAGCCCGATGTGGGACTCCATCCCAGGACCCTGGGACCATGACCTGAACTGAAGGCAGATGCTTAACCAACTGAGCTGCCCAGGCCCCCCCTCTTTTTTAAAGATTTTATTCATTTATTCATGAGAGACAGAGAGGGAGAGAAAGGCAGAGGCAGAGGGAGAAGCAGACTCCCTGCAAGGCTCGATCCCAGGACCCTCAGATCATGACCTGAGCCGAAAACAAGGGTCAGATGCTGAACCGACTGAGCCACCCCCACCCAGGCGCCCTGCAGTGGCTTTTTAAGACTTCAACGCGTGGGGGATTACTAATAAAGTGACAGAATAAACACCTGCTCCATGGAGCACTTGGTGTGGACTGGTTTCTCCATGCACTGCTTGCAGTGTGCGGAGCATGGGTGTAGTCATTCCTTCATGCTCGTGATCTGAAAAAGCTTCGGTCAGCTTGGTTTTACCAAAGACCCGAGTTCTAGATGCTCTCTCTTCTCATAGTGAAAGGCCCAGTTTGCAGAGACAATTTTTTAAAGAGTTGGGCATTATGTATTAGTAAAATATATCCAGAGTGAGACTGACTTAAGGTAATACTTCAGGATGGTACTTAAGTTTTGTAATGCTTCTTTTTAAGAAGAATTATCTGGCTACAGATATTAAAGTTTTTTAATTTACTTTGTTGTAGTTATTAAAAGTATAGTTTTGTTTCAGACATACGTGCCAATATGAAGAAAATTTCTTTTTAGAAGATAACTAAAAAGAGGCACCTGGGTGGTCAGTCAGTTAAGTCTCTGACTCTTGATTTCTGCTCAGGTCATGATCTCAGGGTCCTGGGATTGAGCTCCCCGTCAGACTCTGTGCTCAGTGCGGAGTCTGCTTCTCCCTCTCCCTCTCGCTTTGCCCCTCCCCCTGCTTGCACTCTCTCTAAATAAAATCTTCCTAAAAATGCTAAAAGATAGCTTAAAAAAGAAGAAAAAAGATAGCTAGTTACAAATCAGCATAAAAATTATGGCCATCAGGAAGGTACAGGCCGCAATTTACTCTATTTTAAAGATATCCAGGATCATCACAGACTGAAATTTTACCACTGACTGGGAAAGAGTGCTGCTGGTATCTTGTCATCTTCCGTTCACTTTATGGCTACTGTGAGGTGTTTACATAAGCATAGACAGAGAGAGAACAGGAGGAAGCAAGAGAGAAAAGATACGTATTTTCTTGTGAAAAGTAATCCGTGTTTATTGTTTGACGGAAAAGGTAAGGCACAGTCCTGGGCTTATGCAGTTTGTGGTGCAAAGGAGGCGAGAGGGGGGCACAGAGCTCAGGGGTGCCGGTGGAGTCTGCTCCTAGGGTCTGCAGACTCGCAGGGGTCCCAGTAGGTGACGAGCAGCTGAGCGTGCCCTCTTTCCCGCAGGGGTGCACTATGTTTTCGATACAGCAATAGCTGCGGGTTTCAGCATCCTGGAGAGTCAGAAGGAGTTTGTGCGTCGATACCAGCGGCACAGCGAGGGGGAGCCAGCGCTGCCCATGCTCACGTCCGCCTGTCCAGGTGAGCACCCGGGGCTAGCTGCCGCACCTCCGTTCGTCCCATTTCTCATGGGTCTGCGTTAGGGGCAGGAGCAGAGATGAGTGAGGTCGGAGGTCACAGGCCCAACGCAGTGGGCGTCCTAGAGCAGGAAGGGGTAGAGTGCTGGTGGGGACCCCAGCAGGTACACCGCAGAGCCCCCTACCTCACTCAGCCCCTGCCTGGTGTGCACCAGCCATGCCCCCCCATCATCCGGCCTGATATTTGCTGCATTGAGGGTCTTAAGCCCTTCGAGTCTGTTTATGTGTAGGTTTGGAGCTTCTAGAATGTTCTTCCTAGATAATGATGCACTCTCCCTCGGGAGTTCTTTATACCCAAGTGTGTTAGAACTATAACTTGTTCGAGTTCACGTCACCTCTCAAATTTGGGGACATGAGGTGAGATTTGGTTCAAAACTAAGCCTGGTCTACCGTCAGCAGTGTCCTTTTGGTTTCCCTATGACAAGGCAAGGAGATGAAAGCATAAAAATTATGGCCATCAGAAAGGTACAGGCTGCAATTTACTTCCTGACCTGGCTGATAGAATCAGGGCTGTGGGCAGTCCTGTGCTGGCTTGCTGGGCATGGCTTTCTCATGCGGGGCTCCTAGGTCTTGGGGTGCCCCTGCTGCCCACAGACTTGATGGATGTCTCCTGTGGGGTGTGCCTGTGCAAAGCTCCTGGGTGCCTCATGCCAGGCCATTTCTCTAAGCACGTCCCCTCTGGTCCCTTCCTGTCAGTGGTGGCCTAGGGGAGGGGGTGGTCAGCAGTTCTTCAAGAAAGGGCCAGCGCCCAGGTAGGATGTGGGTGCTGTTGTCACTTCCATGCTGCTGTGAAGCCCGGAGCCGCTTCTCCATGCTCGTGTCTCCATGGGAGCCAGCAGAGTTGGTCCAGGCCACAGGCTGGTGTGTCTGCCTCTGGCCAGTGTTCAGTAACAAGTCCTGATCAAAGGTCTCCTCGGGAAAGTGCTAACCTGTCTGGTGTCAGATGCAGGGCACCGTGGGCCCTGGGACCCTGGTTCCTCCTCCCCGTCCCTGCTCGGTACTCTTCCCGCCAGGCTGGGCATCCTGTCTGCCCTGGCCCTTAACTCCTGGTGTTTTGCCTGATGCGTGGTGCCCCTGGCCAGCACACAGCAGCTTGCCTGCAGCACAAAGATGCCATCCCCCGGAGAGCTGTGTCTGGAGGTGCTGGCCTGGTACTGAGGCCAGGGTGGGTGGGACCTTACCAGGTCAGACTTGGAGTGGGAGGGGCCTTGGGCCCCCAAAGGCTCCACTGTTTTTTGCAGTTTTTTGTTTTTAATGTTCAGAGGCAAGGGATAAGGAGAGTCCCTCCAGTGACCACTCTGCTAGGAGCTTCTGTGAGTCACCGAAGACATTTCCTGTGCACACTCAGGCCTGCCTGCAGGTGGTGGCTATGGCTTGAGTTTGTTCAGATGGGATTGTCGTGTCATCTGACACATCTCCTGCTCCTCCTGGCCAGGAGGGGTCACAGGGAGGCAGCTGGCTGTCCCTGGGGGCTGATGAGCAGCTTCTCACTCTGCTTCTCTGCCCCCCATGATGCTGTGGTGTGCGTGCCTGTCTGTAGTGTCTGCCTGTCACCAGGCCATGCCCAGGAGGGGCAGGATGTGCGCTCTGGCTCCCGCAGGCCTCTCTGACCCATGTTCCCCGGACACCACAGCAGCAGCGGGGAGCCCAGAGGGCCCAGCGGCCCTCGGCAACTCGGGAGATGCTCCGTTCCGTGCTGGGCGCTTAGACGTAGAGCACGTGTGCTATCTCTCATGATCATCCGGGCTTGGGAAGTTCTGTCATTGCCCTAAAACGTGGGCAGTTGTTGGCTGTTAACTTCCAGTAGGTGAATGAAGCTGGGTGGGCCTTGTGGCTACTGGGGGCAAGAACAGCTTCGCAGCAGGCGCAGTGGGGGCCAGGGGCCCTGGGGAGACGCCACATGGCTGCTCCTCTAAACTTGTTCTCCTCCTCCTTTGGGGGGTCCAGTATGCCAGTTCACTTTCTTCCACTCCATCCTCTCTGGGCAGGGGCTGGCAGGAGCATCTTCCAGTCTAGAGCATATGCACCTGGTCCCCAGGGCCCAAGGTGCCACAAATTCCCGGGGAGGTCAAAAGAAGAGGTGTCTGGCTTTACCCCAGTGACAGGGTCTGGGAGCTCAGAATTTGTCATGTGTGACAAAGGAGAAGGAAGCCACTGTGAGAAGCCGACAGGGGACTGTTCTCTCCCCAGGCTGGGTCCGATACGCCGAACGGGTGCTGGGCCACCCTGTTACCCCTCACCTCTGCACCGCCAAGTCTCCCCAGCAGATCATGGGCTCCCTGGTGAAGGATTACTTCGCTAGACGTCAGGTGAGCGGACCACCTCCCAGAGGGCAGTACATGGGCTAGGAGACGGGGGACGTTCCCACCGGGCACTCCCAGGGTGGTCGTGGCCCCAGACCGAGTGGAAATGCTGTCCATCCTGCTAAGAGGGGGCCCCAGCCTTGCCCCCGGAGATGCTTGCAATGAAGGAGGCCCTGTGTGGGGTCCCGGCCTGTCCCGCAGACCACAGTCGGTAGGAATGTGACTTCGTTAGCCATTTCTGCCTTCACGTGATGGAAAACTCCCAGTCGGGGACCTGAAGGCCTTTCCACGTCCCTCAGCTGCCCCAGGACCCCCCTGTGGGTAGCACCCCATGTGTAGCTGGTCCCTGTGCTGTCCCTCCCCACTCCAGGCCCCCACTCAGACCCCCTGCATGCCATCCAGGGCCGCCTCAGGAACCCTGGCAGAGCCCAGGCCTGGTTCCTCCCGAAGGTCCCCAGCACCCCAGTGGTGCCCATGATGTGGCTGCCTCCTGTGGTCGGCTCCCCAGCTGCCAGAGTGCCCACGGTCCTCCTTAGTCAGATGATACGTCTCTCCAGAGAACCAGTGAGGTCTGGCCCTGGAGAAACTGGAGAACACTGCAAAATGAGGGATCCCACAGACCCAAAGCCAGCTTTAGGAAGCCACACGCCTTTGACACCCTTGTTCACTTTGGGGACAGAGAAATGAACTATGGGACTGTATCCCTTGTGCTTGCCCCGCCCCTGCTGTCTGGGGGAGTCTAGGAATTTGCCAGGCCTAGAGGCTAACCGGTCCTGTGAGCCTGCTGAGGGACAGCCGGGTGCCCTCCGCAGGCTCTGCCCCGATTAGGGCCTTTCTGCCGAGTCCTCGCCACGGAGATCACTCAGCAACTGCCAGCTCCAGGTGTGGCCACCGATTTCAGCTCAGCCACGGGCATCAGAGGAGCTGCCTGAATAGGTGTCACTTGGGAAGTTTCTGGAAGATTGGAGGGTCACCCAGCCTGAGCAACAGTCCAGCAGTGGCTTATCCTTAATAGTGTTCGGTCAGCGTGTGCATAGGTCTGGGGGAAACTGGCTTGGCTCTCTGCAGCGCTTCCCCGCATCTCCAGGCTTCTGGGCCTTCCCAGCTCTGGGCGGCCCCGCCCAGTTTGAAGTGAGGCGGCCCGCGGGTGAGCTGGTGCGGTGGGGAGGCAGGCACAGGTCACAGCGTGGTCTGCAGGAGAGTAGGCTCAGACCGCGAGTGGCCTCACACATGCGAAAGCACCTGGCAGGGGCAGTTGTGGGCACCAGCTTTAAGCTGCCCCTCCTCACTTCCTCACAGCCCCAAACAGGGTTTTCTCTTTCTCCCCAGAACCTGTCCCCAGACAAGATTTTCCATGTGATTGTGGCTCCTTGCTATGATAAGAAACTGGAGGCCCTTCGAGAAGACTTTCCTACAGCTTCCCACGGCTCCCGGGGAGCTGACTGTGTATTAACCTCAGGTGAGGGGCGGGCAGGCTGCGTCCAGCTGGGGCCTCTGGCTGGTCGTCCTCTGAGGTCACGACAGGACCACCGAGGGCTTGACTGCAGGGAAGTGGAGAGGGGCAGCGCTCACACTGCGTGGAGAAGTCCCGTGTGAGACAGAGGCTCTGCCGACAGACCATACGTGCACCTGGCAACACAGTGAAGTTTTTCATTGAGAGTCGGGTGGGGACCCTGGTGCTCCAGTGACATTGCCCGCAGCCCCCACGGAGTACGCTTGGCGGAGAGCCTGCAGCAGGTTCCCTGTGTGCCAGGGTAGAAATGACTCTCTGGCGCCCTCGAGAGCCGTTCAGTGGAACACTGCAGTTAAGGGGTGGCTTGTGTCCGCTAACCCCGTGAAGCCGTGCTTCAGACCCCCAGGCCACATAGGCAGGGCAGCCGGCTCTCGGGGGCGCGGGTCCCCTGACCTGAGACTCCAGCATGAGGACCCCCATGGAAAGGCCCCCAGCGCACAGGCCCTGTGGGAAGGGAGACGGGACACCTGCTGACCTGGTAAATGGTGGGTTTTCGTGAGAACCATATGCAGGCCTCTTTCTCAAATGCAGTCAGTTTTACTGTTTTTCTCACATGTTGAGTCCTCTCGTGCACACGTAATGCCACGGCAGTTGATAGAAACGTTGGCTGTCTCCAGCAAGGGTTTCTGGGGGCCCTGGTGTAAAGGGAAGTAGGAAATTCTTGCTCATCTCTTTGCACACCACTGTACACCCTGTAAATGCAGCCCCTGTGTCTTGGCCCTCTGTCCAGAGGCAGCTGTGCTCGAAAGTTTTCTGCTTCAGAAACAAAACATGGAGAGCTTGTTTGCAAAATCCCTTGTTTTGAGGGCACAAGGAGGAATTGGACTCTTCTCCTACGTTTTATCAGTACTTTTCACATATTAGCGTTCTTCTGTGCTGGAGATGCCCTCTGTAAGAGTGATGGTGCCCAAGGTCACCTTGACAGAAGCTCCAGTGGGGGAGATAATCCTGGAAGCAGCCCCTGAGGAAGCTGCTGGCATGGGGCTGTGTGGGTCCTTCCACGGTGCCTTACGGCTCCTCTTTGTAGGTGAAATCATTCAGATAATGGAGCAAAGTGACCTCGCAGTGAAAGACGCTGCCGTTGACACTCTGTAAGTGACTTCTGCAGGGAGGGGCACCTTGCGGGTGGCCTCCCTCCTTCATGATGAGGCCGTGGGCGGTAGAGAGATGGGGGTGTGGGGGAGCCTCTGACCTGTGTCGCGGCTCAGCCCCCACCACGACCCTCAGTCATCTTCCCAGCTCTCCAAGGGAGCATGAGCGGGGCCCTGGTGTGCAGTGCCACCCACTGGGGGTGTGGGGAATTGGGTTTCCGTGGGGATATTTACCTGTCCACACCCTCCACTTCTGAATTCCGTGGGTTCCTGGCATTGTACCTCTGGACCTGCCCGAGGCTGGGTCACCTCTGGACAAGAGCAGCTCGCTTGGGTCCCTTAGTGCTGAGAACACAAGCCGGGGTTCTGCTGTCTTGGTAACCCTAGCCAATGGCCAGCGCTCCCACAACGTGCGCGCCTTGGGCTCCGCGTGGGGTGTGCGTGCGCTGCTTAGCGGTCACAGCCCTTTCATGGAAGGCTGCCCTGAGGTGTCTAGAATCTAAGCAGCTTCAGTGCCTGTGGTCAGAACCCATGCTTGCTCTCATCCCTGCTGGGGTGCATGCACACGCTCCCGGGAAACCCTCAGATTCCCAGCTCTGTCCTGAGTGTCGAGGTTCTTCTGGGGGACACGCTGATGCCAGCGCAGCAGAGAAGGGAGTAGCCAGCCAAGCACATGGAGTGGGGCTCCGCCTGCTGCTTCGGCATCCGAGGTCGCGGGTGACCACTTGTGTTGATCGTTAAAACTCAGCAGCATGAGATTTCTGCCTAGAGGCTAAATAGCCGTAAAGGATTTCTCTTTTCACGGGGTATCATAAGACTTTGGAAGTCTGACTTCATCCTAGCTGTTGCTCCTCTGCCTGGCAAGGTTTGGAGGCCTGAAGGAGGAAGAGGTGAGGCGCCATGACGGAGCCAGCTCCGACGGGTACCTGGCACACGTCTTCAGACACGCGGCCAAGCAGCTGTTTGACGAGGACGTGGGAGAGGTCACCTACCGCACCCTGAGGTCTGCCTGTGCGGTCAGCACTGTTGTCTAGGGCACGCTGCCCAAAGCCAGTGGGCGGGCTCGTGTGTGGGAGTTGGGGTGGGGGGCTATCTTATTTATAGGGTTTGGAATAGCCAAGACCAAAAAACCTTGTTTTTATTCAAATTTTTCATTTTGCTAACATTTCAAACTTCGATTGGAAAATGATTGTCATCCACAGAGGAAGGACTCTAGATTAAAATCCATTTTGTTGGGGCGCCTGGGTGGCTCAGTCTGTTAAGCATCTGCCTTTGGCTCAGGGCGTGATCCCAGGGTCCTGGGATCGAGCCCCATGTCGGGCTCCCTGCTCAGCAGGAGTCTGCTTCTCCCTCTGCCTGCCACCCCCGCTGCTTGTGCTGGAGTTCTCTCTCTCTCTCTGTCAAATAAACAAATTAAAAACAAAATCCATTGTATTCATCTTACAGGAACAAAGACTTCCAGGAGGTCACCCTTGAAAAGAATGGGGAGGTTCTGTTACGCTTTGCTGCTGCGTATGGCTTTCGAAACATCCAGAACGTGGTTCTGAAACTGAAGAAGGGCAGGTTCCCGTACCACTTCGTGGAGGTGCTCGCCTGCGCAGGGGGTAAGAGGCGGGTCCTGGGCCACACTGCCCCCACCGCCCCCCTCCGGCCCCTTGGGAAACAGGCCCTCGTGGGCTACCCCAAGCCTTACTCAGTTCTGACAGCTTTGTGGGACTGTGGATGCTGCCCTGGTGGTTGTGACACAGTGGTCCCTCTCCTTCCCTCACCACATAGCAGAAAAGCCAGGTGTCCCCTTAGAAACCCCTGGGGGGGGCACCTGGGTGGCTCAGTCGTTAAGCGTCTGCCTTCGGCTCAGGGCGTGATCCCAGGGTCCTGGGATCGAGCCCTGCATCAGGCTCCCTGCTCTGCTGCGAGCCTGCTTGTTCCTCTCCCACTCCCCCTGCCTGTGTTCCCTCTCGCCGGCTGGCTCTCTCTCCGTCAAATAAATAAAATCTTTAAAAAAAAAAAAAAGAAAGAAAAGAAAAGAAAGCAAGCCCCTGGGAACATAGTCCCAGAGAAGAGCCGCTGCTGCTTTGGTGGCACCAGGTGAGCGCCTGATCTTGGTTCAGATGGCCCACCTGTAGCCAGGTTCTATCCTGAGTGACGGAGGGGGAGGGGACCCACTTTGAGAAGTGGAAGCCAACAAGAGGTAGCAGGGTGGGGGTCCCACCGCAGAGCCCAGGGACTTGCTGGTGGAGTAGGTACGGGTGTCCGGGGAGAGGGTGCTGTGGCCTCCAGGTTGCTGTGGGGCCACCTGTGCCCTACTGAGTGGGGAAGGCCCACAAGGGTCAAGGCTGCCTAAGGAGAGGAGGCATGGCCAGGGTGCAGGAAAAACCTGCCAGTGTTTGGGGACGGCATGTGGGGGTCGGAGGAGTGGATGCAGCGAGGATGAGGAGGCAGCGGGTGAGCCGGGCCTGCGGCGGCGGGGGGTGGGCAGGGGTCCAGTTCCCCTGAGCTGTGGTGGGGGCTGGGCAGACTCACCTGTGCCCTAATAGCGGGGGAGCCCGGGGCCAGGGGTCTGAGAAGAGGAGCAGACCTTGGGAGAGTGGGCTCCCTGGGAAGGTGAGTGGGGTCACCTGCCGTGGCTGAGCATCTTTGAGATTGGAGATCAAAAGTGCAGCTTGTGGAGGGACGTCTGGGTGGTTCAGTCAGTGAAGCATCTGCCTTCAGCTCAGGTCATGATCCCAGGTCCCAGGATTGAGTCCTGCGTGGGGCTCCCTGCTCAGCAGTGAGTCTGTTTCTCCCTCTGCTGCTCCCCCTCGCTTATGCTTTCTCTCGCTCTCTCTCTCTCTCAAATTAAATAAAATCTTTTTAAAAAACAAAATCTTAAAAAAAAGTGCAGCTGGCAGGTACTGCCAAGGGACAAGTGGAGAGGGGCTTGGCCAGGGTGGCAATTTGCTACAGATTCTTTCAAATGAACTTAACTCTCTAAATCATGACATTATTTAATACATTTGAGAGTACACAGCACCAGGATGTGGGAGTCGTACCCTTTATCCAGGCCGTGGTGCTTGGGTGCACGGGCTCCTGTGCGGGCTCGCGGGTTCCCACCCCTTCCCTGGTGCTGCCCAGGTGGGGACCCGCGCCCAGAGACTTTATGAGACGCTAGTGGTGTGGCTGCCTGTTCGCAGTCTTCTTGCTCTTCTGGAAGTCCAGATTTGCATTCATAACCAGCCAGTTCTAGAGGCTAACAATGTACTTCACTTTTAGGTAAAAAACGTTTCCTGGATAATGTCCGTAGGTAACGAAGAGGAAGCATAAGGGGCTGTGTGCCTGTAACCTGGGGTTCTTGAGGCCTCGGGGGCCATGCGTCCAGAGTCCAGCTCCAGGCTCCGGCCCCATGGTGCTGCACACCGTTGTTCCTTTTCTGCTCCAGAACCTTCCCCTATAAAGCAAAAGGAGGAAAAGCGTAAGTTCCCTGCTTGTCTTGCAGGATGTTTAAATGGCAGAGGCCAAGCCCAGACTGAGGACGGGCACGCAGACAAGGCGCTGCTGCGGCAGATGGAAGGCATTTACGCGGACATCCCCGTGCGGCCCCCCGAGACCAGTGCCCACGTGCAGGAGCTGTATCAGGAGTGGCTGGACGGGGTCGACTCCCCCAGAGTCCAGGAAGCCCTGCACACCATGTACCAGGGCCCGGGGCTCCGTGCGGTCAGCCGAGACATCAAGTGGTAAAGGTTGGCACGGCTGGGAGGCAGGCTCCGTCAGCTGCCCGGGGAGGGAGGCGCGGCCAAGTGTAGGCGTCACAGACACTGCAGGAAAACCGCTCGGCCTCTCAGTTGCTACCTTGGTCTTCAGAATTCTCTACCCCTGTTTGCTGGTGGCTCCCTCACTGTTGGATGTGGTGCTATCTTCGTGACATGTGCGACTGGACTATTTTGACATGAGAGAAGGATTGTCCCAATTTAAGTATATCCTTTTATCTTAAGACTGAAAAATATCCCAAAGAACAGGAATGAAGACAAACTGTTATCTTTTAGGCTTAAAAAAAAAATCCAAAAAGTGTCCTGAGAAGAGCTAAGATCCCAGAAGTTCAGATTTATGTGCCTCAGAGAGATCTCATGAGTAGATGACAGGAGGCAGGCCGCTGGCATGTGGGGAATGGCTCTTATTTTTAACCATTTACGTTATTCCTGAAATGTTTTTGCCAGAACGTGAGTCAACTGCATCCTTTTGGAACCGGGGGCTGATACACAAATCTGGATTTTCAGCTTTTCTGGCAACAGTGGACCATGTTTCTCACTGCTGGGCTGCCAGAGAGCGGCAGGCAGCAGCCCCTCCTGGGACCAGCCCTCTAATCCGGGGGCCCTGTATGTGCTGGTGTGTGTTGGTGCTGTAGGCCTCAGACATGCACCTTTCCGTTCAGCCGTTAAGGTGAACTCACCTTGAGGCAGGGGACGCCTGGCAGGGCTGCCAGGTACCTACAGACAGAAAGACGGAGGATAGAGACGGGACAGAAAGGGCTACCCATGTAGGCCAGGCTGTGCGATCGGGAGGCGGTCACCTCTGTCCCTCCCAGTCCTGCTGCGGTCCTGCCTCCCCCCAGCCTGTGCGTCTTGAGGGGCTCTCCCCCTGCAGCCCGCGCTGCTCCTGTGAGCGCGCCTTAAAGAAGAGAGAGGGAAAACCGATTATCCACAAACAGAGGGCTTGCAAGCAGCTGGAAATGTGCAGAATCACGGTGCTCCACATCAGGGCTCGTCCTTGGAATGAAAGACCTCTGCGAATGGCCTGGAGCTGGGTTTCCAAAGCACCTGGATCTTGTTAGCGCGAGCGATGACGCCCGTCTTGAACGCTCCGTGCCGTCAGGCCTCCGCAGGCTGTTCCCCTCATGATGTTCTGTATCGTGTCGTACCCGTGTACCTGTCCGCGGTAACAGCTGGATATTGTGTGAAATTGTACAATTCTTCCTTTCAATCTGTTCATAATCGGGTTCACCCTCCAAGTAACTGATGATGGAATAAACAGTTGAAGAATGTGTTTGAGTGTGGAGAATGCGTGAACCAGGTGCCCCTCCCAGCCAGGGGCCAGAGAGTGCCCCGAGACCAGACGCGTCTGTCACACAGGCCGTGCCCTCCCTCACCTTGCACTTCTCCAGCCAACGCCTGGCCCAGAGCAGGAGAGCTGTCGTCCGTCTCCTCAGTGGGCCTAGAAAGCTGCCAGCCAAGTGCACGGTTGGGTCCTCTTCGGAAGCAGCCCCTTCCAGCTACAGCAAAGACCTCTGGTGGCCAGAGCCCAGGCTGACGGACGGGGGATATCCCACGAGGCGTTGGGTCTCCTCCGCAGCTCTTCTTGGGTTATGGCCACCTCCGTCCTGACCCCAGCCGTACATGCAGAGATGAGGGGGTGGCCCCGTGGCTGGGCCAGGCTGATGCCCACAGAGTGTCTGCTAGTGAGCAGTGGGTCCCGGTGTGAGGAGGAGGGCAGGGTAAGCCCAGATTCACATCGCGCCCGGCGGCCACTCTACAGGCATGCAGCTTTCAGAGCTGGGGTACTGCGAGTCCCACCTAGTGGACCGTGAGCGTGTCCAGCAGGTTCCAGCAGGTTTGTGTGCGTGTTGGCCATCATGAATAGCTCTGCCCTCCAGTGCCCTGCTCTGGACCATGTTGGAGCCCAGAGTTTTCATTCCATTTTCACCTGGCCTTAGAGCTTGGGCCAGTTCCCGCCAGTGTAGACCCCGGTCCCTCCTCCTGAGCTTTGCATGAGTGATGAATGGAACTCCCGTTGCCTACACCATCAGTTTGATGCTGGCCGAGGGTGTGGAGCAAGGGTTAGGGTCAGGTGATGCCGCTGACATGAGGCTGTTCCATGGCCTCAGCTGCTGGGCCGAGGCTGAGCAGCAGGCTTCGGACACTTGCCCGCGGTGAAAAGACCACCGAATCACACTGAGTCTAGGTCAGACATGTTAGGTGAGGGAAGTGCGGCCCGCGCGGGCAGCTCACTTGCCTGAGGCCACCTGGCCAACATCATGGGCTCCCTCAGCTCCGGGGCCCAACCTTGTGTTTACACGCACCTCCTTCCACACAGCCGTTGGCTTTGTTCCCAGTCGGCCAGAGCACTTGCCTAAAGCAGATGGACCCTCAGCTCCTGTTCAGGGAAGCAGTGTGTGGTGTCCTTTTTGGACAGAGGCTGGCCCTTTATTTTCTGAATAAGGATAAGCCATACATTTCAAAAAGAAGCAAGTGCCAGGACAGAAGACTTACTTGAAAGCTGAACAGACACGCATGCACGTACGTGTATGTACCGGCACGTGTAGACACGCACGTACGCGTGTACGGGCACACACACTTCTATGCGCTCCGATGCACACACGCACGTGTGAACATAGACCCAGAAGTTCGTCACTGGTGTCCGTGAGAAGAGCAGGCCCCATCCCGGAGGCTGGCAGTTTCACTCCTGGGAACCTTCCCTGACAGCACCGCACACAGGTGCCCAGTGGGCAAGTACTAGACACTCTTTGTGACGTTCGCAGTAAGAGTAAACAACCCACAGCACCTAACAAAGTTCCTTGGTGGAGGATGGTTAAGTAATTGTAAAACCAAACAGTGGGTTCGAGAGGCAGTTAAAACACAGATTTTTTTTTTTTATGCACAAATAGACCATCTGCAGTACGTCACCAAGGAGTCCTCACAATAGGCCCCTATCATAATACGTGACCCAGCGTGGGGAGCTAGGCTCCTCTGGGCCCTCACCTGCACCCCAAGCAGGACGCGAGCCCATTTGACAAGTGGAGAACAGGAATGAGGAGGACTCATTCCTTTGGGCAGGAGTGAAATCGCATTTGTGCAGCAGACCTGGAGTGAACCCCAGGGGACTGGCTCATCCAGCTCTCCTCACTGTCCAGATGAGGAGGCTGATGTCCCAAGAGGGCAGGGTCTTTCCAAGGTCACAAGGGAGCAGATCCAGAGTTAGGCTCCTGGCCCTTTACTCGGGACTCTAAAATTGGCTCTAATAAGAGGAATTCAACATTTTCCCGGCGGTGACCGTATGAGCCCCTTTTGGTCTCCCTTTTTAAAAGTCAAGCTAGAGAGAGGAAGCGCACGTTGAAAAGACAGATCAGGAAATCCCTCACGTGCTCCCTCTGGGGAAGGAGCAGGAGCTCTGGCGAGCCGCCTGTACAACCGGCTCAAGGGTTCTTACCTGGAGGTCTCTGGAGAGGCGTGCTTAGGAGAGGGAGCAAGACGAGTCCCGGGCCCCTGTGCACCGCGAGGGCAGACTGGGAGAACCAGAGGCTTCAGAGTCAACCCTCCACCTCACCAGACCTTGTCCTCTAAGCCACAGGCAGCAGCGCACAGGGACAAGGGAAGGTCCGGGGTGCGGGAACACACAAGGAAAAGGTGACATGTGACCATGGAGGGGCCAGTGGGGTAAAATGGAGGCCGCAGCCAGGGGTCTCCACATGAGCTCAAAAGAGGAGACCCTGGGGCGCCTGGGTGGCACAACGGTTAAGCGTCTGCCTTCGGCTCAGGGCGTGATCCCGGCGTTACGGGATCGAGCCCCACATCAGGCTCCTCTGCTATGAGCCTGCTTCTTCCTCTCCCACTCCCCCTGCTTGTGTTCCCTCTATGTCTGTTGAATAAATATAAAAAAAAAAAAAAAAGAGGAGACCCTGATCTGGGAGGGTACCAGATTGTACCGGCGAGGATTGCACTGCCCATTACTGGGGACTGGGGGCGGGCCACAAGAGGGCCACAGGTGAGGGAGGTCCCACCGAGATTTGAACTCAGATCGCTGGATTCAAAGTCCAGAGTGCTGACCATTACACCATAGAACCACAAGACACCAGGGCCACCATGGGGCCACCCCTGGCCTGAGTGCACCTGGAAGAAGGGACACCAAAGTGGGGCAAGAGACAAAGGGGGAGGGGGACGAAAAAGTTGTGCAGGTCCCACCGAGACTTGAACTCGGATCACTGGATTCAGAGTCCAGAGTGCTGACCATTACACCATGGAACCAGCTGCTGCTCAGAGTCCTGCACACCCTAATGGGGAAATGGAAGGGGACAGGGACAGGACAGGTCTGCAGGCTACTGCCTAGGAAAAGATGAGCATGTAGCAGAGGAGGGTTTCGATCCATCGACCTCTGGGTTATGGGCCCAGAACACTTCCACTGCGCCACTCTGCTTCCCCTGGCACCACCTGGCCAGGCCCTGACTGTGACAGGTCTGGGGTCCCAGCCCATCCAGGCCGGGGATGAGGTTGGCAGACTCCTGCAGGGGCCGGAGGAGGGCAAGGCAAGTGCCCATTTACACATAAAGTGGACTTCGGCTTTCCCTCCTTCAACTTCTCGTGGAAAGAAATCTCTGAATTCATGTCCTTTTCTGCTGTTAACAACAAAAACCCAAAAGTCAAGAAATACAACAGTCACAGCCCAGAGTGTCCGTGTCCCTGGGCCGTGGTGGCTGGTTCTGTCATTTGGTGGTGGTTGGACTGTGGAAAGGAACAAAAACAATGTTTCTCCCCATCATTTGAAAATGACCCCTAATTTACACGACTATGAATAAACTGTCCTTTTAATTTTACTTCTTTTCTGTGACCTGTAAAGTTGTTTCTCCAATACCAAACTGCTTTCAAGTGTTATGACCCCTTGCTGTTCATCTCCATAATTTGAAAAAAAAAAAACATAAATAAAGCCCTGCCCTTTCAAAGAAGTATGGACTAGTCCCCCAAGAACATTCTAGATATAAATCCTTTGAGAAAAAAAAAATCTTTCATGTTGAACCTTTTCAAGTAAAAAGCATGTACGGAACTTGCCATTGTAGATGGTGGTCTCCTCTTGCAAGCCAACAGAAGCATCAGGAAAGAGACACACAGCCTGAAACTGCTGAGGTCAAACTGAGCGTCAGCCAGGATGCTCAAAGGACGTGGCAGCAGGGAGCTCAATGAGCAGGGTTAAAGGAGGCTAGTAAGCGCTCCACTGCTGGCCACTGCACTGGACAGTCAGAATGCTGAGGCTAGGGAGCCGTCCCTGCCCCCTGTGAGTGCTGAAGCAGTTGGGGTGGGCACCAAACAGGAGCAGTGGCCTTCCTCAGTGGAGTGTCAGCTCATCTGCAGGCAGGAAAGTGCTGAGGAGTACCCAGGCTTTCTTTCCTCCCCTCTGACCTCCTTGCCAGTGCTTCCCATTGGCTGCAGCCCCTTGGCTCTCTTGCCCTCCAGCTTCATGTTGGTCTCGGAGAAGAGAAAGAGGTGAATCTGGAGGGCAAACATAAGACATCAGAACTGTGGGGGACAAGTATAACCTCAAATGTATGACCACAACTACCAAGGGCGTTCAAGGGACAGCGGGGGTGAAGGAGGACCTGAAGTGGAGGCCTGGGCAAAGCCAGCTGGCAGGGACTTCCGCAGCATTGGTGACACACCCAGCAGGGCACAAAGGGCAGCCCCTGGGCTCCGAACATCAAGATGGGTTGGCAGTTGCCCCAGGGGATGAGGCTCCCGGAAATGCACCCACAGGTGTATGGTGACCTGAACCTCCACCACTGGGTCTTAAGGATATTGTCTGAGCCTGATAAATCCAGGCATACAGATCAGTGAGAGACGGAAAGGGGGCCTCAGGGCAAGACAGTGGCAACCCCTCTGAGCAGCACATCATATCGAGGCTCCGGTGCAGGGCCTCGGGGATTGGTGTCAAAGAGCCTTGCTGATGAGGTGTGTGGGTGGACTTCCTGGAAGGGGCGCAGAATTTGAGAAGATTCACGTTCCACCTGAAAGCTTGTCAAAAGGTCTCCATCGTGGGAAAGGCGCAATCAGGTGGACAAGGTAACCTACAGACGTCCGTCAGACCCTTTCTCCTGCCATCCCCGTGACGGCTGATTAACCCTCGGACCAAATCGGCCTGGGGACAAGGAAGAAGGCTCGACAACATGGACTCCCCACCACGCTGCCCTAGCGCTTGCTTACACGATTGAGAGGCCAACTGTAAACCCCAGGGCTGGTTGTAGGGGCGCTGGGGGCGACAGCCAGCCACCCGAGAGGCAGGTGACCTTGCTGATGCCTGATGGAGACGCGCAAGGCTACGTCGGAACAGATCCTAACTCCGGACCTGGACTAGTGTCCTTTCCCTTCAGGACCCCAGGGTCCCTGCAGCCCGGCGACACCGGTCGTGGCCACACCACGCGCGTAACAGTGAAGGCCAGGCAGCGGCCCTGGTGAGGGGCGTCCGAGCGCATCTCGGGACCGTCCTGCAAGCGAGGGTACAGGGGCAAGGCTAGTGAGGCCTGCCGACGTCGCCCAGTCGCTGATGAGGAGCACGGCCCCCTGTCGGCGCTAAGCCACGTCCACCTCGCGGGCAGGGCCCACGTCACAGGCTGCGTCTGCGGGCGGAGACGGCGGCGGCCCCAGCGAGCCTTGGGCCTCGCCCGCCGACCCAGCCCGTCGCAGGGATCAGTGCCTACGCGGGCGCCAGGCCCCGCCCGGCCGTCGTCAGTCACGTGGGCGGCCGGTCACGTGCTCGCGCGTACGTCAGCGTCGCGGTGTCCCCGCGCTGCCGCCCCACCCCGCGCAGGCGCGCGTATGTTCGCGCATGCGCACCTGACGGTGCGGGGGTTGCGGAACGCGGCGAGGCTGCGTGCTGTCGCGCTCCCGAGGACTAGGGGCCCGGCAGGGGCGGGGGGGGGGGGCAGGGACGCGGGGCGGCAGGGCCCCCGCGGCCTCGGGAAGGAACGCAGCGACTTCGGAGGGCTGCGGCGACCTAACACTGCCTGCCTTCCCCACCAGGGCAGTGTAGACTCTGCGCCCTCATCTTTACCCACCCCCACGCCCCGCCCTCGGGAGCGTGCCCCCGGCCCCCAGGCCCTGTGGTCCGTGCCCACCCGCAGGTCGGGGTCTGGGAGGACGGGGGCCGGCGCAGGATGGGTGGGGCCTCAAGTCTCTGCACTTAAGAGCACCCTTTTTATGAAAAATAGAAAATTAGCTTTGAAGGTGAGTTTAAAAGTGACAAACCGCACACTGTACAAAGCAGATAAATACCACTAACTTCATACAATTAATGAAACATTTACCTGATTTTTAAAAGATTTTATTTATTTGAGAGAGTGCCGGCAGGGGGAAGGAGCAGAGGGAGAGAGAGAAGCAAGGCTCCCCGCTGAGTAAAGAGCCCTAAGCCGGGCTCGATCCCAGATCCCAGGAGCGACCTGGACCAACCTGAGCGGAAGGCAGACGCTTAACCAACTGAGTCACCCAGGAACCCCCTGACCTACCTCTACATGTTTCCTCCTAAATGTTTTGATGCGGACTTCGCCTCTTGAAATGACAAAGATTTGGTAACAAACACTATTTTTATAGAGTGGAAAGAACGATAATTCAGTCTTTCCCATAGTAGAGTTGATCAAATTGTGCTTTTTAAAAAATTATTAATAGTTCAGAGAAAAGATTGTCAGCTCTGCATTCTTATTGGCAGCGCTAACCTGCACTTTCAGCATTGCTGTCAGATTTGGCCAAAACTGCTGTATGAGCTGAAGGACATCAAGGTGTTTCAGGCATGAGGATGCAGGGCCTGGTCTTAAATCTGCAACGGCCTCGGAGTGTCATTGTTGATGGCAGTATTCCACGTCAAACTAGGAAAAAAAGGGAAACCACTTTCCATGTCTAAGATTCGTGCATCTTACTAATTGGGTCGTGTACTTTCTTTTTCCACTCTTCAAGAATCCTACTCTTTTTCTGTGATGTGTGTGTGACCCAGGTAAGCACTGTTGTCTGTGTGCTCTGTGGAGTCTTCATGATTTTTTTTTTTTGAGTCTTCATGATTTTTGAGGGTTCTGAAGATACAATGTCTGTGTTGAGGACCAATTACAAGCAAAACAATATAGGCAGCCTTTAGACTTGAACAAGCTGGTCCACATCACGTAGCTGTTTTCCTGTTAAAAAATGGCTTTTTCGGGGGCACCTGGCTGGCTCAGTGGAGCGTGTGACTCTTTGTCCAGGGGTTGTAAGTTCAAGCCCCACATTTGCTGTAGAGATTACTTAAAATCTTTTTTTAAAATGCAGGACAACTAATTTCTTAAGAAATAGTTCTTTAAAAATGTTTTGAGAGGCATCTCTTGCCCATTATACGTTTACTTGATCTCTGTAAACGGAGTCATGATTCGAAAGGTGAGTTTTTCATGATATGTGGTTGGGGGATGACTGCTCATCATAACAGTTGCAACGCAGCATCATAGCACTCAATGCAGTCTATAGGATTCAGAGTCAGCGGATCTGGGCCCCTGGGGGTCCCTGCTGGACGGCGGCGTCATGGTTTCCCGTCCATGACCATCTTCCTTCTGCTTTTCTTTCCTTCTGCTTTTTTGCTTCCTGTTTAGGAGTGTCCAGGTTCTCAGAGTATCTTTCGTTTTTGTGTTATTTCCATTATCCATATTTTCTTAGCTAAGCTATCATGATTCTTTTCTTTCATGATTTTGACCACTAGTGTTTTTGGGTTCCATTGTGATACACTTGATTTTTTTTAGGTGTCTACGATACTTTTCATTTCAGCTTTTCCTTTCAGTAACGTATTTCCTTCTGGTTGTGTTTGGATTGCCTGTGATCAGTAACTGTAAAGTAGGCAAAGTTAGTCTGAGCTTAAGGCAAACAGTGCAGCTCAAATGCATTTGAGAATTGCTCCTCTGCAGTGTCGGGCTCTGTGAGGAGTGTAATGGAATAACCGCACAGCACATGCGAGGGCTCGTGTGACCGCGTGGAGTTCTGTCACTGGGACATTTTGCTTTCTTTGGGCCCTTTTGCTGTGTCATTACCAGTTCGAGTGTTATTTCTTCTGAAACTTCCAGACATTGGACAAGATGCCGCAGATATGCTAAGACTTGGTCTGCACTGGCTGGCCTCAAAGACTTCTCCCACTTTGTGCTTACTAGCGGGGCTGCTGTGCACGTGCCCTGCAGGCACAGGCATTCGGAGACACTGAAAGGGGAGAACATTTGCGGGGCTGATGGGGGCTACTTGTGCAGAATATGTTCCTACATGAGCAGGCTCCCCTCCGACCTGCACTCACAGGCTAGGTCCTTTACTCAGGTGGGACGTCTGATGCTGGGGGGAATGCTGCACTATGCTGGCTCAGTATTTCAAAACTTGCTCCCCACCCCACGTGCTCCTGGTGTCTGGGGCTGGAGGACAGGACCCTCTTGGGGCAGCCTCTGGCCAGGTGAGCACCTAGGCAGCTGGCTGTAGCACAGCTAGGTGGAATGCACTGCAGACCCCAAGAGGCACCTCCCACAGCCTCCTCTCCAGGCCCCTAGGCAGGGCCATGTTAACCTTCTACCCTGCTTCCTGGGGGTGGCACTGGAGTGGACATTCCAGCTGAGCAAAGGACCTGTCCCCTAATGCTGCCAGCTCACCTCAGCCAGGGGTCCAGTCCCAGCCATGTGAGCCCATACGGGAGGCTTCCCCTCCCACCATCCTGAGTGAGAGTCTCTATGGTCACCCATGGTGGCTGGGGGTTTAGTGAGTTAGGGTGCATGAAGTGCACAGAGCAACACCTGGCACTACTCGGTTGAAAAGGACAGCCGCCGTGGCGTAGTGTTGCTCGCAGCAGCAGTAGCAATCAGAGCCATCGACTTGACCTGACCATCCCAGCTACTCCCTTCCTATAGGAGGGGAGGCAGGCACCTGGACCCGTTCACTCTTCCAACCTTCCCCTCTCCACTAAGGCCCCCTCAGCACATATACACACACGTCTTTCTGGGCCTGAAAACACCACCAGTGACCGAGAAACCCTTGCTCTGATCATGGCCAGTCAGCCCAAGACAAGATGCCCAGCATCCTTAGCCTGGGGGAAATGCAGCACACCCACTAACAAGGCTGTCCTTTCCATGTGTTGGGAAGGTGGGGCAACAGGAACCCTCTTATGCAGCCGATGGGAACGTAGAATGGTGTGGCCACTTTGGAGTACAGTTTGGCAGTTCCCTCATGTTTCTCCGAGGAGTTCTGGTTCTTTTCTTGGAGGATGGTGTTTGCTGGTATTTCATGGTGCAGGTGATATCCCCGTGTCTATGCCGACTCTGGGTGCAGAGACTGACCTGTGGGACATCCCTCTCTGTGCCCTCTCAGGGTGCAGAGACTGACCCGTGTGGTGTCCCTGGGTCTGTGCTATCAAGGGCTGCAGGGCCAGTACAGGTGTGTGCACAAACCCGTGGGTGCAGGCACGTCTATGATGTGTCTACATGAAAGTTGGAATGAGCTCCACCTCTGGCCCAGAGCCATGGAGTTTCTTCTAGTCTCTGTAATTCGCTCTCCAGTATCAGAAATCCTCCTTGCCCACTTTTTGAAATTGTGGTGTTTCCTTTTTTGTTACCCATTCATTAGAGGCAGGATCTCTGTTTTTTTTGTATTTTTGTTTCCAAAATGAACTAGTGTCTGTCTCCAATGGGTGTAGCTCTCCACAGGTATTGTTGAATTGAACCGGGCTTTAAGAGTTTTTAAAGCTTTTGGGTTTTTTCTCTTAGCTAGGTGCTTGGATATGCGGCTACGGGCCCAGGCCATGTGCCCAGTACAGCTTTGATGTGGGCCATCGGAATGCTGTCCAGGGCATCACCTCTCTTTCATGCACCTGTCCCGACGGCCTGCTTTCTTTTCCGTGCCCCACCCATAGCTCACAGACCTCCAGGATGAGGAGGGGTTTCATCCTGACCCTCATAAACTCAGGAAGGCTTCTGCATGGGTCAACGAATGGCAACCCATTGGAATCAGTATTCATGACATCACTTTCCCAAACTAACTGCATCAGGCAGGTGCTGAGAACTCCTGGGAGCTGCACGGAGGCTGAGCCCCAGCAGGAGAACATACGCGCACAAGGACTGTCCCACTGCGAGCTGGCAATGAGGCGGCTCTGGGGAAGGAGCAATTCTCACTGCACGGCAGGTGTCAGGGTGGCTGATGGAAGCGGGGGTCTTGCATGTGGGGGGCTGGGCGTGTGTGGTGGGAGGAGGGTGTCGGGGAAGGGGCTGACTCTCTGTGAGAGAAGCTGCTGCTCCAGGTGAGGCGTGCTGATGGCTGGCATCAGGCCTCCTCCCCTCCTTGGCCTGACAGGCAGCCTGTGGCCCCTTTGCTCCCGGTGGGCCCTTGGCTTCCGGCACAGGAATGAGGCTGGGGACAGGAAATGCTTGCTGAGTGGATGTGGCAGTGAACACACACATGGGCGGTCAAGTAGCGTGGGAGTCAAAACCTGGAGGTGTCTCCTCTCAGGAGATGGGAGGACCAGCCATGCCCAGGATGCTGAGAGGCCACAGGGAGCTCCAGGCATGGCTGAGCTGGGGTGACGAGGTCCCTCTGTTCAGAAGCCACCTTCGGCTGTGCTGTTTAATTCACGTCTGTCCTACAGTCTGTGTTTTGCATGTTTTCCATGCGCACCTTTGGGGGACACCAACGTCAGCACAGAGATTCAGAAAGGTGGCGTGGAGGAGGAGACACAGCTGGACCTTGGTGCCAAGGCCAGCTGGTGTATGGGTGGCCAGCCATGGGACACCAGTCACTGTGAGGGCCCCGTGCCTTCACACCTGCCCCCAACCAGGCCATCCCTAGTGCTCTTCTCAAACTCCGATAAACATGATGGAGAACACAGGAATGTACGGTAACTTGTGTAGGGTCTGTCTGCCCTCTGGTCACCTTCTGACGGCTGCCTTTCTGGGAGCACTGCCTTAACCAAGCAGGTAAATACCCGCAGCTCCTCTGGGATAGCTTCCATGACGTGTGTGCAGGAGGCACATCCGGGGACCCCCGTCGACCCCCTTCCTGCCGCCGGAGCACACCAGGTGGGAACGTGCCTCTCCCCATCTCCGAAGCCCCTGAGGGATGTCTATGGAGAAGAGATTTTGATGAAGGATGCCTTAGAAACACTTTCAGGTCCAGTTACTATCAGTAAATTTAACAATTTTCTTTTAAAAATTGGTATTATGAGATTTCTCTCTAAAGCTCTCATGTGTTTAGGATGAAATTCAATTAGGAATGTATGTATTCATCTATAAAGCTCACTCTTTCCTAAAATCAGATGGAATTTAAAACATTTTACCAATTTTTGGCCTTTTAAGCCATCCGGTTATGTTTTACAACCTTAATTAAAATGTAATTTTAAATTGAAATTACAAAGTAAGACATACTTAATTTTTAATGGAAAAGGACAGAACCCTAAGAAATGGGAGTAGCTCCTGTTGGCAGTTGGTGAATGTTGTTGTGGACCCTTCTGGGTTACCCGGCAGTAAATCAGGCCCGTCCACGGCACGGGCGCCACCCCTGGCACTCCCCTCTCCTGGTGCTACAGCTGGCAGATTCTCCCTCCATTTCTTCCCCAGCGGATATGCAGCGGGCCCCCACTGGTGCGCATCAGAGGCCTGTGTTGATCTTTGGTTTTTCAGCAGAGCAGGGACAGACGCCTGTGTGCAGTCATTTCTAGCACTGCAGTCGCCACGTCGGAAGGCACGGCCACCTTAAACTGTGCTAGATTCTAAGTTATTATTTTTAAGGGTTTTATTTATTTATTTATTGGAGAGAACGAGTGAGTGGGGGAGGGGAGAGGCAGAGGGCGTGAGAACCCCAAGCAGACTCCCCGCTATGTGCAGAGCCGGAGGTGGGGCTCCGTCCCACGACCCCGAGATCATGACCTGAGCTGAAATCAAGAGTCGGCCGCTGAACTGACTGAGCCCCCCAGGTGTCCCGGATTGTTTGCGTTTTTGATTATTCTGAATAAAGCTGCCGCGAAGATTCCTGTACAGACCCGTTTGTAGGCAGATGCTTTGCTTTCTCTTGGGTAAGTGCTCGGGAGTGGAGTGGCTGGGTGGTGCGGTAAGGGTGTGTGTGTGTGTGTGTGTGTGTAACTTTATAGGAGAGACTGCCCAGCTGTTTCCCGAAGCAGTCGCCCCATGCTGTGTCCCAACAACGTGCAGGACTTCTAGTTGCTTCACATCGTCCTCGGCACGTGGCAAGGTTGGTCTCACTAATCTTAGCCGTTCTACCGGTATCTGGCTGTGGTTTCAGTTTGCATTCCCCTGATGACTCATGATGCTGCACACTCTTCACGTGCTGACTGGCCGTTCACGTATCTTCTCTTGCGACGGAGCTGCTCAAGCCTCTTGCCTATTTTTTAAAATTTAGGGTTTTTTTTAAACTGTGGAGTTACAAGAGTTCTTTCATGTTTTTATTTTTTATTTATTTATTTATTTTTATTATTTGACAGAGATAGAGACAGCCAGCGAGAGAGGGAACACAAGCAGGGGGAGTGGGAGAGGAAGAAGCGCTCATAGCGGAGGAGCCTGATGTGGGGCTCGATCCCAGAACGCCGGGATCACGGCCTGAGCCGAAGGCAGACGCTTAACCGCTGTGCCACCCAGGCGCCCCTCATGTTTTTATTTTATCTAAGACTTACCTTAGAGAAAGAATTGGTGTGAGCAGGGGGAGGGGCAGAGGGAGAGAGAGAAGCAGGTTCTCCGCTGAGCACAGAGCCCAGGACCCTGAGATCACGACCTGAGCCCAAACCAAGAGTCGGCTGCTTAACTGACTGAGCCACCCAGGCGTCCCTACAGGAGTTCTTTTAAATTCTATTTAGATACTCTTTTTTTTTTTTTTAAGATTTTATTTATTTATTTGACAGAGACAGACAGCCAGCGAGAAGAGGGAACACAAGCAGGGGGAGTGGGAGAGGAAGAAGCAGGCTCCCAGCGGAGGAGCCTGATGTGGGGCTCGATCTCAGGACTCCGGGATCATGCCCTGAGCCGAAGGCAGACGCTTAACGACTGTGCCACCCAGGTGCCCCTCTATTTAAATACTCTTGTCCAGTATATGTATTGTGGATATTTTCTCAGTCTGTGGCTCATATTTTCATAGTCTTTTGAGGAGCAAAATGTAAAAATTTTTCATAATTCTAATTTATCAACTTTTCCCTTCTATGGTTTTCAGTGTTTGGGTTCTGAGACCCCAGAGGTACAAGGCTTCTGTCCCTGTAAGATTGGGGGATGTCATCCTTTCACAAACCTAGAAACCCTCTGAACCCCATAGTTAGACTTTTATGGAAGTTTCGTAGCAGACTATTAACTCAACCTCCAGTCCCTCTCCCAGAGGATGAGAGATGGGGCTGAACATTCCAACTTCTCATCCTGGTGACCATCCCCCATCTAGGAGCCCATTCCCTCACCTCATCAGAAAAAAAGATGCTCCTATCACATAGGAAGTTCCAAGGGATTTAGGAGCTCTGTGTCAGGAACTAGGGGCAGAGACCAAACACGTACTTAAGTCTCACTTCCCTTCCCGTTAAATAACTTTGACACCTTTGTTGAAAATCAGCTGATTCTGGGGGTGCCTGGGTGGCTCAGTTGGTTAAGCATCTGCCTTTGGCTCAGGTCATGATTTCAGGGTCCTGGGATCGAGCCCCACATTGGGCTCCCTGCTCTGTGGGGAGTCTGTCCCCCACTTGTGCTCTCTCTCTGTCAAATAAATAAATAAAATCTTAAAAAGTTTAAAAAAAAATCACTTGATTTTGTATGTGGAGGTCTATTTCTGGACCTTTTCTTTGGTTCCACTGACTCGTGTAGTCGTATACCAATACCACACAACTTTACTGCAGCTTTGTAGTAATTTCATTACTGTAGCTTTATCGGCTATAGCTTATAGATCACCAGAATCTTCCCTTTAAAAGACAAATTTGAGAAAGCATCTTATATTTATTTGGTGCCTATAGCTACCACAGTTTTCTATTGATTTATATTAATACGCCACTAACCTTTCAGTGTGGTTCTCTTCCAAGCTCATTCTGATTTTCCTCGGTCCCCTGCATTTCCATATGAATATGAAAGTTGGCTTGTCAATTTCTACAAAAAAGCCAGCTGAGGTTTTGATTGGGATGATACTTACTCTGTAGTTCGAACAGGGCATAAATTTAGCAAATCAATATTCAAGAATCTGTTTCTTTTGTTTAGTGGTCTGTACCAGTGTAGTCACTTAAGCCAGTTGGGATGAGCTCTATATTGACAGGTACTTCTCTGTATATACAATGACAGTGAAAAAATGGTATTGGTAATTATACTTATGGGCACCGAGAGACACCCCCCCCCCCACACCTGCTGAATGGTCAAGAAGAGCAGGTCGCATCAGTAGGGCTTTGATGTCAGGTCGTTGTGATGTTGGGATTGCATCACAACTATGTGAAACTTCATAATCATATAAATTTGGATTTCTTGACCAAGTAGACCTCAGTTCGGCTCCGCGATGTGGCATACGTACGAAGTACCTACTGCCTGCCCAGTGCTGTGCAGATGCTGGTGGAGGAATGCGCCAACAGCCTACTCCTGCCCTCGAGCCCAGGGCGTATGGTTCATTCTTCTCAGAAGGCTGGGTAGCAGAGTCTTTGGTTATATGATTTTTTACACTGTGGTACTTGTATCTCTGAAAAGAAAACCAGAAAATGTGAAATTTATCATTTATTTAATATAGTGCTTACATCCATGATAATACTTTTTAAATTTACGTTATTGATTATCAGCATTGCCATATTTTCATGAATATATCTTAGATTTTCTCTGAAAGCATGGCCAAAATAAGACTATGTGTTTTCTCCGTGTTCCCCACAGCCAAGGACAAGTTGGAAGCAGCACCTGGCAGCCAAGTCAGATGAGTGGAGTTACATGACTTCCTGGGGCAGACAAGTACTGAGAGTCTATCACGGGCATGGCACTGAATGGCTCAGAAGTATAAATGGAGGTCTCCGCAGCTGGGGAGACAGGGGCACACATTACAGAAACTAAGTAACAATGAAAGGAAGGCAGCAAGAAACATCACCAGCCCTTAGTTACTAAATGTCAAATAACCGTTACACACACAGGTTACAAAATCCAGTGTTGCCACAATGGGGGAACACAGTGGACCCTTGGACCACATAGGTTTGAACGTGTAGTTCCACTTCCAGGTGGATTTTTTTCAATACAGTACAGTACCAATGTATTTTCTCTTCCTTCTGATTTCACTAACAGTTTTTTATTCTAGCTTATTTTCTTTAGTAAGAATACAGTATAGGAAACGTTTAACATACAACATATTGTTAATCAACCATTTATGTTATTGATAAAGCTTCTACTCAACAGTAGGCTATTAGTAAAGTTTTGGGGGAGTCAAAAGTTATACCCAGTTTTTGACAGTGCTGGGAGTTGGTCCCTCTAACCCTCAGGTCGTTCAAGTGCCGACTGTGCTGTGTATCATGAGGGAACTGGATCGATGGGGAGATGGTACCTGCGTGTGGGCAGAACTGTATGAACAAGGGTGGGACGTGGGAATAAACAGGGAAGGGAGCTGTTGGGTGGGGAGGGACAGGGCACAGGCAAGCTGTGGGCAGAGCCCGGCTGCTGGGGTGGACACAGGTCCCCCACACCACTCGGGCGTAGTGGGAGGACATGGAAACTTGGGCAAGGGCTGGACAGGGAGACTCTCCATGTGCAGGACATGCAGACTGCTGGGTGTGGCTTTCTCCCGATGAAGGTGTTTCAGCTCAGGCAGAAATGCTGAAATGTGGGCTTATGTGCTTAGGGCCACAGGAGTTTCAATCACAGGTTGTACGGGTTTCTTAAATGAAACCAGTTGCAGTGCTGGATTTGGATTTTGCTCTGAATTTTTGTCTTTTAAAGATTACCAAAATTCACAATTATAACATTAATAAGCACCCCTTTTTACTGGAGGGGCATGTGGAGGTGGCCTTACTTTTGCCTCTCCATGTGAAGCGGTGCCGAGCAGTACGGGGTGTCCTGGGGTGGGCAGGTTACCTTCCCTGTGCCTGCCACTGCCCGAGTGGGATATGCAAGCCATCACAGCATCCGTCAAATACAGGTGTCATGAGGACGGCATGAGTCAGTATCTAGAAAGGTCCTTAAAGCGGTACCCGGCAAGCAGCAAACACTGCACAGTGCTTGTTAACCAACCCACACTTCTGACAGTACCTTCTCCAGCCAGGCCTGCCCAGCATTAGCACTGGAAGGGCCAGGCTTCATCCTACTCTCTTTTCCTTCTAGACTTTTCTTCCTGCTTGTGCTAATAACTACATAGACGAGGATTAACATCTTGAACCATGTCTGTGGGTTCCTTTGTTTCTCATTTCAGTTCTGTCCATTTTTGCTTTGAGCATTTGGAAGTTATGTGCTTTTTTTTTTTTTTTTTTTTTTTTTTTTTTTTTTTTTTTTTTTTTTTTTTTTTTTTTTTAAGATTTCATCTCCTTAAGTCATCTCTACCCCCAGTGCGGGGCCCGAACCCACAGCCCTGCGATCCAGTCGCATGCTCCACCAACTGAGCCAGCTGGGCGCCCTGGAAGTTATGTTCTGATATGTACTCAGGATTCTTGCATTTTCCTGCTGAGTTGACTGTGTCACTGTGGGTCAGTCTCCTCTAACAGTCCTGACCTGAGGTGGCCCAGTCTCATGTCAGTGTCCCCGGAGATCGCACAGTGTATGTCTGAATGATGCTTCTTTTTGCATCCTTGTAACTTTGGCTTGTCTTGGTCTTTAGATTGAAAGTGTATTTTGTAAACTCCTAAGTCAGGTGGGTTTTTTTTTCTTTTTACTCAAAGCTTCTGGCTTCTAATTGTAGTGTTCTGTGCATTTACATTTAATATAATGATTGACACAGTGGGTTTAAAATCCCTACCTTGTACTGTATTTGTTCCATCTGATCTTCTTGCCTTCTTTCTTTTTGCTATTGGACGATTCATATATTTTTTAAAATTCTATTTATTTCCTCTATTGTATTTTTTATATATAGGCTATTATATAACATTATATGTAATATATACATTTATACTTACTTAGTGGCTGAGCTAGAAATTACCACAGTTCACTTTGAAATCATACAGCATCTGATCAGCCACATAAGAACCTTGAAACAGTGAAATAACACCGACTTTACCTCCTAACCTTTTGTTCTCTGGCGACCATATTTTTTATTTTTCAGGGTTGCATGGTCTCACCTGGTAGCCACTAGCCACATGTGGCAATTTAAACATCAAGTTACATTAATTATAACCAAGTACCACTTTAAAGTTCAGCTCCCTAGTCACACTAGCCACACTGGCAGTGCCCGCGAGCCCCCTGGGGACACGGCTCCCCTTCTGGACACGTGTTGGGACAGGACACTCCCAGTATATGGCAGGGAGTGAGCACCCCCGACACGTGACTTTAAATTTTGCTTTGAGCATTCATCCAATAATTTTTAAAGAAATTATTTTAGGGGCACCTGGGTGGCTCAGTTGGTGAAGCGTCTGCCTTCAGTTCAGGTCACTATCCTGGGGTCCTGGGATCGAGCCCCACGGCGGGCTCCCTGCTCAGTGGGGAGTCTGCTTCTCCCTCTCCCCCTGTCGCTCCCCCTGCTTGTGCGCTCCCTCTCTGTCAAATAAATAAAATCTTTTTAAAAACAGAGAAATTATTTTAAATGTCTTTTCTAGTCACCCATACCGTCATCTCCTCTGGTGTCCTTCATTCCTTAGGGCAGATCTGGGATTCCACTGGGGTCACTCTCCTCTGGCCTGAAGAAGGCCAGTGTTTTTCTGAAGGCCAGCTCTTCTGGTGACAGTTTTCAGCTTTTGTTTGTCTGAAAATGCCTTTTACTACAGATGTTAAAAATGAATTACAACCTTAATTTTTAAAGGATGTTTTTGTTAGGTATTGGTTACTGGTCTCAGGGACTGTCTGACTTTTGGCATTTTGTAGATGCCGTCTTTTTGTTTCTGGCACCCACTGATCTTGAAAAGTCATTCTCAATTTCCCTGAATGTAACGTGTCTCTTAAATTTCTGTCTCCTTTTAGGGCCCTAAGTGGTGCAGTCTGTTGAGCATCCAACTCTTGGTTTCAGCTCACGTCGTCATCTCAGATTGTGCACTCAGGGTCATGAGATCGAGCCCCACGTCAGGCTCTGCACTCATCAGGGAGTCCACTTGGGATTCTCTCTCCCTCTCCCTCCACCCTTCCGCCCCCACCCCACTCTCCCATGCTCTCTTTCTATAATAAATAAATAAATCTTTAAAAATAAATTTTGTCTCCTTTTAGGCCTTTTATTTTTACCTTTGGTTTTCAGAAGTTGAACTGTGATATGCCTCTAAGTGTTTTTCTTTGAATTTGTCCTCCTTGGGGTTTGCCAAGCTTTTTGGATCTTAGGGTCAGTGTTTTCTTACCAATTTGTAAAATTCTTACACATTGTCTCTTCAAATATTTCTGTCACTCCATTTTCTTTTCCCTTCCTTCTGGGCATCCAACTTTATGCACACTGGACCATTTGATCTTGTCTCACAGTTCCTAATCCTGTTATCTTTCTTTCTCATTCTAATTTTTTCTGTTTTCAGATAACTTCTACAGATGGAACTTTGAGTTGAAAAATCCTCTCTTCAGCTGTATCCAGTCTGGTGTTCAGAAAATTCAATGAGCTGGGGCGCTTGGGTGGCTCAGTTGTTAAGCGTCTGCCTTTGGCTCAGGGCGTGATCCCGGCGTTCTGGGATCGAGCCCCACATCAGGCTCCTCCGCTGGGAGCCTGCTTCTTCCTCTCCCACTCCCCCTGCCTGTGTTTCCTCTCTCGCTGGCTGTCTCTCTCTGTCAAATAAATAAATAAAATCTTAAAAAAAAAAAAAAAGAAAATTCAATGAGCTCTTCATTTCAGGTATTTTGCTTTCTCCTTTACAACTGGTGTGTAGCCCTTTCTCCTAGGGTGTGGCTTTTGTGGTGTCTCAGCACTTCCCGGGCTGCACCAAGACCCAGAGCCTCCCAGTCCTGCAAGGCCTCCCCCTCATGTAGCACCGCAACTAGAAGAGGCTCAAAGAACAGTGTTAGGTCGTTATAATGAGACCTCCTCTAGTTCTGTTTACTTATGTGTACGCATTTATGAAAAATAGGGATAATACTGGTTCTGTGCCCTGCCTCACTCCAGCAATTCTCATCACCAGATATATGAACTAGGTGTTGAAGGGAAAAAAGCCCTGGACATATTAAGAGATAAATCTCCAATATACTCAACTTTTTAGTTTTAATCAAAACCTGCATATATTTATATTGCTCTCATCAATTATGTTAACAATAGTTGTAATACTAATTCAATCCAAGAGAAATGTTTTAACATGACCTTTACATTTGCAGGAATTGCAAATTAACGTACATCTCTGTGTGTGTGTCCAGGAGTAAATAATCTCATGAATAAATACTCAAGCATAAACACTTACTGTATTTAGGATTAAATTTATGGGGGAATTTGAATGGAAATGAGTTTAGGAGTAAAGGATTTTTTAGAAAGATTTTTTATTTGAGAGCAAGAGTGGGGGGAGGAGCAGAGGGAGAGAGACAGACTCCACAGTAAGCACGGAGCCTGACACAGGCTGACATGGGGCTCGAGCTCATGACCCTGAGACCATGACCTGAGCTGAGACCCAGAGTCGGATGCTTAACCGACTGAGCCACCCAGGCGCCCCAGGTGTAAAGGATTTAATAAAACTTGTTAACCAAGAGACTGTTTATATGTTTATAAATGCTAGTGGGTTTCAAATCACAATGGCATTCAGGATCCATTTCATACCTTTAAGGAATGAGGCCATGATTTATTTTAGAAGTCAATATTTATATTTGAGAAACTACATCTACCACAATTATTTAAACATGATGGAAATTTTTGCTATTATCTTAAATATGGGGGATTACAAGATTTCACAAAATTAGTTTATTAGATACTATGCAAAAAGCTTTGAGGACCGTGGGTCCATCCAGCTATTGCTTTCTTTCTTTTTTTTTTTTTTAAAGATTTTATTTATTTATGCAACAGAGATAGAGACAGCCAGCGAGAGAGGGAACACAAGCAGGGGGTGGGAGAGGAAGAAGCAGGCTCATAGCGGAGGAGCCTGATGTGGGGCTCGATCCCATAACGCCGGGATTACGCCCTGAGCCGAAGGCAGACGCTTAACCGCTTTGCCACCCAGGCGCCCCCAGCTATTGCTTTCTATAGCCTGAATCATTACAAGAGACACAAATGGGTCTCCCTGTTTTCAATTTTGGCATGCGTGGCGAAAAGGTTGACATTTTTAACAGTTAAACTGGATCATTGCTTGAACTGCCCCCTGGTTTCCCATTTTCCTAAATGAGAAGCCTTCCAAAATGCTCCGTGTTTCTCCTCCCGTCATTCATGGACCTTCTGCCCGGGACACACCCAGTCTGCTCCCTCCCCAGAGCCGATGCCCCTGCTCTTTGCCCACAGGTGCCTGCGGTCCTCCGGTGTCAGGTCAGACGTCTCGTCCGCCTCTGTCCCTCCTGCTCCCCTCTTGGCGCCCAACTCTGCCTTTCCGCACGCGCTGCTCTTTGGCTGTCCTGTGTACTAGTCCCATGGGCTCCGTGGATCCTCCATAACCATCTGCCCTCTTCTTCCACATGTGTCTGGCATGAACTAGTGCTCAGGACACTTCTGAAAGAAAGAGCAAATCTCTGTGGAGAGTGTGGGTGTGCGTCTCCCACATCTCTGCCTTCAGTTTCTTGCGTAAAGAGCAGCGGGTTGCCCACCTTGTGTGCATCTGCGGCTGCTGCTTTTCCCTCCGTCACAAGCGGTCTTGCGTTCTGGCTTCCTTTCACACATGCTGATGGGACATAGCTGCCTGCTTGCTCTCTGTGCAACCCTGACCTGTGCCTGGTACACAGTGGATGCTTACCAAGCACTGGAATGGACGGAAGGCCCTGCCTCTGATGTGGAGCCTTTCCTGACCGTCCCAGCATTTGGTGAATTTTCTTCTCAGAACTGTGTGATCTTTACCATTCCTACTTGCTTAGGGCTTGGCATTACCTAACGTTTATCAAGGTGCCTTGTGTCTACATTGCAAGGATGTAATTGAAACACATCTGCACAACGCTACAAGCTTATCCTCTTTATATCTGCAAGTCTGGGTTCCCTGCAGGACGGACACCCGCTGCGGGCCAAGCCGTGAGGGGTTTCACGCAGCCTCGTGTAAGTTTGCTAACAGCATACAGTACATACTCCAAACACCATCAATACCTTTATCACAGTGAAACTTCTGGAAGCCAGGTGGAGGGCTGTGTGCACTAAAGCACAAGGAAGGCTACAGCACACTCCACGGTCACGGTCATCAGTGATTTGGAAACACTCCTGATACTCGAGCATATGCTCGTTTTTTCAACGACTGTATTTTGTTATTTTTTTAAAAGACTTTATTTTTAAGTAATCTCTACACCGACTGTGGGGCTCGAACTTACAACCGAGAGGTCGAGTCGCATGCTCTACCGACCGGCCAGCCCGGCACCTCTGTATTTTGTTTTTAAATGAGAGGCTCCCCCACTTATTCCATCCTTGTCTCGAGACCACGAATACATCAATACTTAATGAAACTTGTTTCTCTGTCTAGGACACTCCGCCATACCCCTAGCTCAAAAATGTGCTAAATTGCGAGCACGGATCGTCCACAAAGCAAGTCAGAGTTCCGTCGGGGGGGGGGTACCCCATGCCTCCCGCGGGCGCTCGAGCGCCCAGATGAGATACGTCCCCCAGGCCCCCGCACCCCGCCCGGCCTTT
>NC_048232.1:74808013-74874684 GCF_002007445.2 Ailuropoda melanoleuca
GGGGCGGGGGAGGGGGCCGGGGGCGGCGGCCTGGCCGGCGCGAGCCGTGCGCACCCGGACCCGGACCCGGCATCCGCCCCTGGACCCGGTTCTGCCCGCGGGGAGGACGCGGATCCGGGCCCAGACCCGCAGCCCTGGCCTTGTCCGTCCTGTCCACGGCCAGGACCTACACCTGGACCCACCAGCCGGGCCAGATCCCGATCCACGACCCCGGCGCCCCGGCCCACGAGCGGGACGCGGACCGGCCTCCCCTTCCCGCAGCCGGAGGCCCGGGCGGCTGTGCACGTGGGCCGATGCAGCCTTTCTGGGACCTCGCCTATGTTGTTCATAACCAGCGTGTAGGTAGCACTGGAGACGCGGCACAGTCCGGTGGGTGCAGCAGCCCCACGCTAAAATCCGCATAGTCTTCGCTTAAAATCCGAACCTCAACAGTGATGGGTTGCTTGATACTTCCTTTTTGTGCTTCAGGTTTTCAGTAGTGAAATATTTTAAGTGTATGTTTTGAACTGCAAGGACTCCTTTCTCCCCCGTCGTATTTTTAGTAACCTAAAAATTGCAGACTCTTCAAGCATGGTACATTTTAAAATCCGCTCTCTGCACCTTAAAATTTGGGGAAAACTGGATACTTCTTATAGAACTTTGCTTTTCAGTTCGTCCATTATTTGTCATAGGGTGTTAGGTGAGCTTCATGGGGAGTTGTCAGCCTCACTACAAAAGCGATTTAGCTTGGTTCTCTGGTTTTCTGAAGTTACCATTTACTTTGCTTGAAAAACAAACTTGCTGTCTAGGAAATGCTAATTAGTCCGCAGGGGCTCCTTTCTAGATCATTGCAAATAGAGCCTTTGTCCACAAACAAAGTTTTTAACTGCTTTCAGTTGCTGGAGATGCTAAGAGCTGTTACGTTTCTTAATTCCTTGATTTTTGTGCGTGTGTGCTGTGCTGTTGTTCAGACGGTCTGGAGAGTTGCACTAACCAGTTTCTGAGACCTCAATGGGCGTGTTTCAGGGAAGGCTGTTTATGTGTGTGTGCTGCAGACTGGGTAAACTCAGTGGTAGGGGCCCCGCAGCTGCCGCTTTAATCAGTTTGTTGTTTACAAACAAGTTGATGTCACAACAAAGGATTTTATATCTTTACTCTGAGGGTTTTGAGGTTTTTAAGGAAAATTGTCTTACTCTCGTCAGACCTGTTTATGTTGACATGCTAAGCGTGAGAATAAGTTGACCTTTCGATGAGGGAGCAGGAATCAGACTTTTTGAGGGGTGCAGTGCCACCCGAAGATGGGCTGAGTAAAAGACGCGGTGCAGTGGAGGCAGAGCCTCTGACCTTCACCTCCAGCTTGTGCATGGGGAAGAGAATCTGGGGCCACCAAGGCTTCCATGGGCCCTGCACTTCTTACGGGCCCAGGGATTTTTTTCACGGAAGGGTTTTGGCATTTTTACAGCGTGAAATAAGTAGGTAACTGGTAACTTTGTAGCACCTCTCTTTTTGTAAGGCACCATTCCTACGTGTTCGGTGTAAAGACAGTTGGTACTAGCTAAATGTAGATAAATTGTTTTAAAAAATCTTTTTTTTTTTAAGATTTTATTTATTTATTTGACAGAGATAGAGACAGCCAGCGAGAGAGGGAACACAAGCAGGGGGAGTGGGAGAGGAAGAAGCAGGCTCATAGCAGGGGAGCCTGATGTGGGTCTCGATCCCACAACGACAGGATCACGCCCTGAGCCGAAGGCAGACGCTTAACCACTGTGCCACCCAGGCGCCCCTAAAAAATCTTTTTCTTGAAACTAAACGTAGTTTTATAAGTTCTTTTTTAAGTCAAAAAGTTAAGTTGTGTAAGTTTGAAAGCGTGTGTAATTTAGAGCAGTTATGCAGATTTGTCCACTGAATTGACCATCACTGTACAAGTTAAAAAAACACGACAGTCCGTGGTTGGTGTCTTATTTGAATGACAGTGATTTTAGTTCAATTCCAATTTTAGAGTGAATTTGTATTTTGTAGCTGGTGTTAAAACTTTACATACACAGAACTTGGAGAGTACATAAATAATTTAGGCTTAAAGTATGATTTATCATTTTATTAAAATAGCAAATAATGTGGTAATTTCGGGGGAATAGAGAGAGATGAGGACTGTGATCCTGTGCATTGGATGTTGGGGTTTTTTTTTTTTTAAGATTTTGTTTATTTATTTATTTATTTATTTGACAGAGAGAGGGAACATAAGCAGGGGGAGTGGGAGAGGGAGAAGCAGTCTTCCCGCCAAACAGGGAGCCCGATACGGGGTTGATCCCCAGAACGCTGGGATCATGACCTGAGCCTAAGGCAGACGTTCAACGACTGAGCCACCCAGGCGCCCCGGCTGTTGTATTTTAAACAGTTTGGGTAAGATCTTGGTTTTTCCATGATGGTTGGTGAGCAAAACCGGGATCCTCAAGTGTGTGGGGAGTTTGCTGAGCATGCACATGAGTGCCAGGGCATGCGGTTTTCCAGAAAACAGATGATTCCCACAAATCCTTGATTTTCAGCCAAGTATGTGGGGCTGTGTACAAGTATGCAAAGGGTTCCTCTTCCGGAGCATCTGACTCACTGGAGGTGCAGGTGTTACTGGTCCTGGGGAATTCTCTGGGGTGGGCTCAGTGGAAAAACCCTGGGCCACCTGTGGGGGGGGCGCTCCTGAAAGTAAGCAGGTGGAGGTGGCCTTATGGGTGTTCCTGGGCCAGTAGCCTGGTGCTGAAGAACATGGAATTTAGGCTGGAAGGGGCCTTGGGCCTGGTTGTGGAGTGTGAGATTTGCCTGGGCCTGGTTGGGGAGCATTTTCGATATGGTCAATGACAGAATGAAGAATGTCCTCTTTGAGGATGGGGTTCTTATTTGTCTAGGGACTTGGTCTGGCGCGTGAGTGGGCAATAAAGTGTTTTAGGAAGATCTGCTGGGCAGGAATGTCTGGGTGTGTTGTTGCTCTTATTGTTGCCATGGTAGCAAACTAAGTATAATTCATAAATAAGAGTAAGCAACTCTTTAACAGTTGTTCAAGTACTTTGAAATGTCAAGTGAATTTGACGTATTTTTGATCAGAAAGGTCCTAGAATATCTAATAGCCAAACATAAATAGAACAGGTTGAATTTGCTGTTGCCCTAAACTGTTTAACATGTAAAACTACAATTGTTTTTATTTAGAAAAGTGACCCTGTTCCTGTGCTAAATTACCTGCCAATGAGTTCGTGGTACAGCGTTTCTTTCTTTCTTGTATGGCATGTTTTAACTTGCAGATTAAGTTTGGTAATGTCACATTTGAAGACTTTCTCATTAAATCAGGGATAGCATCCTCAAAGGTTAGAACTGGAGAGAGGTGAGCAGGGAGTGGCTTCTGGAGCTTTCCAGGTGAAGACTCCAAGAAAAGAACTGAAGGAACTCACATTGACTTGGTCATGCTTAGAAGTGGGGATGGGACAAAACTGAGGTTCCCAGAGAATACCAGTAATAGAGGAGAATAAGTAGAGTGCCGGGAGAGGAGATGGCCTCAAGAAAGTGCAGTGACTCAAATGTCACCAATGTCATGTTCCACGGGGAGCCATAGGCTTGGCGATCAGGACCTTTTGGAGGATGAGGAAGGAAGCTGGGTGTGGGGCTGGAGAGTGAAGGGAAGTGAGGGTGTAAGAGGTTTGTGGGGCAGAGGACTATTGTAAGGAGGGTGGAGGTAAGAGTAGGCTTAGGAGGAGAGGAGACCCTGTGGGTCACCAGGGCTAAGTGGGTGAAGGAAGACACAGCCGAGGCCTGGTTGGCCCCCAGAGTGGACACAGACAGGGTGTGAAGGACAGGGTTTCCAGTAGGAGAAGATCCAATGGGGATGTCTTGTTTGAAGACCAGAGCAGACCTGCTAGTGAGGTCTGTTGTGTTTTCTTGTTCTAGGGCTGTGGGGTTGGCTGAGATGCCTTCATTTTATGACCCGAGACTGACCAACTTGTATACAAAGCTGAGAGCAGGGAACCAAGATGGCTGGACTTCGGGAACCCAGGAGCGGGTGATGTGTAGTGGCATATACGTAGCAGAGGGACAGGGGTGCATTGCACTTTGAAAAGTGTTCGGTGTACAAATTAATTGCTTTTAATGACCACCGTGTGCTTTTCTTTAAAAGCTATAATATGCTTTCATTTGCCAAACTGAGATGTATTTTATCACTGATTTGTAGATATTGGGAGCACAGGGCAACTATTTTAATATAACTGTTAATTTATGAAGTTAAAAATAACCCAACAACTGGGTTAATTTCTACTTCACCTAGTATGTAGTAATTCTTCCAGGGGTAGAACTCAGTTTATTTTAATGTTTAATGAGTGGTTTAAGACAGTTTCGATTTAAAATAACTTGAATTCATAATGCATTTTGAGAAACAAGCCTATGAGGCAGGACCTGTAACCTGCAGTGGTCATATGTGTACTGACTGTATCAGGAGGTGGTGAGGATGGGCTTTGGAGCTGGACACCCTGGGGCTAGATTCCACCCCTGCCACTTAACTTGTTTGAATTTTCGTTCTCATGTGTAACATGGGATGACCACTGTCTGACGTTGAGTGATACAGTTAGCCCTGTGTCTGTGTCCCTGCTACATCAGGGGCTGCATGTGTTTTATCCATCACAGTGTCCTGGTGTGAAGGGGCCCATGAGGACTTAATGTGCCAGAAAATGTGACACAAGGGCAGCAATGTTCCTGAGGGCCAGCACTCTTCAACTTGCTCATAGCTCTATGCACAGGCACACATGCCTGTAGTAAATTGATCTGGGGCCTCTTGGAGTAGTGAGTCAAGTTTGAAGTTTCTTCAGCTGGGAGAAGTTGCCCCCTCCTTCCTAGCACCTAAGCGTAAGAACAGACCGTGGGAGTGGTTGGTGTTGCCCAGCAGGCTGGGCCAGGAGAAGTCCATTGGGGGTGCCCTCCCTCTTGAAGCCTCTGTTCTGGTTCTTTTCCCTTCCAAATTGTAAGCATCACCACAAACCTTTCCTCATTCAGGGGAAAAGGAAAAGTGTCTCTGCCTTGGATGCAAAGTCAGGGAAGGAAACTAGTTAAAAGTTGTGTTCTGTTTCTGGTCTGGTTTGAAGGATACTTGTTCATTAATGCCATTGGCCAAACTGTTGTTTTGGAAATTAGGGCTGGCTTCTCTGCTCAGTTGAAGAACTTTGTAGTTTACAATGCACTGTTTTTCTTTTTAGAACTGTTTTTTTATTGAGGTGTAAGGAACCACATATACTTTTGAAGCTTGGGCTATGGTTTCTTCCTGGGAGGCAGTACAGACCTGAAGCTGGGCTCCCTTGCAGGCCTGTCAAGTCACCTGAGTGCTTCCCAGGCTGACATCGGTGCTCAGGACCTTTAGTAGTAGGTTGTGGAGCCTGTTCTCAGGACTAGCAGGCCCCCCGCCCCCTTGTGCTGTCAGGCTAAGGGAGGCAGAGATGTTCCCTCTTCATCATCTTGTGCTGTAACTCACCCCGCTCAAGTTTCTTTCTGCTGGTCTTCCATGGTGTGGGGACCAGGTCCTGTATGTGTTTGTATCCTCCTGGAAATGGCACAGAGCTGTCATCGCTTGGTATATATCTGAAATAGGTGTACCCACTGAGTGCTGATTTAGGATGTTACTGTTACGTGAACATTCTCAAGTGCTGTTCATCTGTCTAGTGATGGGGTTCCAGTCAGACTTGACTCCCCCAGTTACCAGTACGTCCCATCTAAATCCACAGTTGCAGAAGCTCAGCAAAGCTTCATGCATAAGTGGTGGGAATATGCCAGAAGATGAGGCTGCTATACTAACAACAGATTTTTCCATTGTGAAAATGCAACAATTCTTGTTTTGCTGAGGACGAAGGTATTTGGGTATTTGGCTTTTTTTTTTTTTTTTAAGATTTTATTTATTTATTTGACAGAGAGAGACAGCCAGCGAGAGAGGGAACACAGGCAGGGGGAGTGGGAGAGGAAGAAGCAGGCTCATGGCGGAGGAGCCTGATGTGGGGCTCCATCCCATAACGCCAGGATCACGCCCTGAGCCGAAGGCAGAAGGCAGATGCTTAACGACTGCGCCACCCAGGCACCCCAAGGGCATTCGGCTTTTTTTTTTTTTACACGAAGAAAAGATGGTTTCTAAAATAAGGAAGCTTTTAATGAAGGCATTGACATCTTGGATACTATTCTTATCTGTTTAACATTTCTGCATAGCTCATATTTTCTTTTATGTTTGGGTTTTGGAGCAGTTTACAGTATCTTAAATAATGATAATATAGTAAGTCAGTTCTCACACTTCTGGCCCCAGTTTTTGATGAGGATTTTTTTAATATGAAACAATACACCAGGGCTTGTTGAAGGCACACATCACTGTTTCTCTGATTTGAAGCAATTTGAACACCATGGCAGGATGCTAACTGCTGTCATCCCAGGAAGTGCCCACATGGGGAGATTAGGAAGCACTTTTTAGAAACCTGCCTTTCCTGCGGTGCCTGGGTGGCTCAGTCAGGTAAGTGTCCAACTCTTGATTTCAGTTCAGGTCATGATCTTGGGGTCATGAGATAGCCCCAGATTAGGCTCTGTGGTCATTGTGGGGTCTACTTAAGATTCTTCTCTCCCTCTGTTCCTTCCCTCCCCCAACCCCTTGCAGGCACACATTCTCTCCAGAAAGCAAGCAAGCATGCAAGCTAGCTAGCTAGCTGCCTTTCCTGTATGCATCAATTTCTAGAGTGTATGTTTGGTGTTCTGCTGAGAATTCCATAGGGATTTTAGACATTATTTGGCTTTTGCTGCAGTTTGTCATTTGGGACAGAGTGCTTATGTGTCTTGTCCAGTGAAAGGTATCAGAGTACAACAGTGGTTCTTACCATGGCCCCCTCCCCTCCCTGGGACACTTGGCAATATCTAGAGACATGCTAGGTTGGCACAACTGGGAGGGGGTGCTGCTTCTGGCATCTAGTGGGCCAGGGCCATGGACGTTGATAAAAATACTGTAATGCACAGGGTAGTCCCTCCTCCAACAGATAATGATCCAACCCCAAATGTCAGTAGTGGGGAGGAAGGGACCCCCCCCCCGGGGCACAGTCTTAGGCAGTTGATAACAGCAGTTGGATATTATTCTTGGTGCTATTTTAGGTGAATCTTAGTAATTTTTTACAGACCATACCTATTTTAAACCTTTAAGCTAACAAAGCATTTGTTTCAAATTCAGTGGCAGGCACCTTTCTAAAATGAAGTGTGAGTTGAAGAGGCCTGATGTGGAATCATTCCCTTGCAGTTTTGGAAGGATACACACAGAAGAACACCCTCTATAAATCTTAGCTAGGTTGTAAGATTGGTCTTAGTATTTTAAGGATTAGCCCAACATTCTCCCTCTTGAAATATGTACTTAGACATATCTTGTTGGCGAAATTACTGGAAACATTTACAGTTAATGGGGGAAAANCGTATGTATTTTTTGGTGTGAGGGGTAAGATGTTGGGTTCGTTTTTTTTTTTTTTTTTTTTTTTTTTTTTTTTTTTTTTGGTCCTGGTTCTCCTGAAAAATGAACTGGTGATGTAAGGGAGTATGACATTAGTGTCACTACAACCACATTAGGAAAGACTGCTGTCAGATGCCATTTTCTCATGGTATTTTGTCATAATAATTGGCAGTTTGAAATTTATCTTTTGACTTTTACTTGAACAGATGGGATATAAAAAACCCTAAACAAGTAAGCTGGACACTTACTGTTATATTTTTTTGGTCTGTTTCAGTATATAGTAGCATTTTGAGTGTGTAGGTGATGTTTTAACAATACTGCATTTTTGCCTGTGTCCTGTATTTTCTCTGCAAACATTTTTGCTACATAACTAATTGACTATAAGGCAGTTCTGTAAAATAAAAAATCATGAAAAATAAGAGGGACATATATTAAAAAGGACCCAAAAAACATGAAAAATAAATAACAATTAAAAAAAACTATTGCTGAGAAGACTGGTTGAGTGTCTCTCAGTTCCTGGTGTCCAGTAGGTGCTAGGTCAGTCTTAGGTCCCCTCTCTGTTCTGCGGAGGGCAGCTTTCCAGGGTCTTCACTTAAGAGCCTCATCTCAGAGGTTGCTTGTTATTTCCTCTGTGACTTTCTCTCCACAAACCTCTCCACATAGGAAAGATTGAGGGTGAGGTAAGAACAAGTAATGCAGGCATTCATTAGTGAACAGTCTCATAGTACTGCTTGGACAGGGGAGGTAAGAGCCTCCTCCCCCATGTGATCAGGCTATTTAATCTCTCAATCTCAGGGTCGTCTTCTGTAAACATGGATGTTACTGAATCGACTTCATGGGGTTGTGGTGTGGATTGCGTTTACCTGATACAGGAGAATTGGCTGAGTAAACATTAATATTTTTTAAAGAAAAAAATTTAAATTTCTTGTCTCAAGTATTTTGATTGAAGAGTTTAATCCATTTATGTTTAAACTAATTACTGGTAAAGAAAGACTTCTATTTTGCTGTTGTTCTTTATGTCTTAGCTTCATCGTTCTGCATCTTCTTCCTAACTGCCTGATTTTATGTTTAGTTGATTTTTCTTTCTTTCTTTCTTTCTTTCTTTCTTTCTTTCTTTCTTTCTTTCTTTCTTTCTTTCTTCTCTCTCTCTCTTTCTCTCTTTCTGTAGTAAATTGTTGTGATTCTCTTCTCATTTTCTTTTGTGTATATTTTAAAAATACTTTCTTTGTGGTTACCATGGGGATTATGTTTAACATCCTAAATTTAAAGCCATCTATTTTGAATTGATATGAACCTCAAAAACTCTCCTCCTGTATGTCTCCTTCCTCCTCCCTTTTATCTTGTCTCAGATTACATCTTTATACATTTTGTGCCAAATAACATATTTATAATTTTTATGCGTTTGTATTTTGAATCCTGTAGGAAATCAAAAGTGGAATTACAAACCAAAATGGCAGTAATTATTAATTTTTATGTTTTCTCATATATTTACCTTCACTGGAGATCTTTATTTCTTCATATGGTTTTGAGCGACTGTTTCATGATCTTTTATTTCCACCTGAAGGACTCCCTTTAACTTTTCTTGTAGGGCAGGTCTACTGTTAATGAATTCCTTTTTTGTTTATTGAGGAATGTCTCAATTTCTCATTTTTGAAGGATGGGTTTGCCAGATATAGTTCTCAGCTGACAGTTTTAATTTTTTAATTTAATTTATTTTTTAGCACTTTAAATGTCATGTTACTGTCTTTTGGCCTTCATGGCTTCTGATGAGAAATCAGCCATTAACCTAATTGAGGGTCCTTGTATGTGACAGGTTACTTCTCTCTTGCTGCTTTTGAGTCTCTCTTTGTCTTTTGATGGTTAATTATAATGTCTTGATAGGGGTCCTTTGAGTTTATCCCACTTGGGGTTTATGGAGTTTTTTGGATTTGTAGGTTTATGTCTTTCATCAGATTTGGGATGTTTTCGGCCATTGTTTTTTCAAATATTTTCCTTCTGCCTCTATTTCTTTTCTCCTTTTGGGACTCCCATAATGTGTATGTTGGTCTGCTTAGTGATGGCCTGTTAGTCCTTTAAGGTTCTTTTCAGTCTTCTTTTTCCTTTCTGCTCCTCGGACATGGTAATTTCAGTTACGCTGTCTTTAAGTTTGTGGATTCTTTGTTCTGCCTGCTCAAACATGCTGCTAGACCCCTATGGTAAATTTTTCATTTCATTTACAGTACTTTTCAACTTCAAGATTGCTGTTTTGTCCCTTCTTGTAATTTCTGTTTTTTTGTTGATATTCCTGTTTCGTTCCTTTGTAATTTTCCTGATTTCCTTTAGTTCTTTGTGTTTTTGTTATCTGAGCATATATAACATGTTTTGTGTTTTTTTGAAACAATTTTTTCCTTCCTTTCTTTTTTTTTTAGATTTTATTTTAGAGTAATCTCTACAGGGGTGCCTAGATGGCTCAGTCGTTAAGCATCTGCCTTTGGCTCAGGGCGTGATCCCAGCGTTCTGGGATTGAGCCCCGCATCGGGCTCCTCCGCTGGGAGCCTGCTTCTTCCTCTCCCACTCCCCCTGCTTGTGTTCCCTCTCTCACTGGCTGTCTCTCTCTCTCTGTCCAATAAATAAATAAAATATTTTTTTTTTAAAAAGTAACCTCTACAACCAGTGTGGGGCTCTAATTTACAACCCTGAGATCAGGAGTCATATCCTCTACCACCTGATTCAGCCAGGTGCCCGTGACATGGTGGTTTTAATGGACTGCATGTCTCACCTTCTTCGGAGATGGTTTCTCTCTCTCTCTCTTTTTTTTTTTTTTAAGATTTTATTTATTTATTGGATAGAGAGAGAGAGACAGCGAGAGAGGGAACACAAACGGGGAGTGGGAGAGGGAGAGCAGGCTTCCTGCTGAGCAGGGAGCCCAATGCAGGGCTCAATCCCAGGACTCTGGGATCATGACCTGAGCCGAAGGCAGATGCTTAATGACTGAGCCACCCAGGCGCCCCTCTTCAGAGATGGTTTCTGTTCATTTATTTTGTTATTTTGACTGAGTCGTGCTTTCCTGTTCTTTGTGTGCCTTTTGATTTTGTTGTCTTTGAAAACTGGACGTTTGGCTATTACAGTGTAATAACTGTGGAAATCAGATATTCTTCCCTAAAGTTTGTTGTTTTTTGTTAAAGGCTGTAGGAGTTCTCTTTGCCTAGTGACTTATCCAAACTATTATTGCAAAGACTATTTTCCTTGACAGTGTAGTTCCTGAAGTCCTGTTTCATATCTTGTGTTTAGCTGGTGTTTCAACCGAGATTTCCTGTGCACAAGCAGCTCTCCTGTCTCCCATTCTTTGCATTTTGGCTCTGTGCCTGGGCCCTCCTTCAGCTCTTGATCAGGTTTGCACTGTGCCTAGGGATCAGCCCGAGGTGAAAACCCAGGGTCTTCTCAGGTCTTGTATAAGCATGCATCTTGCCCTGGACATGTGTGGGGTATTCTGAACTTCCTAGTATGACCTGTTACTTTTGAATGACCTAATTTCCCAGAGAAACTCTCCCCAGCTTTTGCCTTAGGCAATGTATTGTATGTTTAGACTGTAATCTTTTGCCATAGGTTCTGAGGGTTTTCAAATTGCAGTGTTTTCAAGCTTTTTCAGCCTGAGTTCTCAGTTAAACCAAACACCAGAGGAGTGCCTATGTCATTCCTTCAGGTCCTCTGTGATAGGTTAGAATAGACATACACAATAACTGGTGAACAAAGACTGTTCTGTTCCCTAGAACCAGGAAAACAGCCCCATACTGGCAATCCTGGATGTCACCACTTTAAGACTGTGTTTACTTTAAGACCATTACTTTAAGACCTTCTATGCTTTAAGACCATTTGTGCTTCAAGACCAAGGCCTGCTACTGCCCTGCCAGACGGAGTAGGGGCAGCAAAATCTAGAACCTGCCTGCCATTCTGTGGCACCTCCTTCCTGATCCAGCACTTGGTGGTGCTGTTCCGTGGCACCTCCTTCCTGATCCAGCACTTGGTGGTTAAGTGCTCTGACTGGCTTGCAGAGTTTTCACAAATTGGTTCTGACAGTTGCTGCGTGTTTTCTAGTGTTTGTGCATGTGTTTCTGTGTGGGGTGAGGGTGAATGAGAACTTGGAGCTTCTTGGTGAGCTGTTTTGCTGATGTCACTTCTGATGGTCAGTTCTTTTGAGTGAAAATTTTAATTCTTTTAATTCTTATCTTTGTCATTTTGGACTGACTGAAATAGTAGCAGTTCTTTTTCTTGGATTTAGTGATGTGACAACATTTGAGTAAAATCAAGTTTATTATCCCATTTTAAAGAAGTGAAATAGAGTATGAAAAATTTCTAAATTCCCTCGAGTGCAAAATGACATGAAAGTCAGACTATCATTCTTAATAAGTCTATCTTGGCGGGGCTCCTGGGTGGCTCAGTCAGTGAAGCATCTGCCTTCAGCTCAGGTCATGATCTCAGGTCCTGGGATCAAGTCCCACATCAGGCTCCTTGCTCAGTGGGGAGCTTGCTTCTCCCCCTCCCTCTGACCCTCCTCCCCGCTTGTACACTCTAATTCTCTCTCTCTCTGTATTTCAATTAAAATAAATAAAATCTTAAAAAAATAAGTCTATCTTGTCTCTTAGTAATTTGAATCAGGAAATATGAAATTCTTCAGTGGTCTTATACTGTTGATATGTTGGTTTCATTTTCTTTAAAAACACCCCCCCCGAAAGCCAAGACCATAATAGTGATTTTTGTTAAAGAAATATTTCCTAATACCTGCAGTCCTAGGAAGAACATTTTGCTTTAATATAAAGGAAGAAATAATTTTGCATTTAAGTTATTAAAATGTTTTAAAATGTTACCGTGTATGTAGCATATCATTGGGGAGAGTAGAATTCTTACCTATGCATGGTGATGAGGATGGGTTAGCAGCTGCCCGTGAGGGCACACTAGCTTACCCAGTACCTGCTCTCAGTTGCTCTATGAATTTTGTTGAGTTGATTCCTTTTTTTTTTTTTTTAAGATTTTTTTTATTTATTTGAGAGAGAGAGCACCCATGTGTGAGTGGGGGTGGGGGGCAAGGGGGAGCAGAGGGAGAGAGAGAATCCTAAGCAGACTCCGAGCTGAGCATGGAGCTGACACAGGACTGGATCCCATGACCCTGAGACTACGATCTGAGCCGAAATGAAGAGTTGGCCACTCAACTGACAGAGCCACCCAGGCGCCCCTCTGTTGAATTGATCCTTGTCCCTATTTTAGGAGAGAATTTAGGCTTGGAGGGTAATGTTCCGAAGGTGCATACCTTAGAAATTCTAGATTCAAACCCACATCCAGTTTTTTGGCCATTGTTTTTAATCACTAAGCTCTATTCAAAGCCAAAAAACAGCCGTTAATTAGAAGATTGGAAAATCTACAAGACAAACTAAAGTGGGTTTTTATTTTTATTTTTTATTATTATTTTTAAAGATTTTATTTATTTATTTGACAGAGAGCGTGGCAGGCAGAGGAAGAGGGAGAAGCAGGCTCCCCACTGAGCAAGGAGCCCGATGTGGGGCTCGATCCCAGGACTCTGGGATCATGACCTGAGCTGAAGGCAGATGCTTCACCAGCTGAGCCACCCAGGTTCTTTTAAAATAGGTTTTTAAATTGAACTGATTTATCTGATCTTTTTTTTGGCATTTAGATTATGTAAAGTACACTGTGTTCAAGGAAATACCATATAGCCCTTAAAGTGTATTTATTCACATAGAAAGAAGTTTCCAGGGGCGCCTGGGTGGCTCAGTTGTTAAGTGTCTGCCTTCGGCTCAGGGTGTGATCCTGGCGTTTTGGGATCGAGCCCTGCATCAGGCTCCTCTGCTGGGAGCCTGCTTCACCCTCTCCCACTCCCCCTGCTTGTGTTCCCTCTCTCGCTGGCTGTTTCTCTCTCTCTCAAATAAATAAATAAAATCTTAAAAAAAAAAAAAAAAAAAAAAAAGGAAAGAAAGAAGTTCCCATATTTAGCCAGAAAAGTTCAAGAACAGTATGTATGGAGTAATTGCACTGGTGGAATTGTATGTAAGTGTTTGTGTGTGGTATACACAATGCATACCTGTATTTAAAACACCATTAAGGGACGCCTGGGTGGCTCAGTTGGTTAAGCGTCTGCCTTCGGCTCAGGTCATGATCCTGGAGTCCTGAGATCAAGCCCTGCGTCAGGCTCTCTGCTCAGCAGGGAGTCTGCTTCTTCCTCTGCCCCTCGCCCTGCTCATACTCTCTCACTTAAATAAAATCTTTAGTTTATTGTTTTAATTTCTTTTAATTTTTAAAGAAGATTTTTTTTATTTATTGATTTGATGCAGAGAGAGAGAGAACAAGCAGGGGGAGCAGAAGGCAGAAGGGCAGAGGGAGAGGGAGATGCAGATTCCTTACTGAGCAGGGATCCCTACGTGGGGCTCGATCCCAGGGCCCAGAGTTCACGACCTGAGCTGAAGGCAGATGCTTAACCCACTGAGCCACCCAGGTGCCCTAAATTAAAATATTTTTAAAAAATAAAACACTATTAAAATGACAAGAATGCGTGTCTACAAATGGGCATCTGTTTTCTTTTTTTTTTTTAATTCCTGTAATGAGCATATATTTCTGTTTAATAAGGAAAGGTTACATCTAAAAATTGACTGCTCCGATGGAGATTAATCTGTTCTTTTAGCCATACTAGTTACTTATATCCTATTGTAAGTAAAGCGTATTCCATTTGGCTTCTAGACTCAGTGTAATTGCTTTGCCACTGAGAAGCAACTTGTGTATGTCATATAACATATGAAGGTGCTGGTGGATTGTTTTCTTATTTTGTGTTATGCTTTTGACACGGAAGAATATTGAGTCTTGCCTCGAAATGCTGTGTCTTATTCCCAGAATGGGTTGTGTCTGCATATTGTGGCAGCTGTGCCTATCAATAGGTAATGTCACTGTTTGTCAACTCTCAGGAGTGAGTGTTTTAAAAACGATGGCCAATTCTCAAAAATCTGAGGTTCGCCCTTCTGCTCTAAAGGAGGAATAAGAAGTAATGTGGAATCAGTTATTGGTGTAAATGCTACATGGCCCCTACATGTTGAGGTTTCTGTGTTTTGTTTGAGTTGCCGTCATAGGGCAGTATAATTTTCATCCTTCTCTGGCTTTCTGATTAGCAAAGAAAATCAGATTCATGAAAAATAAGTTGTTGAGTTATTGGGCTTGTGCTAAAGATTTTATCCATGGACACAGGCAAAGAAAGCTTTTCCTTTTCATTTTTTAAAAATGGGAGGGCTTGCTTCTCCTAATTATGTGCCAGACCATCCTGTCTGTTGTTGGCATCTATGCTTTGGACAATTTAGAGTCACTCTTCTCCTACCCTGTAGTGATGGGTTGTTTTGTTTTTGTTTTTGTTTTTTTGGATGTCTGAGCACCTGTCCTTGCTGTGGTTGGGGTGGGTCCAGGGGTCTTTGGATGGCAATTGAGGCTGCACTTGAGGCAGCATGGGGACTGCAGGGCACCTCTCTTGTTTAGAGGTAAATATTTTAAACTATAGTGCAAACGTTGTTTCTTTCTGATCTCACATCTCTCCTTCACAATGAGCAAGAGTCCATGAGGAAACTGCTTTTTTTGAGTGGAGTGCATAGTGGTTGAGCTCCTTTGTGCAGAGCTGTGATGTGAAGGCTAAGAAGACATGGCCCTGCCTTGGCAGAAGGCAGCAATGTTGGTGTAGTCACTGTGGGGTCAGGAGAGGCAGGGGCAGGGAGGCTGGGGGCAACTGGCATAAGACACAGTCTAGAAAGGTGTGTTTGTCGACAGATGGGCTGGGGGCCTGAGGCTGGGTAGCACCTTGCCGGTCTGGGAGTTTGTCCTTCACCATTCAGGGACCTCTGGTGGTGAGCAGAAGGGTGATCCTATGACCACATACTGGGCTTGTGCCTGAAGAGGGGGGGCTGGAGATGGATGGCAGAGCCCGGTCTGAGTCTGGCTCCTGGTGACCAGACATAGAAGCTAGCAGGGGTTTAAACAGGGGGCAGGTCTGCAGAACCTTGGGCAGAGCACTGGACAGAAATCTTCTGGGATTGTAAGAGGGTGACCCAGTGCTTATAACTCAGTTCCTGGCATCCCCCACAAAGGCTGGGCATTGCTGTCCTTCCACACAGACCCTGTTTCTGCAGAGAAACATGCACATTCTTGCCTTCAGGTAAGGTTTTGCAGCCAAACAAGTAACACCAAAACCGGGCTTTGGGGATTTCAGAATTGTAGATGAGCGATTGTGAACCTAGAGAGTGTGCTTCTCTCTCGTGCTCTAGAGATGCAGACTCACTGCCACTCTTGTCTTCATGGTGTCTGATGGCCAGCACAGCCCTAGCCATCACCTCTGCATTCCAGGCAGCAGGATAGGCACTTCCCAAACTCCCAGGTACTTCTGTGCATTTTCTTGACTCATGCTGGGATTTATGGCCATACCTGGCTGCCTGGGAGTAGGGAAGCAGGCACCCGTAGGTGCTCTTGCAGTGAGGGAGGAGCAGGAATGCTATGCTGGGCAGCTTGCAGAGGTGAGGGAAGTGTGGGTGCAAGGCACACTTCTAGGCTTTGGTTCTTGCTGCTGCTGTTGATGGATTCTGAACACGGGAAGCGGAGCAAGTGCTAAGCTCTGTTAGAGAGTACGACATGGCGTCGCCTGGCGTGCTTCTGTGCGTTTTGGCATTAATATTCTAATCCCGTGGGTTTGTTTGTTTGTTTGTTTTTCCTGGTTTTGCCCTTCACTTTTTTACTACACCTCCTTCATTCTGTGTATTTCTTGTCTTGGTCCCCTTTTGATGTGTGGAGTGCTACAGCCAAGCTGGGTGAAGCAGGAGCTCCACCATGAAGATACATGGACAGAGGTGGTCCCAGGTGCTTCTCAAGGCCTGTGATATCTCTCTTCCCTCTGTGCTATTTCTCGGTGGTGGTATCCTTAGTCTCTTTCTGCGGACGTGAATTCACTCCTGGCTGGAGGGAGAGGAAATGAGGGAAGGGAAGGACCTAGGCTTGTACTCCCAGGAAGTCCCCTGTTTCACAGTGTGAGCAGAGGTGGAAGCACACTGGTTGGTTCTGCGTGGGCCATGAGCCACAGTGGACAGGGTGCCAAGACCAGCAGCCTCATCAGGACCACGTGGGTATAGAGTGGCACCAGGTCCTTCTCAGAGGGCAGTGTGTGCCCCTTGAGGAACTCCTGGGAGTAAACCCATACCTCATAGCCACCCTAACCAATGGGAAGTGGTTGGATTTCGTTTGGACATGTTAAGTTGGAGGTGATGGGAAGTCCCTCAGGGTTGTATTAAGGCACAGATTACTTTGGCTTTTGCAATTTTGGCATCTGCTGAAAGCACAGCATTTTGTAAGGAGCAAGTAGGATGTGCTCTCAGACCTGTGTGGCCTGTTGTCAAAGTGTCCCTGCACAAATTCAAGATTCTTACCCTTCATGCCCCATTCCCCCATTGCTTCCTCCCTCCCAGAAGCATGGAAGGTGCAGAATTGTCTCTGTCTCCCACCTCCTTGCTGGCTTCATTACTGTCATCATGATGACATGTTGGCCCTGCTTCTTGGTGGTAGAATTAAAAAATACTCATGCTCGACCTCCCCCCACCTTCAGAGACTGATTAACTAAGGGAGGGGGGCCATGGTGTATGTGTGTGTGTGTGCATTTTGAAAAAATTCTGCAGCAGTTTCTGGCAGGCACTCAAGGTTAGAAAGCACCATTGAGGAAAAAGAATGTAAAACGTAGCAGTTGGTTGCAGAAGGTTTTTTGTGCTGGAGCGCATCAAGCTAATCTGGCACTTGGTTGAGGGCTGACCACCAGCCTACTGACTGGGACTGTGGGCTAGAGTTTTGGGTGCCCAGTTAGGAGAGTTAGGTCCAAGGAATTCAGATACTTGTTGAATTGAATTGGTATGATGCTGGTAGTCTTTAAAATGTTCAAGTGAAGTTTATTTTAAAATACTAAGTTTTAAATATTATAAAATAATGGTTGTGATAGAACATTTGGAACTATAAAATGGATAAGAAAAATCACCTATAATCCCACCATCCAGAGTAGCCATTATTAATACAAAATATATGCATTACTCTATGAATAGGTTTGAATTTTTATTTTGTTTTTATTTTTAATTTTTTGACTTCGTTTTTAAATGGTAGCTTTATATCCTATTATAGGTAGGATTTTTGTCTCTTTTTACTCAACATTACTTTTTTGCTGTGGTGTTAACTCTTTAAACATCCATTGTAATTGACTGTGTGTCTGTTTGACATGCTGTGATTTACTGTATCGTCCCCTATTCAGCATTTAGATTAACTATTTTTGCTATTGCAAAGAATATTGCAATTGAATTTTAAAGTATTAGATTCTTAGTAATGATGTTCCTGTGTTGAATGCATATTTCTGTTTTAAATGTTTCCTGCTTTCTTTTTATTAAAAAATTAGACATGTAGTACCATTTTTTTTTTAAAGATTTATTTATTTGACAGAGAGAGAGAGAGAGAGACAGCCAGCGAGAGAGGGAACAGAAGCAGGGGGAGTGGGGGAGGAAGAAGCAGGTTCCCAGCAGAGGAGCCTGATGTGGGGCTCGATCCCAGAATGCTGGGATCAGGCCCTGAGCCAAAGGCAGGCGCTTAATGACTGAGCCACCCAGGCGCCCCGACATGTAGTACCATTAAGTTCATTTTGCGAAAGGAAAGATCACCCCGAATCTGCCATTCTCACACTCATATTCATTATCCCGGAATCCTTTTGTTTCCCATTCTCTGCATGTGGACGCAGTACATGGGTTGGGTGAAAGGTGGCAAGCTGCTCTTGACTGCTGCATGGGGGGCTCCTCTGTGTGTCATGTTGGGGTATAAACTGAAAAAACAAAGTGTTCTGCACCATGTTTTATATGGAATAAAAACCTCACCAAATTTAGGGTATTCCAGCCAGGCCATCCTGAGCCACGCTCTGCCATGGACACAGTGAGGATGGGCTCCTAGCCCAGCAGTCAAGATGAGTCCTAGACAGTCTTCATGTTCTCTATTTCTTGGTTTATTTTCTGGTGGAGAGAGAAAACACTTGCGAATTTCTTTAAACTAGGGGGCGATGAGGTTTCTTTTGAAGTGGAAAACTTGATGTGGAGGTAGGAGGGAGAAATGGAGGAGAATTGAGGCTTTTACAAAAGCTATGAAGCTGACTTTTAGATCAAATTTCTGTATTTAAATTTGGCTTATTTGAAATAATTGGTATTTTAAATTTGCAGCTAGGGCTTGAATGCTGAATTTTATTTATTTATTTTAAAAAGATTTTATTTTGGGGGGGCCTGGGTGGCCCAGCCGTTAAGCGTCTGCCTTCGGCTCAGGGCGTGATCCTGGCGTTATGGGATCGAGCCCCACATCAGGCTCCTCCGCTATGAGCCTGCTTCTTCCTCTCCCACTCCCCCTGCTTGTGTTCCCTCTCTCACTGGCTGTCTCTATCTCTGTCAAAAAAATAAATAAAATCTTAAAAAAAAAATAAATAAAATAAAGATTTTATTTTTTATTTTTATTTGAAAAATTTTTTTTTAATTTTTAGGTAATCTCTGTGCCCAGCGCGGGGCTTGAATTTACAACCATGAGATCAAAAGTTGCATGCTCTACTGACAGAGCCAGCTAGGTGCTCCTAAATGCTAAATTTTATTTATTTTTATATTTAGTTTTCTTTTAAAGGGCATGGGGTGGGTATGCGTGCTAGGGAGGTGAGGGGAGAGCAGAGGGAGAGAGAATCTTGAGTGGGCCCCACACCCAGTGTGGAGCCTACCCGGGGCTCAATGTCATGACCCTGAGATCACGACCTGAGACAAAATCAAGAGTTGAACCCTTAACTGACTAAGCCACCCAGGTGCCCCAAATGCTAAATTTTAAAATTTAGTTATGTTGAGATGAACTGCAAGAAAAGACAATAAAATTTTAGTAAAATTAAGTTAATAATTGTGGATTAGTAACATTTGCTTCATTGTATATGTCATTTGTCATAGTAAGGAGGAGGGGAGCAGCACAGATCTCTTTGAATACACCTGTAAAACAGCTTCTTTTCTGAAATCTTATTCTAGCAGCATTCTTTCTTTTAACTGTACCTTTTTTTTAAAATTTTTTGAATCTTATTTATTTATTTTTTAAGATTTTATTTACTTATTTGACAGAGATAGAGACAGCCAGCGAGAGAGGGAACACAAGCAGGGGGAGTGGGAGAGGAAGAAGCAGGCTCATAGCGGAGGAGCCTGATGTGGGGCTCGATCCCATAATGCCGGGATCACGCCCTGAGCTGAAGGCAGACGCTTAACGACTGCGCCACCCAGGAGCCCCTAATTGTACCTTTATAAAACCTAGTCATGGACTCCTAAAAGCTAACAACCGCAGAGTGAGAGATTTTAAAGGTTATTAATAATATCAGATACAGTCCTCCTCTTCCCTTCCCCCTCTGTCTCAGAGAAGAATTTGAAAAGACCAGTGGACAGGTGAAGACTTTCATGGTAGAGGAAAGTGCTTGACAGAATCCCCTTCTGGCCCAAACTTCTGAAATGTTTTCTACTGTACAATTGTAGAGTATTAGTAAGGTTTTTCAGTTTCGGGTGCAGAAGAAACCAATGTTGATTACAGAAAGTTTAGAACGGGCAGAAGCAGCTATATAAGTACTTGCTAAGCATAACATTTTGTAAGTATCTCTTTTTTCAGTATTTTATTAAAATTTATTTTAAAATAATTTCAAACTTCTACAAAGTTTCAAGAGTAATATAGAGATTTCCTGTATACCCTTCATCCATACAGACCAGTTTTTAATACTATGTTTTTTTTTTTTTTTTTTAAAGATTTTATTTCTTTATTCAACAGAGATAGAGACAGCCAGCGAGAGAGGGAACACAAGCAGGGGGAGTGGGAGAGGAAGAAGCAGGCTCACAGCAGAGGAGCCTGACGTGGGGCTCGATCCCATAACGCCGGGATCACGCCCTGAGCCGAAGGCAGACGCTTAACCGCTGTGCCACCCAGGCGCCCCTTAATACTATGTTTTTTGAACCATTTGAGAGTAGGTAGCATACATTATACTCTTAATAATACTGAGTGCATTTTCTAAACAAAGGATATTCTCTTATGTAACTATAGTTCAATTACAAAATTCAGGAAAAATGATACTGATACGACATTTGTATTTAGTCCACACTCCACGCCCACTGTTGTCATTTGCCTTAGTACTGCCCCTCCTGGTCCTGAGTTCCCTCCATGACAAGACATAGTCTGCTGTCACATCCCTTAATCCTCGGGGCTCCTTAGACCTCTTAATCAGCTTTTATTTGTCTCTGAGGACATTGGTGGTTTTGAGGGGGTACAGGCGTTGTTTTGTAGGCTCTGCTTCCATTTGGGTTTGTGTGAAGTTTCTCTATCTCTTGATGGCAGCGTGGCCTGTGTGGGTCCTTCTCAGGGCCTCAAGTCCCCAGGAGCATACAGCCCTCAGTGTGGTGTTAATCTGGCTGACTGGTCAGGGAGCTGCCCTCGCACCATGCAAGTCTACTTACCCTGGAGCTGCTCAACTCTCCCTGCCTCTCCTAGCATAGGCCAGCTGCCATCACGTGGAGATGTGATTCCCATGAGATATGCTTGCCTAAGAGTCATGGGTCCAGAAGGTTCACAGCATCCTGACTAGGCTAAAGGCACAAGGTGTTGGTCCTTAACGGTTTTTTGTATGAATAGCCCACCATGATATTACTGATTTGGCAGGGCATGGGTCACATGCCCAGGCTCTAAGGCCAGCAGTCTGTGGGACAGAGCATTTGGACCCCTTTGCTTCTGATGTGGGAGGTAGGCCCTGACACTACTTCTTCTGCGGTATTCTCTCAAATAGGAAAGATGTTTGGATGGTGGGTAGCCCAGGTAACAGGTGTTTACCAGATGGAAGCAAGAGTGAAGGGTCTTTAGAATCTGTTAAAGAACGCTAAAGGTGGCACGCAACCGGGAAGGTTGAATCTTGGACCATAACAAACGAAATAATGTTATCTAGTTAATGGTAAAATATAGAATTGAAAGATGTTCCCTTTTGGAATGGGCTAATTTGAAATGGTCTTGAGAACTGGAAGTAAGAGATTTCAGTGTGTTGTTCTGTTGTAGGTGTGTGTCCCTCTCCAGCTAATTGAGTTGAAGCCTTCTCACCCTCCCTGCCTTGTCCATACCAGAGGAATATGGTTATTCCTCTGAGTCCTGTGCCTCTCCACCCTCCTGTGTGCCCAGCAGTGCCGTGAGGGCTGCCTCCTCTCACTGGCGTAATCTTTCCTTTGTCTGTTTCTTCATGGCACCATGTCAGGGAGCGAATCCACATTTTCACAAATAATTATCAAGTTGACACTTCATTCTGCCTTGTATTCTCTTGTTGTTTATGCTCACTGACAAGAGTGACAGCAGAAGGCACATAGCAGTAGGTAAGCAGTGAGTGGCTTTCCTGGCACCTGGTGCCCGGGCTTGCTGAGTGGGAGAGCATTTTATTTGTCAATACTGTGCTGGCTGGAGTACAGCAGCCCCTGGGGTCATCTGAGGTGGTGGGTGCACATGGGGTGCATGCGCAGCTCGGCAGCATCTCTGGCTTTGCTGATGTGCCCTCCTCTCAGTGAAAGTCTGCAGCCAACCAGCCTCTGTTGTAGGGAGAGGGATAGACGTGTTCTGAAGAAATTGTCAAAGAAAATACTCCTGAAATAAGCAACTTTATTATGGTTAGGATTTTTTTTTTAATTTTATTTATTTATTTGACAGACAGCCAGCCAGAGAGGGAACACAAGCAGGGGGAGTGGGAGAGGAAGAAGCAGGCTTCCAGCAGAGCAGGGAGCCCAATGCAGGGCTCGATCCCAGCACACTGGGATCACGCCCTGGGTTGCAGGCAGACGCTCAACAACTGAGCCACCCAGGCGCCCCTTTGGTTAGGATTTTAAAAAGTAATTGCAGATTCTGAATGTCTAACAATTAAAATTTTTTGTTTATTAAATTAAATCTAGGGGCGCCTGGGTGGCTCAGTCAGTTAAGCATCTTCCTTTGGTTCAGGTCATCAAGATTCTGGAGTCCTGGAATCGGCTCCTGAGTTGGGCTTTCCCCCTCGGCAGGGAGTCTGCTTCTCCCTCTGCCCTAGGTCCCGTTCGTGCTCTCTCTCTCTCTCTCCCAAATAAGTAAATAAAATCTTTTTAAAAAAATTAAATCTGTGTGTTACAACTTGACAACTTCTGCAACAACCAGAGGCGGCACTTGAAGGAAAATTTCTGATAAATGTCTGAAAAGGGCCTTACTGTGCTTAGCTTACTGTCTAAACTGCGTTGTATCTTTAAAGCTCATTTTGGCTTGCCAGAGATTAGAAGGGAGAAAAATCGAAAAGGAGTCTGCAAGTGGGGGAGTTGAGGGGGCAAAGTGTGGCCAGAGCTGCACTGGCCAGGAGTTGGTCACCCAGTGTGCAGGTTGTGCTTGCTGTGTTGTCTGCGTTTTTTCTCTGTTTATTCCTTTTAAGACTGTCTTTGGCCACTCGTAAGGTTATTTGCCTTGGGAAGGAGATGTGAAGTCAGTTAAACTTCTTGAGTGGATTTAAAGACATAATGTTGCCAGTGTGGACACCTCCCCCAATCATAAGTCAGAGGTCATTTTCCATTTGGGGGTTCAGTGTTTTCTAAATCTACTTCCCCCTTCAACTATTTGGAAATGCCAGCTAAATGAAACTGGACATGCTATTAGAATAATGTTTTTAAAATGTCTTTTTTGTTGTTTTGGTAATGTACTTTATTTTTAGAGCAGTTTTAAGTTCATTGCAAAATTGAGCAGAAGATAACAGAGATTTCCTGTGTACCCCCTCTCCACACACACAGCCTCCCCCGCTATAAACATCCTCATCAGAGCAGTGTATTTATTACAGGTCATAATCACCCAGAGTCCTTAGGGTACATTATGGCTCGCTCTCGCTGCTTTGCGTTCTGCGGGTTTGCACAAATGTACAATGACGTGTCCACCATTGTGGTCTCATACAGAGTAGTTTCACTGTCCCAAAATTCCTTTGTGCTCTGTTCATCCTTCCCCCTTTCCAGCTCTGTCCTTGGTACCAACTGATCTTCTTACTGCCTCACAGTTCTGCTGTTTCCGGAATGTCATCTAGTTGGAATCATGCACTATGTAGCCTTTTTCAGATTGGCTTCTTTCTCTTGGTAATATGCATTGACGTTTCCTCCACGTCTTTTCAAGGTTTGAAAGCTCACTTTTTTAGTGCTGGATATATTTGATTGTCTGAATGTCCCACAGTTTATTTATCCATACACCTGCTGAAGGACATCTTGGTTGCTTCCAAGTTTTGGCAGTTATGAGTAAAGCTGCTGTAAACATCCATGTGCAGGTTTTTGTGTAGACACGTTTTCAGCTCCTTTGGGTAAGTACCAAAGAGCACCGTTGCTGGATCATATGGTAAGAGTATATTTAGTTTTGTAAGAAACTGACAGACTGTCTTCCAAAGTGGCTGAACTGTTTTTGCATTCCCACCAGCAGTGACAGTTTCTGTGGCTCTGCGTCCTTGCCAGCATTTGGTGTTGTCAGTGTTCCAGGTTTTAGTCACCCTAATAGGTGTGTGGTGGTTTCTCATTGGTTTTTTTTTCCTTTAAATCAGATTCATTTGGGCATAACTTGCATACAATAAAATACACCAACAGTGTACAATTCGGTGAGTTGTGACAAATGATAAACCTGTATAACCACAACTGTGATAAAAATATAGAACATTTCCATTACCCAAAAAAGTTTCTTTTTGTCTCCTTCCAACCTCTAGCCCCAGGCAGTCACTGATCTGCTTCTGTTACTGTAGATTAATTTTGCTTGTTCTAGAATTTCACATAAGTGGAATCAGAGTACATCGTATTTTATGTCTGACTTTCACTTAGCATGATGCTTGTGAGATTCATCCATTTTGTTGTGTGTATCTCATGGTTTTGACTCTCTTTTCCTTGATGACATATGATGTGAAGCATCTTTTCGTGTTTGTTTGCCATCTGTGTATTTTCATTGGAGAGGTGTCTGTTCAGGTCTTTTGCTCATTTTTAAATTGAGTTGTTTCCTTGTTGAGTTTTAAGAGTTCTTTGTATGTTTTAAGTAAAAGCCCTTTATTGGCTATGACTTTTGCAAATATTTCCTCTAGTTTGGCTCGTCTTCCCATTCTCTTGATGAAATGTCTTTTAAAAAAAAAAAAAAGGAAAGGAAAGAAACAATACCTATGAGTTGCTTACTGTGTTCCAGACACAATTGTAAGTGCTCTTTACAAAATTTTTAAAAATTTATGATTAAATACACATTACATAAAATTTACTGTCCTAGAGGTGCCTGGGTGGCTTAGTTAAGCGTCCAACTCTTGATCTCAGCTCAGGTCTCGATCTTGGGGTTGTGAGTTTAAGCTCCGTGTTGGGTTCTGCACTGGGTGTGGAGCCTAATTTGAAAATTACCATCATAGGGGCGCCTGGGTGGCACAGCGGTTAAGCATCTGCCTTCGGCTCAGGGCGTGATCCCAGCGTTATGGGATCGAGCCCCACATCAGGCTCTTCCGCTATGAACCTGCTTCTTCCTCTCCCACTCCCCCTGCTTGTGTTCCTCTCTCGCTGGCTGTCTCTCTCTCTGTCAAATAAATAAATAAAATATTTTTAAAAAAATAAAAATTACCATCATAACCACTTTTCAGGTGTACAGCTCAGTGGCATTAAGCACTTTCCCGTTGTGTAACTGTCATCGCTGTCCATCTCCAAACTCGTTTCTTGTAAAACTGAACCTCTGTCCCCATTAAGCAATAATGCCCATTCCCCTTCTTCCCAGCCCCCCCTTCCCAGCCCCATCAATCTACTTTTGTCTGTATGAATTTGACTACTCTAGGGACCTCATATGGACGCATACAGTATTTGTCCTTTTGTATCTGGCTTATTTCACACAGCATAATGTCCTGAAGATGCATCTGTGTTGCAGCATGTGTCAGGATTTACTGATGAAATGTCTTTTTTTTTTTTTAAATTTTATTTATTTGTCAGAGAGAGAGAGAGAGCACAAGCAGGGGCAGTGACAGGCAGAGGGAGAAGCAGGCTCCCCGCTGAGCAGGGAGCCTGACCTGGGGCTCAATCCCAGGACCCTGGGTTTATGACCTGAGCCAAAGGCAGATGCTTTACCTACTGAGCCACACAGGTGTCCCGAAATTTCTTTTTAAAAAAGAGAATTACATTGTAATTTGGTCATTTATGGAGGCTGATCAAATTATTGAGGTTCAAACGTGACCCAAAAGTGAGATTCTAGTTGCCAGTGAGGCAGTAGGTGAGAAAGAGCTTGTTGCATATAGACAAACCCTTCTTAAACAGGGCTTCGCGGGCGCCTCCTGTGGAGGTTCCGTATTGGGGAGGTAGAGAAATGGTTGTGAGCAGAGAGGCCGGCACCGTTTGTCTGCTTGGAGCCCAGCCTTGCTTATTTACTTGTTTATTTGAATAGTTTAATAGTTCTGGGGTCTATTTTTGAGAGCTTTCATTAGAAACCAGACCAGTGGGAATGCCATAGGAAGGAAGGAATCTTGCTGTTTTTAGTTCTCACTCTTTGGTAGCTTTTTAATTTTATGCATGTGAATTCATTGCCTATTAATGACAACAAAAATATTAATTGATATTCTGCTCTGGACAATAGCGTTATGGAGTTATGCTTTTTGAAACCAGTCATTTGATTTCCCCTTAAATAAATCAGAATATTTCTGGAGAAATTTTTAGGGAAATGGCACAATGCCTAGCCAACAGGCAGTATATATACATATCCTCCCCGCATCCCATGGAGCCAGAGGTATTTCAGAATCAGTAGTTTGCATGTTAGAAAAGTAGTACAGAGTGTGTACTGTAGATTACTTCACACTCCCAGCAGCCTGTAATTCAACACAGTAGAATTTCTGTCATGAAATACATGAATATTCTAAGCAAGATAATTAAAGGCTATAATTAGCTCTTTCTCAGTTTGGGTCAGAATTGACTGCCAGACGATTTCAGGTCAGGGTTTTTGGAGCTGTTTGTCTCTTGGAATTTGTGAACAAGGGATTGTGGACCTGTATAGGGCATAGGGCTGCTTGACGGCAAGTCATTGTAGTAGGGTTGTGAGGAGCAAGATGCTGACAGGTGGCTGTCCTCATTCAGTAGCTTTAAAGCCTCCAGCTCTAAGTCTGCAATCCTATTTCTGTCTGTTTCAGGTGCCCTCCTTTCCTCCTGTGAGCCGGTGTGGTCCATCCAGGACGGTGGACTCACCCTGTCCTTGGTCTATTCTGCTTCTCTGCATTCGTGGAATTAGGTCTCTGTCTCAGTCATTTCACTTGGACATTTCTCACACCTGTCCCTTACCCTTCTTTCTTCCACATAGCTCTTGACTTAGTGATTTCTCACCTGGACCTTGAGAGTAATTTCTTGATTGCCCCCTTCCATAATTGTTGTTGTTTTAGTGCAGTGCACACACAGAAAAGTGCACAGATCCTAAGTGTAAAGGTTAATGGTAATCTGCCCTCAGTTTAAGAAGCATTGCATGCATCATCAGTACCCCACAAGGGCCCCTCCCAACCACAGAACCATTGTCCTGAGTTCTAAACTAGAGATTGTTTTGTTTGCTTTTGAACTTTGTATACATGGACTTCAGAGAGTGCTGTTGGCTTTTCACTGACTAAAATGATTGTGAGATTAGCCCATATATTTGTACTTAGCTGTGAGTCACTCATTCTCATTGCCGTCGAGTGCTCAGTAACGTGAATATAGCACAGTTTGATGTTCTGCTATAGTTGGACAGTGAGGTAGTTTTATTTTGGTCTGTTATAACGGACAGTGCTCCTGTGAGTATTTTCTAGATATTTTTTTAAGTTGGGACACTTTTTGTAATTGACAATTTGTGATTCCCGTAACTGTGTTTTGATGAGCACACACATTTCTGTTAGGTGTGCTTCTGTGCTCCATGGCTGTACTGGCTCACAGGATGTGCATACGTTCAGCTTTCCTAGGTGCAGTCACTTGGGAAAATGCTTTGTGCGGTGACACCCTGTTGACGTCGTGGAAGGGAGCGTTCAGGTGGCTTCATAGCCTCATCGGCGTTGCGTTCTCTTTTTCATTTTAGGTTTTCTAGTGGGTGTGTAGTGGTGGTGTTCTGTGGTTGTAATTTGCATTTCTCTTGATGACAGATGATGTTGAGGGTCATTTCCTGTGCTTGTAGGCCGTTCTGTGTGGGGTTTCAGAGTGCTTGCCTGCAGGTTCTTCAGACGTGCATCTCTTTTGTGCAGCTCACCTGACAAGTGAGGAGTGTAAAATGTATGTGCACAGGCTCACCATCGAAGCACCTCAGTGTGGTGGGGGGTGGCCCCACGTCAGCGCTGCCTATTCAGAAAGCAGACTTTGCCATTGCCTTCTGGGTTATGCTTTTCTGTTCGAAGGATGAAATGCCTTACCCCAATGTCAAACATATGTAAAAACTCACCATTTGAGAATGAAAATACGGTGATCTCTCTTACTACTATGTAATTGGCAGCTTTATTAATGATCTAGAAAATACAATCCTAGGGTGGGGAAGATGGGTGAAGGTGGTCAAAGGGTACGGACTTCAGTTACAAGATAAATAAGTTCTGAAGATAAAATGTACAGCATAGTGTCTGTAGTTAACAATATGTATTGTATATTTGAAAGTTGCTAGGCAAGTTGATCTTAAAATTTCTCACCACACGCATAGAAAATTGTAACTGTGAGGTTATAGGTGTTAACTAACTTTATTTGTAATCATTTTGTAATGTATACATATCAAATATATATCATATCAAATCATTACATTGTACACTTTAAACTTATACACTTTAAACTTATACACTTTTAACTTATATTGCAATTGTATTTCAGTAAAATTGGGGAAAAATTTCCCACAGTCCTAGACATTGTATTCCTTGTGCATGGAACTTCACACAAGTAAAACAAAAATAACATCGTCTCTAGGATATTAGTCTCCAAAGTCGTGTGCATCCCAGAAAGAGATTGAGATGATCTTTTAGACTTTAGAAGAAAATATACTTGTTATTTTTTTCATCCTGTTTGTTTGCTATTTTTTTGTTTTATATATTTGTGTATAATGTAATATAACTGACACATATATGAATATATTGTTGCTAGATTATATTTTTTAGATTATATTTTTAGATGATAATTTTTTGAGGTTTATTTTACATAGGAGAAGATAAAGCTATTTTAAGGGTACCTTTCAGAGAGTTTTGACAAGTGTATATACCTGTATAACCAAAACTCCGGTCAAGATAATAGAATGTTTCTTCCCCAAGATCTTCCTCCTGCCTCTTTTCAGTCTTGCGTCATCATCCCCTGAAAGCTCCAGGCAGTAACTCATATGCCTCCGTCACTGTAGACTAGTCACATCTTTTCTAGGATTTCTTATGAATTGAGTCATGCAGTGTATACTCTTCAGTTTATCTTTTTCTTTTTCTTTTTTTTTTTTTTAAAGATTTTATTTATTTATTTGACAGAGATAGAGACAGCCAGCGAGAGAGGGAACACAAGCAGGGGGAGTGGGAGAGGAAGAAGCAGGCTCATAGTGGAAGAGCCTGATGTGGGGCTCGATCCCATAACGCCGAGATCACGCCCTGAGCCGAAGGCAGATGCTTAACCGCTGTGCCACCCAGGCGCCCCCAGTTTATCTTTTTCTGATTAACCTTTCTGAGATCCGTCCATGTTGCTTGTTTGGGCAGTTTTTCCTTTGTCATTGTCGAGTGGTATTTGAGAAGTGTGTTCTTGTATGGACGTAGCACCATTGGTTGATCGATTCACCAGTTGCTGATTACCTGGGACATTTCCAGTTTGGACTGTTTTGGATCATGCTTCTGTGAACATTCATGAACAAGTCTTTGTATGGACAGATGCTCTCATTTCTCCTGGCCAAATAAACTGACAAACTTTTCCAAAGCTGTCCCACCGTTTTGTATTGCACCAGCAGCATGGGAAAGTTCTAGTTGCTCTGTATCCTTGTCAGGGCTTGGTTTTGTCAGTCTTTTCACAGTAGCCGTTCAGTGGATGTGTAGTGGTATCTCATTGTGGTTTGACTCGTATTTCACTGATGACTAATGTTGAGCATCTTTCCAAGTACTTGTTAGCCACTCCTGTCCCATCACCTTCTTTTTCTTTCTTTTTTTTTTTAAGTAAACTCTAGGCCTACTGTGGGGCTTGAACTCAGGACCCCAAGATCAGGAGTGGCGTGCTCTGCTGACTGGGCCAGCCAGGCGCCCCATATCTTCTTTAGTAGAAGTCTGTTTGACCATTTTTAATGGGTTGTGTTCTTACTGTTGAATTTCATATATCCTAAACACAAATCATTTGCGAGATATGTGTATTACAGATATTCCTCCTATTTTGTTCCTTGCATTGTCATTTTTTTTTTTTAAATAAGAGAGGGAGAGTGGGAGGGGAGAGGCAGAGGGAGAGAGAGAGGGAATGTCAGGCAGACTCCCTGCTGAGCACAGAGCCCAATACAGGGCTCAGTCTCAGGACTCTCAGATCATGACCCAAGCCAAAATCAAGAGCCGGACGCTGAGACCCTCCCGGCGCCCTATAATGTACATATTCATTTGTTGACTCCTGCTTCACTTTTCACTTAAAGGTGTATAATCAAAGCTCTTTGGAGGCTCCTGGTTTTCTGCATTAGCAGAAGGAAGTGCGATAAACTGAGTACAGGGAAGAAGCGCAGGCACTGCATCAGGGCTTCTCTTAGGAGTGAAATCTGGGCAGGATGTGTTGTGTTGGAGAGCCTGCTCTGGGCTCAACACGAGAGTGTTTAGACACGTTTCTTCTCGTTGAGCACCTACTGTATGCTTAGTGCACTTGTCTGCTGCTGCTGTCAGATGTGGCCTTTCAGACAAGAGAGGACTGATGGGATTATTTCTCACAACTAATGAAGTCCTCATGAGTCTGGAGTGTGTCCTAAATTACCAAGCATTACATACTGAAAATTAAAGTCGAATTTGCACCATGTTTTAGAAGGCTGCTGGAAGCACAAGGCGTCACAGTTGACCATACCAACATCGACTGCATCACCCCCAGCCTGGGATCAGGATCTTAAATGTGCTCTTCCAAGTCGGCCTTTCCCCTGACAGCAAATGGGAAGTGACAAAAAACAAACACAATACTTCTTCAAACCAGAGAAAAACTCAGAAGCATTGGGCAGCAGCTTGTGAAGCTGCTGACCTCATGTGTGCTAGAAAACCTAGCTGCAGCTCCCTAAATTGGGTCAGCAGTGTTTCTGGGATTGAGGCTTCCAGGTGTGTGGGTACACGAGCAGATCTGCCTATGGAAGTGCACCATTTCCTAACATCTAGGATCTTAGGACACAGGGCCAGCCCATAATGGGCTCTGGTACAGAGTGAAAATGCAGACTGAGAAAACAGGAAAAGGCCTCTTCCTTTCTTCTGTGGTCTCTCTCAGCCTGCCATGGTGTTTTCATTTGTTACTTAGTATCAAGCTTTCTTAGGCAGAGGGGTACTCGAAGGGCAAGCGCAGACCCTCTCAAGACACCTGAGGTGTCTCTTCCAGGCCCTGCCTGGGACGGAGGATGGTCATGAGAGGAGTTGCTGGTGCGGGAGGGCAAGGTGTGGGTGAGCTGGGGCTCCAAGCCCCAGGCCTGTGCTCCATTGTGTCATTGGGCTTCACTTACAAAACATAAAATCAAAAATGAAATTATTGAGGATTTCAAGATGGTGGCAGTAGAGCATGAAACCTCATTTGTGGGCCCTTCTGAGCATAGCACCTGTGTGACTGAACTGGCATATGCCCCCCAGCCGGCCCTCTCCGTATGTAAGAGCTTTACTTCATAAGCTGCAGTTCCTAAGTCATTTTGAAGCAAAGTGTGGCAGTAAAGTGCTTCCCTCAAAGACCAGCCCAGCAGGCGGTTCCTGGGCCTGAGCTGCAGGTGTCTCATTGAAGCAACAGGCTTTGAGGCTCTGATGAGAAGATTCATGCTGAACCTCATAAAGACTAAAACAGCCTGGCCTGCTTTGATACACATCATTGCATCACATTTCACAGGTTTTCATAGAAAACTAGTGTTTTAGCAGTTTGCAGGTTAAGAAGTTCAAGCTGAGGTGACAGGTGTTGCTTCAGTTTCATTGCTGAGGTGTGACAAAAGTAAGACTGGGGTTTCTGATTTTTTTTCCCCAGTATATTTTTCATTGTCCTAGACTGTCTCAAACTTGGTCAAGCTCTCTACTTAAAACTTGTGCCCTTTAAGTAGCCACTGCTTCCTCTGAGGGGCCACGCGGCCCTTCCCTGGGCTGGCATTGCTGTCCCTTTGCAGTCCCCTTCTGGGGCAGTGGAGTGCTCATCAGACTCTGGGGCCTTCGTGACTTGGGGTGGCCTGTCAGCAGGACTGATCGTGGGGTGGGCGTGTTGTTCCTAGCTCGTGGCAAAGGCAATGTGGGGTAGGGGGTCACTGATGAGTCCCTGGTGAGTTTCATCAATTAGGGGCAACAATTCAGGAAAGGTGGCATTATAATAATAAGTTTCAGTGTTTCTTTCACACAGTTGAGGAAACTAGCAGAAGAGAATGGTGAACAAAAGTGTCTCTGTGAGGGGCGCCTGGGTGGCACAGCAGTTAAGCGTCTGCCTTCGGCTCAGGGCGTGATCCTGGCGTTATGGGATCGAGCCCCACATCAGGCTCCTCCGCTATGAGCCTGCTTCTTCCTCTCCCACTCCCCCTGCTTGTGTTCCCTCTCTCGCTGGCTGCCTCTATCTCTGTCAAATAAATAAATAAAATCTTTAAAAAAAAAAAAAGTGTCTCTGTGGCTTCAGTCTTCCTCAGGGTTCAGGATGAAGAATTTTCTTCCATTTTTGCAGAAAAAAAAGAAGCATGGCTTGCTGTCAGGGCTCAGTTGGGACTGGAACCCATTTTATTTTTTTTTAAAGATTTTATTTATTTATTCGACAGAGATAGAGACAGCCAGCGAGAGAGGGAACACAAGCAGGGGGAGTGGGAGAGGAAGAAGCAGGCTCATAGCAGAGGAGCCTGATGTGGGGCTCGATCCCACAACACCGGGATCACGCCCTGAGCCGAAGGCAGACTCTTAACCGCTGTGCCACCCAGGCGTCCCTGGAACCCATTTTAAACTCCCATGGTAATGATCCTTCTTGGAAGGAGTGCTTGTTTGAGTCCCTAAGGTAGTTCTCTCGCCATACCTGCTGGCTGAGTTCTTGGGCTCTTTGTCTTCTGTGACGTGGCACACGTGCCCTGTCTGTGCTGAGGACACCGAGGCGTGTCTCCAGCAGGGGCTTCACTAAGGGCTGGGGACGTCTCCCTGGGGTGGTGGCTAAGGGACACCTCACACGTATTGTGTCCACTTAACTGTTCCTTATCCACCCTCATCTTAGTAATTGGTACCGATGTCCCCTGAGGTCTTCTTCCCTCAGCCCACGCCTAGCACTGTATCCATAGGCTGCTTATTTCCGTCTCTGAACCTAGTCCCCTCTCTGTCCTCACTACCCCTGAGGTGCAAGTGCCACACACCCTGGGCTCCTGGGGACACTCCTCCCTGGTTTCCTCATTCCCACTCTTACCTCCCAGTCTACTCTCCAGTGTAATGGTCCACACGTTTCCTCAAACGTGGAGGATTCTACTGCCCTCCACCTTCTTGGTGATCCTTGCTGCTCACACCAAGTCATTGATGGCCTTGGAGCACCGTCCACCCCATATAACACATTTTTATTAACACAGCCTTTTCCTTTGCCAGTTGTGAGGTTAAACTATGATATTTTTCTCCCCCTTCACATTCAGTTGTCTTTGTCACTTTTGTTAAAAGTGAATGACTTAGAGTAACTGGTCTCTCGTTTCTTCCCCTGGAAAACAGGTCAGCAACTCAGCTTAGTGTCTCTGTGGCTAGTTGCATAGGCAAAAGGATTTGAAGCGATTTCCCAGACACCCCTTTCGTATCATTATCGTGGCAGAGGTGATGTTTTATAGGGGAGGTCCTTCCCGTGGGCCCCTTCTGCACATTGACTGCAGGTGTGGCTGTGGGACTCAGCTCCTACCTTCTGTCTTTTCTCTCTGCCTTGGGACCAGCAGCGTCTTTAAATGGGGCCACCACAGTAGCCTGCGTCCCAGAGTGAGGGAAATGTGGAGCAGACCAGCTGCTGTGTAGTGTGTGAATGATAGATGCTAGATCCAGACCTTTGCTGTGAGCCGCAGAGATCTGGGGGCCATTTGTTACCACAGCAGGGTTCAGCCTTGCTGGCTGGCGGATGTTGTGTGTCAGGACACTCAGTGCTGTGCTGAAGGAACATGGCGTGGGAGATACTGCTCTGTGAGACTCTGGCTGCATTTAAGATGGGACAGATACTCTGCCAAGGGGAGAAGAAATCCCGAGTATGGAATATGGTATCACCGCAGACCACAGCTTCTTAGGTCAAATTCAAAGCCCAATGATGGGATGGTGTGCATATGTCACAGATGTCACCTGTGCTGGATGAATGTGAGTGTGCAGGTGTCAGGGTCACTGTGTGAATGTGGCCATGGTATCGTACTCTGTACCCCCACACTGGGGTCGTAGTGCTTAGCCTGAGGCCCAGGACGAGGGTCAGGAGTCAGAATTACAGTGAGGTGACACTTTTTTTTTTTTTTTTTAAGATTTTATTGGAGAGAGAGAGAGAACAAGCAGGCAGAGGGACAGAGGGAGAAGGAAAAACAGACTCACTGCTGAGCAGGGAACCCAACGCGGGGCTCAATCCCAGGATTCTGGGACCATGACCTGAGCCAAAGGCAGACACTTAACCAACTGAGCCACCCAGGTGCCCCGAGGCGACATTTCGTTAACTGTGTTAGGTGTCCTGTAAAGTTGTGCTTGAAAATTGATGGGACGCTACGATGTCATAGACTCTCACAGAAGAGAGGTGACGATGAGGGTTATGTCCCCAAGCAGACCTTCCGGTTGTCAGTGTCAAAGGTCCAGTCATGTGTGGACTGGTACTTCTGTGAAACACAAGCAGGTGAGCCACTGGGAGAGTCAGATGGTTTCCGAACGTTCTGTGTGTGTGTGCTCACCTTGTCACGAATGTCATGGTCGTTCTGGACATCGTGCACAGTTCCTAGCCTGGCACAGATGGCCTAGGTCACTGAGCTTTGCACTGGACATTTTTAAATTTATCAAAATCGTTTTCTTTTTCTTTGAAGTCACTTCAAACTTCTAGAAAAGCTGTAAAAATAGAACAGAAAATTCCCATTTTCCCAGATTCCCCAAATATGAACATTTACCACACCTACTTTATCTCTCTCGTTTTTTGGTTTTTGTTTTTGTTTTTTTTTTCTGAAGTAAGTTGCATGCATGATGGATTTTTACCTCTAAAGTATTTCCACGTATGTTTCCTAAAAACATTCTCTTCCATAACCACACCGCCGGGCACCAGTGCCAGTTAGCATTGGTACAATACTGTGGTCTAGCCCACTGACCTTGCTTAGACTTCAGCGGTCATTGCTGATGCCCTTCATTGCAAAAGAAAAACCAGACCTGTTTCCGGAATGCGGTCACAGTTGCGTTGACCTCTCTTCTCATTTGTCACCACCCTTCAGCCTTTCTTTGACTCCTGTGGCATTGACATTTTTGAAGAGGACAGGCCGTTATAATGTAGGATGTTCCTGGATTTGGATTTGTCTCATGTTTTTCCTCCTGGTGCGATTGTCTTATTATTTTTAGCAAGAAGCCCAGAGGTGAGGTCGTGTGAGCCCCACAGTGGGGACACTGCTGCCACTTCGTGCCATAGTGGGAGGAGAGGCGTCTGCAGGTCTTTCCCGTGCACCAGTGCGGTTACTCTGGTTCCCTCCAGAGTGGTCTCCTCATCTGCAGGGCATCAAACCGAGTTGGTGCTGTGTGGGTGGATCACTGAATTAGGTAAAATAACAAATTGTGAAGAGTTTTTAAAATTTCTGAAATACTCTTAAAAAACTTGAATGATTCCAAAGTTAACCTAATAATGACTAATTTGCATCCAGGTATGTGTTTTTGAGTAGGCAGAAATGGAGCAAACCCGTGAGATTTTTCCAGCTCAGGGAGTCTGTCTGTCTGAGTGATCTGTGCCACAGCAGAGAAGGATGTCAGGAGGCTCTCTGCAGATCTCATTATGCAAAGCTCAGGACTAAGGCCGCTGGTGTGCAGATCTCATTTGTAAGAGTTCCCATTGCAGTCACCAAGTACAGGAGAGTGAGTACGGGGAGGGAGGGGTATATGCAAGTCTGAAGCCACGTTAAAATGGTTAACATGTGTTCAAGTAAAAGAAACTTAATTTTTATCAGGGTCCTTTGTGTATGTTTGAAAGCATCAGCTGTTGTGTCGGTGCTGTCAGTTGTGATTTGTGGTTCAGGAGGTGCAGCTTCTCAGTTCTCAGAGGTGCTTGGTACCCCCAGGTCGCTGTCCTGTGATTCACGCTTCTGGTCGTTTTCACTGAAGGATTCGTGATTCTGCTATCTGAGTAGCTTGTCTTACTGTTCATTTTTCATCTTTCCCTTTCCTCTGTTATTTTGTCATTGTCAGGGTCTTATAAACAGATTCATATTCTTATATTGAGCTTCTTTACAGATCTTTCAGTTTCAGTTACAAATTATATATATTTTTTTAAGAGAGTGAGTGTGCAAGCAAGTATGTGTGCACAAGGCAGGGGAGAGGGAGAGGGACAGAGACTATCTTAAGCAGGCTGCATGCCCAGCACAGAGCCTGATGCGGGGCTCGGTCCCAGGACCCTGAGATTATGACCTGAGCCAAAATCAAGAATTGGACGCTTAACTGACTGACCACCCAGGCGCCCCTCAATTAAAGTATTTTTAAAGAACATCTCTTGTTAGATATTGTGATGGTAGGTGTGAGACACGGGCACTCACACCCTTGCCACTGCAGGGAAGTGGATCAGCGTACACAGAGAGGATGGCCTTTCCAGCCCTGAAATGCAGGCCACTCGATGGTGATGTTGGGAAGACAGCGGTCCGAGGAGGATCCCCTCACCTGGCTTTATCTTCACTTTCATGCTACTATAATGTTTTGCTGCTCTTTTTAGTTTTGTGAGGCAACTAATCAAAATTATTCTGCTCTTTTTTATTTCTAGCTTAGAAAAGTCAAGTGGTGGTCATTCACCTACCCTAAAGGGGAGTGAGGATTTCATATCTAATTGAACTCCATAGAGAACCTGGAAACAGTTGTAGTGTATTTCACTTTGAACGTAGCCTACATAGAAAAATCACTTATACCTGTAATGTGGGTACTAGTGAAATCACAACCCAGGTAAAGAAATAGGCCATTGTTAGCACAGAAGTATAGAAAACAGCACTGTGAACCCCTTGGCACATTATCAACATTTTGCTTTTCTTTTTGTTTTAGGATTTATCTATTCATTTGAGAGAGAGAAAGCACGCGTGACCCAGGGGTGGGGGCAGAGGGAGAGAGAATCTGAAGCAGACTCCCCGCCAAGCACAGGGCCTGATGTGGGGCTCTGTCCCATGAACTGGAGATCATGACCTGAGCTGAAATTGAGAGTTGAACACATAACCGACTGAGCCACCCAGGCGCTCTTTTTTTTTTTTTTTTAATTTAGGATTTTATTTATTTGAGAGAGAGTGAGTGGGAGGGAGAAGGAGAGAAAATCTGAAGGAGACTCCATGCTGAGCTCAGAACCCTATGTGGGGCTCTATCCCACAACCCCAAGGATCACGGCCTGAGTCGAAATCAAAAGTCAGACGCTCAACTGACTGCACCACCCCTGTGCCCCACAGATGGCTTTTTAAAATGATAACCCTCTCTGTTGAAGTGTACTGTTAGTACAGAAAAGCACATGTATCATACATGTGTAACTAGATGAATTTTCACAGAAAGTCACCCATGTAACCAGAACCCAGATTTATAAATAAAAAGTTACCAGGATGTCTGGGTGGTTTTTAAGTGTGTTTCATGGCTCCTACACGTAAGAGAAGAGTTTTCCTCCTAGGTGAAAGCAGAAAGATTTCACCGTTTTCACCTGTCAATGGGGTGGGGTTGGTGGCAGTAGTGTCCAGTGGTGGCCAGGATGGAAGTCTCACACGCTGTTCGTCAGAGGCTATCAGCAGGTGGCCTGACAGCTCCTCAATTTCGATACCCTGTGTGCACTTGGAGTTTGAGGTTTCCTGACAGCACCTGTGCCATGGAGACAACCAGGGGACGCTGTCAGTCATTGCCTTTAATTGGAAACCTTGGGACTCAGGTACAAAGGAAGGAGGTCCTTGATGGGGCAGTGTTCTGTCCCTATGGCAGCACTCAGCCGTTTCTGTGTGCATGGATGCTGTGGGTGACACTCTGGAAAAGTACAAGCTGAGGACCAGTGTGGAGGGTGTGGTCTTATTTTGTGAAAAAGCAGGAATAAACGCTGGGAGACACGTATATGCCCTGTGGGGGAGGGAAGAGCTTGCTTTTCTGGAGTTCCCCTGTTGGAGTTGTGCGCAGTGTCCTGTTGCTTCTGCGCCCCTCGCAGCACAGGCAGGTGTGTGTGCTGTTGGTGTGCTTGAGGCTGGCCTTCTGTAAGTTCTCAGGGTGGCGGTGGGACAGACAGCAAGGTAGACGATACTGTCTGTAGGAATAGTAAGTGTTGATGTCTCGAAGTGGGGCTGAAGGTAGTTTTTTTCATCTTAATAAACATCTGAGTGTTTGCTAATTATTATCTGAATTAATCACCAAGACACTTGAGGAGGGAGATGCTGCCATCTCTGTTTTATGGGTGAGAAAACTGAGCCACAGAGAGGTAAGCGCCCTACCAGATCGGAGGCCTGCACACTGGATGGCGGAGCTTGTTCGTACAGCCTGGCCTTCCTGGTGACGTGGGGGTGATGCTTTGTCTGAGGACAGGGGCTCAGGTACTACGTATGGGAGAAAAAGGAGGAAAACTTACCCTTCCATGGTTGTCATATATGTTGTGCTAAAAATTTAGTGGCCAGTGGGGTCTTGTCACCTTCTTCTCTAAGCCTAGAGTTGATTCAGATCTCATACAAGCAATGAAGAGGCAGTTGCAAGGTGTTTAACTGTAGTTTTCTCGTTTGTTTTGGTCATGTGATCTGCTTATTTTAATTACCTTTTTAATATATGAAGTTGGGCACTTTTTAATTCCACAAGTGTAGACTGAGGGTCTGCTTCATATATACCAGGAATTCTTCTAAGCTCTGGCTTATAGCAGTGAACCCAGCAGGGAAGGGCTTTGCTCTCATGGAGCTTGCCTCCTATTGAGGATGACCACAAGCCATTGTGGGTGTAACGGAGAGTCGTGAAGGCCATAGTGAGGGGCAGGGCAGTTAGGGAAGGCTCTTGGATAGGTGGATGAGGTGTGGGAGGGAACCTTCTGCAGCAAGGGAGGGCAGGAAGACATGAGAGGCAGAGGACATGGGGTCTGACTCAGTTGGGTAGGAGCCTCTGGGGATCTGGAAGTGGAGGAAGGGCAGGGGAGGGGAGGGGTAGTCCCCGAGGGCAGGAGGGAGGAGGCTGACTATCCCTCTGGCCTTCTTGTGTCTTTGAACACTGCGTGCAACTCAGCTGTAGCTACTGGGTGCACACAGACTAAGGCAGGAACCCGAGAGAAGGGCTGGGCAGGAGAGGTGAGCACCAGGTGAGGGGCGTGCCCAGGGCATTTCTTCTCTGTGGTGGGACTGTCCATGCCCTGCCCAGTGTCCCTGGGAGCTGAGAATCACCACACCAGAGCAGACTGGGGGGTCGGGGAGTGGTATGGTTTCTAGTGTTTGGGGCTGTAGATACATGGGTTTTCCCCCTAATGTTTGCATGCATTGATATTCTGGTGTGTCTCTCTGATTCTGTGACATGTCGTCACCTGTGTAGGTTTGTCTTAATGGTATTATGATTGAGAAGCAGATGGTAGATCCAGCACACAGAGGACCCCCTGGTGCTGCCTCTTCGGGGCTGCATGCTCCTCCCTCCCCCAGCCCCTAGCCACCACTTGGCTGTTCTCCAAGTCTGTGATTTTGTCATTTTGAAAATGTTACCTAGGGATGCCTGGGTGGCTCAGTGGGTTAAGCGTCTGCTTTCAGCTCAGGTCATGATCCCAGGGTCATAGGATCAAGCCCCCTGTTGGGCTTCCTGCTCAGTGGGGAGTCTGCTCCTCCCTCTGCCCCCCCCCCCATTTTTTGCACTTGCTCTTGCTCTGTCTCAAAAAAATAAAATCTTAAAAGAAAAAAAAAGAAAAAGAAAATGTTACTTAAATAGAATTATGGAAGATAAAACTGCTGGGGGCTGGCTTTTTCACTCAGTACGGCGCCCTGTGCAGTGGTTGCTGTACCGGTAGCTCATTCCGTTTTGTTGCCGAGTGGTGTTTCATGATGTGGATGAACCACGGTTTGTTTCCGTCAGAGGACCTTGGAGTAGTTTCCTGTCTTTGACCGTTTCAGAGAAAGCTGCCGTGAGCATTCCTGTGCAGGTTTCTGTGTGAATGTGTTTGTTTCCCCTGGATGCATGCCCAGGAATGCAGTTGCTTGGTCCTCATCCTCTGGTACACGTGTGTGGCTTTAAGAGAAACTGCCAGGCTGATTTCCCAGAAGGCTGCACTTTTTTACCTTCCCACCAGCCACGTAGGAGAGACCTCTTCCTTCTCATCCTCGCCATCACTTGGTGTTGTCAGTCTTGTAAGTTTTACCCACGCCTGTAGGTGTGGAGTGGTATCTCGGGGCAGTTTTGAGTTGCCCTGCCCTAATGGCTGGTGAGGGTGAACATCTCTTTGTGCTTATTTGCCACCTATGTATCTTTGGTGAAGCGTTTTTTGTTTTTGTGTTTGTTTCTTTAGTTTTTTGCCCATTTTCTAAGTGGATTGTTTGTTTTCTTACAATTACCTTTAGATACTCCTTTATAGACTAGAAATGAGTTCTTTGCTGATATGTGATTTGTAAATATATTCTCCTAGAAGGTTAACAAGGCAAAAAGTTGCCCTGTCTTTTTAGTGTCTTAAGGCTTCTGGTAGAGCAGATATTTTCAGTTCTGATGATGGGTGTGTTTTGAGGTGGAAGCTAATGGCTTAGCAGGTAGGCTGGGTGAATCCTGCGTTTCTGGCCTGAGCAGCTGGGTGATGCCATTCACTGCCAAGGGGAGCTCTGGGGAGGAGCTGGTGTGAAGTCTTATTAGAGGTGCCCAGTGTGGGTACAGAGGGAGGCATCAGGAAGGTGGTGAGAGATTAGGTCCAGAGTGTAGGAAATGTGGATTTTGGAGTCATTTGGGAGTGTGTAAAGGTGAAGGTCATGGGCCTGGCTGAGCTTGTCCAGGCGGTAAATGTGAACAGAGAAGCACAGATGCTGGAGTCTTGGTCTGGGGCTTTAGACATGGGGATGTAAAGGAGAGTCCAGTATGGATTGAAAAGGAGCCCCAAGAGGTAGGAACAGGGAAGGGTGTAGGCGCTGGATGCCAGGAAGGAGGCGTTCACTCAGGTTCTGCTCTGTCCACTGAGGCTGCAGGACTGACTGGTGTGCCCCATGAGGGAAGTGAAGGGGCAGGCAATCTGATGTCAGTGCGTTTCGAAGGAAGGAGTGTAAGGGGAGGAAACCAGGCAGCAAGTGTCAAAACCCTGCCAAGTGGCATCCTTTCTAGCCCTCAATGAGAACGGTGGGAAGAATTACCTTGAGAATGCCACCGGAAGTGGGAGGGATCTCCACCTTCCATGCACATGCTGGATCTTTCCGTGGCAGGCAGAGCTGACCACCAAGACAGGTGCCCTGGGATGCACATAACAGAGGCCAGCTGAGTACCATCAGCTGCTTGTTTGGCCATGTATGTGCACACAGATCAGGTGCTATTTAACTGAATGTGAGGTCAGGCAGAGACCGGGAGTCTCTGGAGCTATTTTTAAATTTTATTCTTTAAAGATGTTTGGCTTGCATTACTTTTTTTTTTTTTTTAAGTAAGTATACTTCAGGTATGTCAGGGAGGCTATATTAAAGGTGAACCAGAGTATTGAATTGTAGACCTTTTCCCCTGAAATTTAATATCTCTGGCTCTTGTTTGCTCAGTAAAAAAGGTGATAAGATTCTTCAGAAGGAATGATTTTTCTTTCTTAATTAAGAAATAGCCACAAAATTACATTGCTTAATGACCCAGGTAGACTTGCATATTTATTTTAAAAGGAATAATGCAGGCTAAGTCATGTTTGAGTCTTTTTTCTACTTATATTTGGCTGGTCTAAAGAACGTATTTATTTACTAGTGTTTTTTAAAGTCATGAAATGCCTTTTTGTTGTTGCATTCATTAAGCGAATCGTAACACATGGGGTGAGCTTGAAGTGAGCTTCTCGATGGCTTTTGCACTCCAGATGAAGCTCCAGTGGCATTTGGGGACACTTGGGCTCTGTGTCCTGCTGTAGGTGGGACACCCCATCCTCCATTCTGGCAGACAGGTGCTGACAGTTGGCTTTTCTCTTTCAGGTGCACGTTCAGGTTCCCGAGCACAAACATCAAGATCACGTTCACTGCCCTGTCCAGTGAGAAGAGGGAGAAGCAGGAGGCTCCCGAGTCCCCGGTGAAGCCCGTGCAGGCCCACATCTCGCCCCTGACCATCAACATTCCAGACACCATGGCCCACCTCATCAGTCCCCTTCCCTCCCCGACGGGAACCATCAGGTACAGCAGCTTATGTGGAGGGCAGGGGTCACCACAGGGTCGGGTTGCAGGGTTGTGCCTGCTGAGATGTCCATGACCACATCCCAATTTCATGCCTCACCTCCTGCCTTGGGACTTGGAGAAGCCATCATAAGTCACAGTAACGGGCAGGAGCACACAGCAGCACTGCTCCCTTCCCGGGGTGGACACAACACAGAGAGGGAGGTGTGAGGGTGCTTCACATCCCATTCAGTTTTCGAACACCCTTTGCTCCCGGTTTCCTGCGTGTGAAACACAGTTCCCAAATGTTCCTGGTCTTCACTTATGGAGTCTCTGTACTTGACTGTAAGTTGAAGGGGCAGGTGATTTGCCTTTTTGGCCTAAACTCTGAGATAGGTTTTCATTTGCATTTTGAGTTTTTTTAGTTTGCTGTAATTTCATGGAAATTCTGATGACTTGTACTTTGGATCGATGAGTTTGACCGCAGTGAAGTGACAAACTTGTGTTCATCATGATGTCCTAAGAGAGACTGGGTGCTTCAGGGAGCAGAGGTCAGTGGCTTCAGGGCACACTCTAGGTGCAGAACCCAGAACGCAGAGGACAATGGTCAGGTTGTGCTGAGCTCTCAGAGGGCAGTAGCTGAGAGTCAGGTCAAGAACAGCCATGGGATCCTTCAGATGCGTGTGCTTTGAGCAGGTTAGATTGCTGCGTGTGGTTGAAGTGGAGCTCTGCTGTGAGGCGGGCGGAGCTCAGATGTGTCAGGCTTCTGGGTTCTGTTGGCTCACAGAAGAGAGGAGTAGTGATCTTGGCTGTGAGTGATGGACATGGAGGTGCAGAATGAGCACCGTGCTGTTCTCTTGATCAGGCTCCTGCCATCCAGGTCTGTCCAGGGCACGGCTGGGCGGCAGATGCGGTTCGTCTGGTCTGTCCAGGCTGTTGCTACGTGTGGCAGAGCCAGGGAGGGTACACGGAGAACTGGGGACTCTGGCTTACACATTTCAGCCAAACACTTCTATTTCTTATCTTAAAAACAAGCATCAGCAGTAGGCCTTCTGGAAGGGAATCCGTATTGGGTTTATTCGTAAGCGGAGGGAGTGGTGAGTGGACTGGCTTCAGCTCCTGCGGCCCCAGGCCTGGTGTCTTGCGTGGCAGTGGCTCTTGGCATTAGGCCCTCTCCTCTGCCTCCTTCTGTGGCTGCTGTGCTGGGGAAGCTGCCTCTTTGTCTCCCACTTGGTTGAGTTTGTCCGCATGTGGTATGTCGACCAAATGGCTGCTGTGTCAGCGGAGAGGCAGCCGTCAGCAACTCTGACCAGATCTTTGTTCAGCACTGTGGAAGCACGTGGGATCCACAGAGGAAGAGGAGCAAGCCCTGTGTACCCAGTGGGAGACCAGCCCACGGGGGGTATGGCAGCCTCGGAGGCGGCACACCAGCTCACGAGACATGTGGTGTGGACACCGGGCCAGCCTCTCCTCACCCTCTGCTCTGTCTTCCTCTTGTTTTCCTTGCTCACCCTCCTCACGCCCCGGTCCCTCACACTGTGGCCTGTGTTGGTCTGTGTAGTCCCCTCACTGGGCGAGATAGCAGCCTGGGAGCCCGGCTGTGGACAGCTTATGGGTAGAGCAGACTTGCCTTTTCCAGACCCAGCGTCCAGCCCTGTCGGGCCACCCACCCTTCCCACGTCAGCACTTCTTTCACGTTAGCTAGTCTTTAAGACAGAGAAGTGTACGTTCCATGCAGTCCTGCTGCTTCTCTCCCCAGTCCTTTGAGAGTTGTTCTGGCCTGACGTAAACACCCGGCCAGTGAGTGAATGCGTGTTCTGTTGGTGCATGTTCACGGCAGAGCGGCCAGTCCTGCTGCAGAGCGTGCCAGGCCAAGAGCGTGTCGCCGCCTCCCCTTCCTCTCCTCCTGCTCCACTTTCCGCTCAGGTTTTTGGAGGTAACTCCTGTCTCAGGTTTATTTTCCAGAAATTTTCTATGTATTTTCAGTACTTGTCTTTCCCCCACCAAACCCAGCTCTGATCTAACCACGGATACTGTTGTGGGACTTGATGGATTTCTTAGACTGTCTTACCTTGGTGTCCTTCCAGTTCATGGCTCATTCTCTTTTTAAAGTCTGGTCCTACATAGAAAAGGGAACAGGAGCTCAAATGTGGGGTTTGGGGATCACCACAGATGAGTGTGGATGACCTTCAGTTATCACCGAGATTAGGAAGCAGCACCCCAGTCCTGCCTGGTGAAAAAAAGCACACGTTTTAAAAATGGGTTCCTGGGGTGCCCCGGCTGGCTCAGCCGATAGAGTGTGCAACTCTTGATCTTGGGGTCGTGTGTTCCAGCCCCATGTTGGGGGTAGAGTTTACTTTAAAAATAAATAAAGAAATAAATAATTTGAAAAAAAAAATAGGTTCCTCTTTCTGTGTTTAGGGTGTGTTGTGTCCAACTGACCTGACTCATGTGCTCCATGGCCTGATGCCACCTGGGTTCATGTCCGCAGCCTCATCCCCCTCTGTGCTTCCTATGCTTGGCCTGGCTGCCTTCCCCTCTCTCCACACTGTCCCTGACCTTTCTGGTATAGCTGGAGGCCATGTCCTTGGTGGGAAGGGAGTCAGCGGAGTATGTGCTCTGTGTCCCTCTGCCAGGCTGGAGCCCTGGGGCCATCACATACGGTTCTGTGTCCTTGGTAAGTTCCAGAACCATGCTGAGCCTCCAGAGCCTTGGTAAGTTCCAGAACCACTAGTTTCCTCATTGGTGAACCAGGTGGACCACTACCCTCTTTGAGAGTTTGTTTTCTGATTGTGTAAAATAACACATGTGAAGCAGATACCTGTTCCATGTGTCTCCTGGATTGATCCTAAACTTCACAGAGAACTAATGAGGCCATGTTCCGTAGGAAATGCTGATATGCTTCTATCTTGTACTTGCAATCAGAATGGGTCATGGAAGCACAGTGCGAGGTATGTTCTATAATAGACTGATAGCAGTGACCTTTTCCCGTTCACAGTGCTGCAAACTCCTGCCCATCCAGCCCCCGGGGAGCAGGGTCTTCGGGGTACAAAATGGGCCGTGTGATACCAGCTGACCTCAATATAATGGCCGACAACTCGCAGCCAGAAAATGAAAAGGAAGCTTCTGGTGGAGACAGCCCAAAGGTAAATGTTTTATAGCCTTGAAACAGAACCCGGGGCCGTCACGCAGCCAGCTGTCCTCACTTTGTGGTCTGCAGGTCTATGAACATCCCGATTAGGGCCTTTGAGATTCACATCAGAGTGGATGTGTGGCTGGTTGTGGGGCCCGTCCCTTGTTCTTGTGGTAGGGTCTTGAATTCTTTTGGTCATTCAGCACTGGGTGCTCCCCGGTGGCACCTGTGGGCCCAGCTGCTGAGAGCTGAGCTGGTGGAGGATAAGAGAAGCCTATGGTCCTCACAAGGTGATGTGCACTGTGTCCCGGGAAACTGTTCCTGGGGTTTCGTCCTGTCACAGACGCAGAAGATTGTGCATGCACTTGTGTGTGAATGCATGTGTGCGCAGAACGCACATTTTTGGGATGATCCACGCTGTGAATCTGCATGTTTTTATTCTTTGACCTAGTAATGCCCCTTCTAGGACTGTGTCTAAAGGAAATGCCAAAAATCTCAAACATAAGTTTATATAAAATAGAAAATTGAAAGCAGCCTAAATGCCCGATAAGAGAAGAATGAACAAGCAGGGGAGTATCGTGCAACATAGCTGCCGATGTGGAAGTGTCCTTGGCATAATGCTGAGTGAGAGACATAAAGCAGTGCGTGTATTATTTTAATTACATATGTGTGCAGTGTGATGTATTTGCACAGTACAAACTGCACGGCCGTGGGATGCATGCGCCATAGCCGTGTCCCGCCTGTCTGCTGCAGTCAGGAGCCTCGTATACCAGGTGTGCTGAGCAGGGGAGGTGGGCACAAAGAGGCGCCCCTGTAGGATTCCATTTTGTCCATGTGCCTGTTTAAAATCAGTCAGAACTAAATTGTCTTTTTTCCAGGATGCACTCTGAGATGATAAAACAAGATTATGATTACTATAGAATGTTAGGAGTAATGGTGGCCTCTTTGGGAGGTAGAGGCTGTGGGCTCAGGGCATATGGAAGCTTCTGGAAGGTGGGCTGTGTTCTCTCTTGACCTAGTGTTGGTTGTACTGACACTCAACTTTATAAAAATTTGTTTTTAGCTGATAAGGATCTGTTATGGGTTTTCCTATCCATGTTACGTTTTTCAATAAAAAAAAAGTTTTTAGGGGGGGCGCCTGGGTGGCACAGCGGTTAAGCGTCTGCCTTCGGCTCAGGGCGTGATCCCGGCGTTATGGGATCGAGCCCCACATCAGGCTCCTCAGCTATGAGCCTGCTTCTTCCTCTCCCACTCCCCCTGCTTGTGTTCCCTCTCTCTCTGGCTGTCTCTATCTCTATCGAGTAAATAAATAAAATCTTTAAAAAAAAAAAAGTTTTTAGGAACATCTAGAATAAAGGAAGCACACCAAATGGCATAAGCGCAGTGAAGTGAAGAGGGCTTCATGCTCTCTCCCTGGTGCCTGGTGTGGTCTCCAGCGGTGCTGGTCTGCCTGGCCCTTTCGTGTAACTCATAGAGTGTGTCCACTCAGGATAGATGTGGCAGTGCCCAGCCTAAGTGCTCAGGAAATACTAGCTATTTAAAGGTGGGGTGCTGGGGTTGCAGATGATTCTGTTTTTCTGTGTGGAACATGTCCCCACCGCTGGCTGTCAGAACGGAGCACGGCCTGGGCAATTGAAGCCCATGCTCCTCTCCCTGGCAGGTCTGTCTTCCTGCCTCGTCTGTCGGTCAGTCCTTGCTTGTCTCATCTTTGACTCCTTTTGTGTTTATCCCTAAAAATGTCTAAATTGCTCATTTTTAAGCCTCATGTAACAAGTATTGTCTTGAATATATTCTTTTGCAGCTTCCTGTTTGTATTCACTATTATGCTTTCTGGTTCATTTAAGTTGATTCGTACATTTTCCACTTCTCCCCAGTGGGCATATTATGCACGTGTATGTGGCGTTCTGAGTTGTTACAGTGACAAGGAACTACTTGTGACCTGGAGTGCACTGGAAGCAGGGATGTCCATGCTCTGCCGTATGCACAGCAGCCCTGCACACTAGAACAGCGCCCGCCCAAGTGCCTGAGACCCCAGGGTCGGAGCCCAGCATGTGGCATATGGTGCCCCCTCTGTATGGGATTTCCTAGCGTGAGGAGCTTCTCAGTTGATGAGACGGGTGGTTCCTAGCGGTTGTGACCTTGGCCTTCATGTGCGTAAGGGTCCACCAGGGCCTGGGAGGGAGTGGCAGCTCCCTCCTCCCGTCGCCATCCTGACTTTTCGCTTGATTGCTAGATCCATGTGACGAGCCTCTGGCAATGTGTGTTGCCCTGGACTCTACTGAGGTCAAGTAGCTTTTTTCGTTTCCTTATGTTTTTTGGTTTTGCTGTGTGGCGTTTCTCCTTATGTGGTTTTAATATTCGTTTTTACACTGCTTGTACACTTCTCCATTTGCTTTCTATAAACTTTCCAAATGCTTTTCAATCAGATTATATTATCTTCATAGTAAGGAAAACTAAGTGTTTTCCCAGGAACACTTAATTTTTGATAACTTCAATGATCTTTCTTTTTTTCACTTAAATACAGGATGATTCAAAGCCACCTTATTCCTATGCACAATTAATCGTACAAGCAATTACGATGGCTCCTGATAAGCAACTTACTCTAAATGGAATTTATACTCACATCACTAAAAATTATCCGTACTACAGGACAGCGGACAAGGGCTGGCAGGTAAATCCGTTTCGGTTTGTTATGAAATGTTTCTGTGACATGTCAGTAGATGCTGATTGACAACTGAAAGGACACTTGAGCTGCTTTCTGTACCTGGGGTACGGGTCAGAGGTAGAGTGAGGCGAGGGAGACCTCTAGTGGTTCTAGAAGCAGACCTCAGCCTGTGGTTTTTAGGGTCACTGTCCCCACGGATGGGAAAGGCATGGATTATTTGAAAGGTTTCCCTTCAACCATTGCAGTTAACTTCCTGTGTCTGAAGTAAAGGAAAGTTAAAAACCCAGCCCATCCTTCACTTAGGCTTTCTTCTGTCTTCCTTATCTGCATCTGCTGGCGTACCTAGCTTCTGGAAGTCTACCACAGAGATGGTTTTCAGACTGTTTTATCAAGGAACGCTTTCTTCAGAAGGTCTTCTCCCATTGGGCCATACATAAACAGATAAATGTGGCGCTGCTCTGTGTAAATTGGGGAGCCCACCTGCTTGTGTGCCTCTGCTTTCAGATCATTCCTGGGGTATCCGGAACCTGAGCCTCCTCAGAGGACTCTGAAAAATCAGTGCTTATTTCCTTGTTCAGCTTTTTAATTTAGTTTTTAAACTTTGACACTGTAATTTCTTCTGTGTGTCTCCTTACTGGATGTACAGTAGGACCTCTCTAATTCAGGCTGTATGGGAAAGGCAGATCTGAAATACAGAATATTAAAAGCATAATAAAAGAAGAAACATACGTTTACAATTCTTGAATTCATTAAGTCACAAGGAATGGCAACAGTCTTTCGGGCTTAGTGAGTAAATGATCCTTTGAGAAATGTGTCTGCTGAACCCTAACCATAACCTAGTGGTGGGGGTGGGGGGAACCATTTTCTGTTTAATGAGGGGCAAAAACTTTTTTCTTCCTCCTGTAGACATATAAACATGTTATAATAAAAATAGTCCACCAGCCAAAACCTGAACATTTCCTTTGTAAGGGATCTTTAGTCATGTGAAGGTCTTTGATTGTGGAAGGTACAAAATAAGACCCAGCCTCCCTGGCCTGAGGCCTCTGTACCCTGCCTGCCTCCCTGTGCACAGCTAGGTGGCGTTTCTTAGTGGGCAGTGAGGAGAATGCTGGATTTGGAGAACACTTTCAGATCCGGCTACCTGCAGGTCTCTCAGCACATTGGACAAGAAATCCTGGTGATACTGACCATATTTTAATCTAGAACAGCGTGGCTGTGCTTCAGAGAAAATGTAAAACAAAAGAAACAGAACCAGATGATAATCTGTGTCCGTGTCTGGTGATTGTACGTGGAACAAAGCTCCCTTTGTGTGGGCAGGTGAGGTCTCAGAGTGCCTGTCAGGAGTGTGGTAGGGTTTTGTACAGCTCATTGTGTGTAGAATTCTGGTGATTGGAAACACTGGTTAGCTGGGCTTAATGAGAGTATTTCTGAAAAGCCTGGCCAGACTTAGAATGATCTCTTTCCCTGTGTTTCCTGACATCCATTTATGCGAGAACTGCTTCTAAGCATCATATGGTTTTCTGGCCGAAGGACAAAGGCCAGCTCTCAGGGGTGGGCCCCTCCTGGCTTCAGTCTTCTGGGGAATTGTCGGGTCAGGTGTGGTCCCCACGCGCACCGATCGCTCCTGGCCACTGGAAGTGACTTTGTAGCGTACTGAGAGCAGAGAGAGCAAACACAGCCGCTGCAAGGCAGGCACCCTTTCTGTTCAGTTGTCATTAATGTTTTTACTGAAACATCTTCTTTTCTGTCTAGATCAAGGTCCATAAGGGTGACTCTGTGCTTCTTGCCTGTGTCAGGCCACTCCTGGGACATTTCACACCTCCTGGCTCCAGCATTTTATCAGGAAAGGGATTTCCTGCTGCACTCCTCCCTTTAATTAATGGACATGCACTCAATTTGTGTCTGTCCTCAGAGGTCCTTAGCTGTCCCCTGTACTGACCCACATGTGTCCTTTTTCTGTCATGAGAATTCTCTGAGGTGCCCTTCCCAAAGTGACCACGATTAAAGTCTCTATATGCATGAGACCTTATTCCCTTTTCCTCACTCTTGGCTTAAAACAAAAGAGCCTTTCCATTTTGCAACCTTGTTTCATAAAATTATGAGCCAGATCTGCTTTCTTTGCTAGATTTTCTTTGCATAGAGAGTAGGGGGAGACTATCACCTAAAACAATCCATTTTTAAAATGCGGGTTTCCGGGGGCTCCTGGGTGGCTCACTTGGCTAAGCGTCCAACTTTTGATCGATTTCGGCTCAGGTCATGATCTTGGGGGTCGTGGGATCAGGCCCTGTGTCAAACTCCGTGCTCAGTGGGGCGTCTGCTTGGGGTCTTCCCTTCCCCCCCCCCCAGCTCATGCTTGCTCGCTTTCCCTAAAATCAATAAATATTTTTAAAAGTTTTTTAAAAAAGAAAATGTGGGTTTTCAGACTGTCTCCTGCCCTCCCCTGTGGGGTGAGGGAGGTGGCTGTACAGGGAGCATGGGACCTGGTGAGCTTGAGCCCCGCACTCTGCATCAGTTCCTAAGAGACGTGTGTTGGCATTCCCACCATTCCTGTTCTGAGGACCTGATGGAAGTCCACCGCTACCTTTGAGGCTTACTTTTGGTATTTTGCTTTGTCTCCCCATGGCAAAGCTTTCTGATTGGTCTAGAGGAAACTCTAGAATAAAACAAGATGTGACTGTGTCTGGAAAGGTGGCATATTTCTTTCCTTTGGTTTCATACTTATGCCAGAATGTTCTCTTATGATTTATAATTATAATTTTACCCAGCCCAGAGTTGCGGTATTTGTTATGACCAGAAGTTTGAATTTTGGGCCTCTGGGGCTCTGAAAGGACCAGAGTTGGTTTCTTAAAATAGAGGGAGTTCTCGGACTCACCTCATTCTGCACATTGAACTCTCCTTCTGAAAGGCACTTGACATGTTCCCTTCTCATCACTTTCTTTACGAGTCCTTAGTGGAGCACTTGGTGTGATTGGGACAGACAGACAGAAACTAGGGTCTAGGCAGGAGTGCTGGAGGTGCTCATGGAGGACAGTGACCAGCTTTGCACCTTTCCCCCGGGTCTGGGTCAGCTGAGGGGATAGCAGGGAGGAGGGGCTGGCACTCAGGGAGGGCGAGTTCTGTGTAACAGCCTTGATTAGGGGAGGATTTAGGGGGAAGACAATGTGTGCAGTATTGTAGATCCTTTTCTTCATAGTTCGTTTTAAAGAATGATAAGCTTCCTTTTCTCTGCATATAATAATTTCTGAATTATTAGAGTCCAAGTCAGTGTGCAAATTACAAAGGCCTTAAATTACCTTAGAAATAGTTACTTTATTCTGTGTCTGCATTAGGTATCTCTTACTACTTACTCATATTTTCTAGTCTTGTTGGCTCTTTGTTCTGTAGGCTCATTGCGAGTGGAGAGGAGGTTAGACCCTGTTGTGAGGGTGCCTGGTAGGTTCTGTCCTATTTTTAGGACAGTAAATATACCAACTCCTTCCTCTAGGAACTTGGATACAGTTGTCAGGGTTGTGGAACCTAAGCCCCTGGTCCTGTTCTCCTTTGCTAGGGGGAAGAAATACTAGTGCCCCAGTCCCCTGGAGTGGCACTTCCTGCCTCCAGACTCCCCCTATGCTCACTTCCCTTTATCCTCATAGCAACACGCACGTTACAGTATTAACAGCCTTCACGCCGGGGCTCCTCACCTCCCATGCTCTTCACTACGGCTTGGCGGTCACTTCTGAGGACCTCTTGACCCTCACTGGGCAGTTGTCTAAGGATTGTCTTGTTCGCAGGTAGAGGGCCCTGTAGCGTCAAGGGCTGGCTCTGCTTTTCTCAACCCACAGCCTTGGAGTTCACCTTCTTTCTCCTCCAAGCACAGAAAGGTCTGTGTGTATTTAGAGAAGGATTGTCTTCTTTCTCTGGTGGAGGCCCCAGGAACAATTTGATTTTCCAGAGGAATTGATAGAAAGGTATTTTGGTAATTAGCTAAACCCTATGATAAAACATAATAGTAAGTATCTGGTTATTAAAATATTCTAAATCTCACGGAATACATTTATTTATAAACAATTTCACAAAACACAGACACAGTGTAGCGTGCACCATCGTGTTGCCGGCGAGGTGGCTGGCTTCCACAGACTTGCGTGGTGTTCGTCACAGCCCGTGACTGGTGAGGCCCTTGAACTGTCCCCGAGATGGGCTGTCAAGTAGAATTTGATACATTTTGATTTTTGAGCCACCTCTGGCAGTTGGGTGTTTCAGGCTGTGGCTAACAGTTCTGTTGGAAGGTTAATTGGGGGAATTTAGAAGTGATTTTTGAATAGCCCAGAATTTTACTGTGAGTTACCACCCCTTTGAAACTTTAGTAGTTTTTTACATTTTAAATGTAGACATTAATGTAAACACATGGACTGAAGTGGATACGTGACTTTCCTCCTGCTGTTCCTGACTTTTTGGAGGCTCAGGATCAGGTGTGCTGCCAAGAGCTATTCGGGTTGCAGTGGGGAGCTTTCCGGAAACCGTCTGTAAACTGTGGGCCAAGCTCTTTGTAACAGAAAGAATGGAGTAGGGGTTGGAAGAGAAATTTTCTGTATGTGCCTCACAAGATTATTTTGTGGATCAAATTTAAAAAACATATATGGAAGCATTTTGGAAAGTGCTCTTGTTACTGGAAGATGGTGTCCATAATACTTCCCAACCTTTAGCTCCTTTTTCTCCTTTGCTGGTTTGCTGAGTGCGTGATACTGGATTAATTCATTTCAGACGGCTGTGACAGATTCCTGTAAGCTAATTCTGTGCTCAAAAAGTATTTTAAAGGGTTGGCTTATTTTGGCTCTGTTCGTCTCTAAGCAGGGAGAGGCCCGAAGGAAAGGTCAGATGATGACAGTGATAATCCTTGGTTTCCTACCTGGAAAAAAGATGGAAGTTGACATTTTTCCTGTTGGAAATTGCCTCCTTCCCTGTGGTGTCGATTTCCCACCCTTCCTTGTTCCCCAGGTCCCCTCCTTGCCCCTGGTGCCCACCCTGCCACTCTGTTCCCAGAGCCGTGTGTCAGCCTCTCCCACCCCGAGCCCCTTCTTCACTCGGGGAAGAAGGGCTGGCTCCTTCCAGCACGGTGCTGCCTTTAAAGTCGTCTGCCCTCTGCAAGGCTGAGTGCTAGGTTTCTGCTTTGCAGGGCACTAAAACTGGAGCATGTTTTGATTTCTCAGCAAAGAAATATATGAATTCTACGTATTTTTTTATGTTTCATAGAATTCAATTCGCCACAATCTCTCTCTGAATCGTTATTTCATCAAAGTACCACGTTCCCAGGAAGAACCAGGCAAAGGCTCATTCTGGAGGATAGATCCTGCCTCTGAAAGCAAATTAATAGAGCAGGCTTTTAGGAAAAGACGGCCTAGGGGCGTGCCTTGCTTTAGAACCCCTCTGGGACCGCTCTCCTCTAGGTAAGGAAAAAAGACAAACAGACCTCACTGGTCAGTGAATTTACCTTCCATGTATTGGTCAATTTTCCTTTTGCAAGTGAAGAAACTGCCAAATGCATTATGATTAAATGTTTGGGGTGGGGATTTGAAAAGTGTTGGATGCTACCCATGGATTTTTTCTTAATAGGGGTCTGACACAGTTTAGATTGTTGATGACGTTTTCTTTAAACTCTGTTCCCATGTTGCCGTTGTGGCTTCATCGGACTCATTACGTAATTGCATTTAATGAGCAGTGTGTGTTCCTTAAAACTTGGCATGTGAACAGCTCTTTAAAGCCGCATTTTAGCTGCTTAAATTCAAGATTGACTTACACAGTGTTATTAATTGCCTGATTTTCAAATTATACATTTTTAGCTTATAGATACTCTATTTTTAAACAAACAAAGAAATGACCGTGACATAAGTCTTAAGCCCCTGCCTGCTTGCACACTGCTGGCTCCTGATGCCGGTGGACAGGAGCTGCTTCCACAGGGCAGCCAGTCCAGCTCTGCAGCAGTGCAGCCTGTGCCAGGCACAGAGCTCTGGTGGCCCAGTACTGGCACACTGGCTGTCACAACTGAGTGAGTCTCACTGGGGATCCATCTCAGGTCACAGGCATTCACACAGAAAGTAGGACTTACAGAGCTGTAGTCAGTTAGCAGAAGACAGAGGACACCCCTTTTTTCCGAATGCACTTTATTGAAACAAGGCAGCTTTATGAGTGCTTTACCTGTAAAAACCCACTGTCGTCTTTTTGGTAATCTAGAAGTGCCCCAGCCTCTCCCAATCACGCTGGAGTGCTGTCTGCTCACTCCAGTGGTGCCCAGACCCCTGAGAGCCTGTCGAGGGAAGGTTCACCGGCCCCCCTGGAGCCCGAGCCCAGCGCCTCACAGCCCAAACTGGCCGTCATCCAGGAGGCACGGTTTGCCCAGAGTGCACCAGGTGAGATGTGCAGAGACAGGGCAGGCGTGGTGGGCAAGGGGTGGGTCAGAAAGGCAGGGGCGCCAGGCTCCTCAGAGGGGACACAGCAGAGGCCTTGCTCCTTTGTACCTGGTACTTTCTGCATGGTACCTACATGCCGTAAGCTCTGAGAAGCTGATAGCTCTGTGAGTATTTAAAAAATCAGTGAACATTGTTTTACGTAAATAGCTTGTGTAGATGCCTGAAATAATTTAGAATTAATGTTTCTTAGTTGCTTCATCATTCAAAAATTATGAAAAAAATCCCCCACCAAAGGAATAACTAGACATTGATTTGCAGCAGAAACTGTTCGCTTAATGAATAGGTGAGCATTTCATTATGAAGTCGCAATGCAGAATAAAGATGTGTGCCCTGGAGAATTAAAAACAGAAAACAAGGGGCGCCTGGGTGGCACAGCGGTTGAGCGTCTGCCTTTGGCTCAGGGCGTGATCTCGGCGTTATGGGATCGAGCCCCACATCAGGCTCTTCGGCTATGAGCCTGCTTCTTAACTCTCCCACTCCCCCTGTTTGTGTTCCCTCTCTCGCTGGCTGTCTCTATCTCTGTCGGATAAATAAATAAAAATCTTAAAAAAAAAAAAAAAACAGAAAACAAAAACAACACAAAAAACATAGCATGGAAATGTGTCCAAACTAATTCTGTTATGGTTCCTGTTTGGTTGGCAAGCTGTGTATTTTGATACAGTGGGATTCCCCACCATGCTGGGAGCATGTCACCCTTGCGTAGCCCCCGTCAGCCGAGTGTCTCGTCCTTTATTCTGTACCCAAACCAAAAGGAGCAGAGGTTGCCTGGCAGAGCTTGTAACTGTCTGGACTTGCGGTTCCCTCACACCCGCCGTAAGATGAAGACTTTGATCCTGGGGGAGCGTGGCCCCTTTGTTTGGGCCTCAATAGGCAGCTGCTTCCCATATACTGTGCCGACATTTTCTTCTTCATGAGGAAAGAACTGTTGTAACAGATCTGAATAGAGCAAGAATTGCATTTTTAGTGGTTAGGTAAATGAATTAGATAACGTCCATTAAAATACCCCATTTCTCCTGTCGTGCGTGACTTCACTGTTATAAGGTGAAAGGGGGCACGTCCTATCTCATTAGTCTGTGTGTTGTGAGTGGGTGGTTGTACTTGGCTCTGGGACGTGGTTGGAGGAAGGCGGGTGACCGCACCTCACTGCTACTCCCTCGTCCTCCCCAGGCTCGCCGCTGTCTAGTCAGCCCGTTTTAATCGCCGTGCAGCGGCAGCTGCCACCGACCATCAAGCCCGTCACCTACACAGTCGCCGCTCCCGTGACCACCTCGACCTCCCAACAGCCTGTCGTGCAGACGGTGCACGTTGTCCACCAGATCCCTGCCGTGTCTGTCACCAGCGTGGCCGGCCTAGCCCCCGCGAGCACGTACACTGTCGCCGGCCAGGCTGTGGTCACTCAGGCGGCCGTGCTGGCCCCTCCTCAGGCAGAGCCACAAGAGAATGGAGATCACAAAGAAGTAAAAGGTGAGTGACAGAAGCAGCACTGCAGATGGATGCCCAGCAGACTTGTTCATCTGGACCCCTTTTCTCTTTTTTTCTTTTTTAAATTAATTAATTAATTTGAGAGAGCGAGCATGAGCGTGGGGGGAGAGGCAAAGGGACAGGGAGAAGCAGGCTCCCTGCTGAGCAGGGAGCTCGACGTGGGGCTCCACCCCAGGACCCAGATATCATGACCGGAGCAGAAGGCACACATTTAACTGACTGAGCCCCCCAGGCGCCTCTGGACCCCTTTTCTAATCATGTAATGTCTTAGGTTTGCCGGCCACCTTGTGAGATTTCTGTAAGCTTTCCAGTAATAATCGGTTGGTATCATTTCTTTGCCTTTTTTTTTTTTACGTTTCAGTGAAAGTGGAACCTATCCCTGCGATGAGCCACGCCGCACTGGGTGCCGCGAGCCGGGTCATTCAGACGCCGCAGACCACCCCAGTCCAGACGGTCACCATCCTGCAGCAGGCACCTCTAGGTCAGCACCAGCTCCCAATAAAAACTGTAACACAGAACGGGACTCACGTGGTGCCCATCCCTGCCGCCGTCCACGGCCCGGTGAACAACGGTAAGCAGTGTCCTCCACAGGTAATGGGGTATGGATATCAAGAACGAAGATCCTTTGCTGTCCTTTTTATGAGTGGCAGTGTTCCATATTTTGGTTCCGACTGTTAAAATTTTAATTTTTTTGTCTGACGAAATGTTTGCATTTCTAGACTATAGGAAACTTTTTTTCTTTTAAGATTTTATTTATTTGTGTGAGAGAGAGTGAGCGTACACAAGCAGGCAGAGGGAGAAGCAGGCTCCCCTCTGAGCAAGGAGCCCGATGTGGGCCTCGATCTAGGACCCTGGGAGCATGACTTGAGCCGAAGGCAGATGCTTCACCGACTGAGCCACCGAGGCGTCCCTGAACTATAGGCTGTAGGGTACCTGGTGAGTGGTGGTGGTGTCAGCTCTCATGGGGTCCCACTGGGGGAGCCGTTTGAGCAGAGATTGCTGTTTCTGTAAATACTTAGAGAAATACTCTTGTCTTGGGGTGTGTAGATACCTGGGTATGGTCTAGAGGTAACAGGAGGTTTGGGTGCTGGTACCCACCTGCTGAAGTGCCCCCTGGGAGGGGTGCCTCAGCAGATCTGTCCAGTGGCAGGGCCCTCCCCTGGGCGTGTGCGAGGTGTGCCTGAGTGTGTCTGACAGAAGCCAAGAGCCCTGCTCCTCTGTGCGTGTAGCTCTCCATGAACGTTCTGACATCAATGAATAGAGAAGACAGGACAGACCAGGGGAGCTTGGATTTTAAATAAGGGCACACAGATGGGGCGCCTGGGCGCAGTCGTTAAGCATCTGCCTTCAGCTCAGGACGTGATCCCGGTGTTCTGGGATTGAGCCTCACATCAGGCTCCTCTGCTATGAGCCTGCTTTTTCCTCTCCCAGTCCCCCTGCTTGTGTTCCCTCTCTTGCTGGCTGTCTCTCTCTCTGTCAAATAAATAAAATCTTTTAAAAATAAATAAATAAGGGCACAGAGAACCTCCTTTTGCCGGGGCTTGTGGAGCAAGGTGAAGGGTGGGAGGCCTGCTGACCGTTAAGTCAGCTAAGGAGTTCAGTGTCCTTATTGCTGCTGCTGTTTCAGCAGTGGCTCCTTGCCCAGGTGCATGGAGTGCCTGCTGCCGGTCAGGACTCAGCAGTGGCCTGCAGGGCCTCGAGCAGTAGAGTCAGGCTGCTGGCTGAAAGCAGCTCTCTGTGCCCACAGACCGTTCCTTTGAAAGAGGGTAGGGAACAGAAGTCTTAGTTGTGTTGACGTCCCTCTCCTTTCTGAGCTGTTAAGGGACGGAGGGGACCGGCAGCATTTACCTCGTGGGATTCAGATTCCCACTCTGCCTCGCCCCAAATGCAGTGGAAGAATAAGATCTGGAATCTTTTCTGGGGAACACTAACCACCTAAGAGTTCTTTGTTTTTAAATAATAGCTAACACATGCCAGCCTGTGGACAAATAGTGAAATTTGCAGTGTCACCCATTTAGAATGCTCTCTTCTCAGGCTCTTTGTCCCCTAAGTATTAAGAGTCGTCTGGGCCTTGCTCTTTTCTCTCTGAATAAGTTTGTCATTGTGGCTGGTCTTGATGCAGCAAACCTGTTGGGTCCTGGGTGCAGCTGGAAGCAGATGGCATTGGGAGGTATATAGTCGGTCCTCTTCTGGTTTAAGTCCTGCTTGGTCTGAAGCCGTGATGCAGGCCGGTGACTCCCTCGGAATCCCTCAAGGACTCCCTCTCAGAGTCCCTGACAGCACATATGGCCTGGGGGCCCAAGAATGTGCATTTCTAACACATTCCAGGTTGTCCGAAAACCACTGGTGCAGGTCAGGGTCCACCTACCTGTCTGCTGGAAGGAGTTGGAAAAACTGTGTATCCCTTTCACATGTGTAAGTTGGCATCTAAAATTTTTCTTTACAAATTTAATAAGCACAGGATTAAGTTGTCCACTATTGAAAATATTGGTGTTTTATTTTTTTTTAAAGATTTTATTAATTTATTTAACAGAGATAGAGATAGCCAGCGAGAGAGGGAACACAAGCAGGGGGAGTGGGAGAGGAAGAAGCAGGCTCCTAGCGGAGGAGCCTGATGTGGGGCTCGATCCCATAACGCCGGGATCACGCCCTGAGCTGAAGGCAGGCGCTTAACGACTGGGCCACCCAGGCGCCCCGAAAATATTGGTGTTTAAAAAACAAAAAAAAGTTTTACACCGTTCTCTTAAATGTGCTACTGGGTCTGAATACTGCCCTGATTCGATACCCACTCTCAACGTATCAACATCCAGACAGGCCCTCTTGTGCTTGTCGCTGAGTCCTACGCCCTCATGGATCTTGCACGAATGCCAAATACTTGATACTTGAATGGGGTTTATTGAGCACGTTTTTTACTCTGCAACAAGAGAATGCAGAAATGTTAAAGATTTGATTGTCTGTGACTATAAGGGTTATCAGTTATTACTACAGTTGATCAAAACCACAAATACAGAGGTGCCTGGGTGGCGTAGTCAGTTAAGTGTCGGACTCTTGGTTTCAGCTCAGGTCGTGATCTCAGGGTCATGACCCCATGTTGGGCTCTATGCTCAGCATGGAGTCTGCTTGAAATTCTCTCTTCCTCTCTCTCCCTCAAATAATTAAATAAATCTTGAAGAAAAAAAACCCAAAATATAATTCTTTTTTTTAAAGATTTTATTTATTTGACAGTGAGAGACACAGCCAGAGAGGAAACACAAATGGGGAGTGAGAGAGGGAGAAGCAGGCTTGGTCGAACAGGGAGCCTGATGCAGGGCTTGATCCCAGGACCCTGAGACCATGACCTGAGGCCAAAGGCAGGTGCCTAACGACTGAGCCACCCAAGCGCCCCTATAATTCTTAAAAAATAAAATTATATTAAAGATGAATTTCTTAATCTCGGAGCTTTAAAGAAAGCACACAGTGATCATTGACGATCATCACAGGGTCAGCCCCAAGGCCCTTGTTCCCTTTCAGAAGAAGGAAGGGTGGAAAAAATACTGAAACTCCTTCCAGTATTAGTCATCTTTTAGCAAAAACCATTTTAAATTACATTTATTGATTCTTTAATTTGGTTGCAGTCTTTTACTTAGGAATCACTGGGCTGGAAAAGGGTTTTTATCCAGTCAGTAATGATACCACATCACAGCACCTGTGTCTTCAGCAAACCTTTGTTCCACGTTCCATCGCGACACGCTCCTCCCCAGCGGCAGCGCCCCGCTGAGTGGGTGAAGGAGGTGCTGTTGAGAAAGGGGAAGAGGTGGCAGATGAGCTTTAAGAATCCATGGGCAAAGAGGGTGACCTGCAGATGGCTCTGCTTACACAGTGTCAGGTGTCGCTTGGGTGCTGCATGGCCTGTGACTTCTTTTACCCGTGAAAGTCACTCTTGAGAAAGGAGAGCAGTACCTGTTATTAATGAGTTGTGAAAGTCAGCAGCTTTGATGTTTTACTTTTAAGCTTGTTATTATGGGAAATGTCAAACATTCCGGAAATTAACTCACAGCCGATCTTGTTCCATTCTCCCCCATCTGTTCCCCACCCAGATCCAGACGTAGTGTCATTTTATCTATTACTATTTCAGCGTCTCTAAAAGAACTTCCTTGTACTGTGTAAGCACCACGCCCTTATTGTAGTTTTTAAAATTAGCAATAATTCTTTTATACCTTAGTATCTCTTTAGGATTCAAATCATCTATTCTTTTTTTTAAAAAAAATAATCATAAAATATACATCACACAATTGACCATTGCAAAGTGTACAAGTCAGTGGCATTAAATACATTCACAGTGTTTTGAAACCTCCACCTCTAACGAGTTCGGAAGGAAGCTGTATACCCAGTAAGCAGTTACTTCCTGTTTCCTTCTTACTAAACCCCTGGTGGCCACTAGTCTACTGTCTCTGTGGATTTACTACACTGGACGTTTCCTGTAAATAAAATATGTGGCCTTTTATATCTGGTCTCTGTCAGTGAGCATCACATTTTGAGGTTCCTTGATGATGTAGCTTGGGTCAGCTCTTCTTTACGGCTGAATGTTTCCATTTTTGTTGCTTCATTCATCAGCTGATGGACTTTTGGACTGTTTCTACCTGCTGGCTTTTGAGAATAGTAGCGCTGTGAACATTCATGTATATGCATTGAGTCCTTGTTTTCACTTTTGGGGGTTGTAAACCTAGGAGTCGAACTGCTTGTTAATATGGCGAGTCTGTGTTTAATTTATTGAGGAACTGCTAAACTGTTTTCCACAGCACCTGCAACATTTTGCATTCTCACCAATGATGTATGAGGTTACGGTTTGTCTAGGTGCTGACCATCGCTTGGTATTTTCTGGTTTTCCCCCCCTCGTGGCCATCTTATTGGGTGTAAAGTGGTTTCAGTGTGGTGGTGGTAGTGATTTTTTAAGAGAGGGAAAAGGCGGGGAGGGGCGGGGGCAGAGGGAGAATCTCCAGTAGATTGCCCCACTGAGCATGGAGCTCAGGTAGGGCTCAATCCCACAACCCAGATCATGACCTGAGCCGAAATCAAGAGTCGGAGGCTCAACTGACCGAGCCACCCAGGCGCCCCAGGTATCAGTGGTTTTGATTTGCATTTCCCTCATGACTAACGGTGTTGAGCATCTATTCATGTGCTTGGTTATTTGTCTTCTTCAAACACATGCCTGTGTAAGTCCTCTGCCCGTTTGTTGTTGTTGAGTTATAGGTGCTCTTTATATATTCTGGATCATAGGTCCTAATCAGATATGTGATTTGCAAATATTTTCTCCCATTCGGTGGTTTTGTCTCTTCACTTTCCTGATTGTGTCTCTGATACAGCAGTTTCGATTGTGTAGTCTCATTTATCTCTTTTCCCTTTTGTGTCCTGTGCTTTGGGGTGTCCTAGCTAAGAATCCATTGCCACATCCAAGGTCGTGACGACTTACCCTGTTTTCTTCTAAGAGCTATGTGGTTCCAGCTCTTATGTATAGGTCTTTGGTCCATTTTGAGTTAATTTTTATATATTATGTGAAGTAGGGCCTAACTTCACCCTTTGGCATGTGGATGCCCAGTTGTCCCAGCACCATTTGAAGAGACTGTTTTCCCCACTGGATGGTTTTGTCACCCTTACCACTTGACTGGAGAGCCTGGGTGGCTCATTTGGTTAAGCATCTGCCTCAGCTTGGGTTGTGATTCTGCAGTCCTGGCATTAGGCCCTGTGTCAGGTTCTCTGCTCGGCGGGGAGCCTGCTTCACCCTCTCCCTCTGCCTGCCACTCCCCCTGCTTGTGCTCTCTCTCTCTTTGTCAGATAAATAAATGAAATCTTTTTTTGTTTGTTTAAAAAGAAAATCACTTGATACGAGTTTGTTTCTCTCAGTTCTGTTTCATTGATCTTTGTGTCTGCCGTTATGCCAAAGCCACAGTTTTGATTATAGTTTTGTAGGAAGTTTTGAAATTGGGAAGTAGGAATCCTCCAACTTTGTTGTTCTTTTTTTTTTTTTTCCCCCAAGATTGTTTTGACTGTTCTGGATACCTAGCAATTCCGTGCAAATTTTAGGATCAGGTTTTCCATTTCTGCAAAAAATTTGGGATTTTGAAAGGGACTCACTGAGCCTATGCTCCAGGCAGTCATGCAATGTGAATATCACATCTCTCAGTCTGTGAGCACGGACATCAAATTTCCATTTGTTTAGGTCTTTAATTTCTTTCAGTAATGTTCTGTAGTTTTCAGTGTAAAAGTCTTGCTTAAATTTCTTCCTGGTTTATTCCTTTGGAATTGTTTTCTTAATTTCCTTTTGAAGTTGTTCATTGTTACTGTATAGAAATATAGCCAGTTTTTGCCTGTTGATATTGTACCCTGCAACTTTGCTGAATTCATTTATTAGTTGTAATAGTTTTTGGTTTAGGGGGTTTTCTTATGTGGATTTACTAGGATTTTCTACATGCAAAGATGATGTCATCTCCAGCAGAGAGAGTTATACTTCTTTTCCATTTAGATGTCATTTACTTCCTTTTGCTGCCTAATTGCTGGGGCTAGAACTCCCACAAGGTGCTGAATCTCAGTGGCAGAAGCAAGCATCCATGCCCTCCTCCTGACCTTAGGGGGGAGCATCGTCTTTTACCATAGAGGCTGATGTTAGCTCTGGGTCGTCGTCTACGGACTTTATTAGGTGGTTTTCCTTCTTTCTGGTTTGCTGAGTAGCTTTATCATGAAAGGGTGTTGAATTCAGTCACATGCTTTCTGAGAGAGAGAGAGAGAGAGAGCGAGAGAGGGAGAGAGCGCGCGCGCGCGCACACAAGCCAGGGGTGGGGGGGTGGGCAGAGGGATAAAGAGAAATCTCAAGCGGACTCTCCACGGAGCAGGGAGCCCTACATGGGGCTCAATCCCACAACCCCGAGATTATGACCTGAGTCAAAATTTGGACGCTTAACCAGCTGAGCCACCCAGGTACCCCTGTCACGTGCTTTTTCCGTGTTAAGATGATCGTGGGTTTTTCCTTCATTAACGCAGTGTGTTGCATTGGTTGGTTTTTGTTATGTTTAACCACCCTTGCTTCCCTGTAGTAACCCCGCTGGGTCATGGTGTGTATATAACCCTTTTACTACGCTGTCGAATTTGGTTTGCTCATGTCCTGTTGAGGGTGTTTGTGTCAGTATTTGTCAGGCATGTTGTCTGTAGTTTACTTGTAGTATTTTTATCTGCTTTGGCATCAGGGTAATGCTGGCCTCAGAGAGTGAATATGGAAGTCAGGCCTGGGCCAGTGCGTGGTGAAGGACCCTCTTCCTGGCAGCTTCTGGGGCTGCTCGACCTGCTTCCCACAAAACGTGGTTCTGACCATTCCTCAGCCTCTCTTCCCGCACCGGGCAGTGGTTCTGGCCAAAGGTGCTCAGTTGGTCTCTGCTGAGGCCGCTACCCCCGGCTTCTGTCAGGGGGGCAGTGGGTGTCAAGAAAGGTCGCCTCACTGCTGACCTTGTTCTCCGGTGACCCTAACGGAGAAGTCCCGGACCAACACTTCACTTGTCATTCCTGAAGTGCCTCCATCATGCTCACAGCTGTCGTCCTTTCTCCTTGTGGAAAAGGGCCTCCAGTCCTCCGCGTGTGCAAGGGGTCTGGCCCTGCCAGGTTTTGAGGAGGTGGAAGGGTTTTGTGGGGGTGCAGATGTGCGTGTCCTGGTGCCTGCGTGCGGTGCTCTGTTGACTTCGTCCCGTTCAGCCCTGCCTCCCCCAAGGGCCCCTTGCAGTGTTGTTCCTGGAGCTAGCGTGGACCTGCGTGACCAGCATGGCCTTTTGCCCTGTGTTCCGCACACTGGTCTGCAGGGAGGCGCCTGCCGAGGGCGGTGTTGCACTCAGCCCTGCTGCCCAATGCCGGGGGCTGTGCCTCCAGGCACCTGTCGTGCCCACCCTGTCTGAGGCTGCTGCTCTGTGCGACTTCCAGACCTGACCTCACGCACTTGGCCCTCCGTGTTCGCCTACTCACATTTGTTTGTAATCCGCAGTCAGTATCACAGGGCACGCGTGTTGAGGGTGGCACAGGACTTGAGTCGGGCACGCTGGCCCCCCGAGTTTGCACACGCCATGCCCCTCCTCCTGGACTCAGCTCTCACCATAAACACATGTCTTTTCACAGCCTATTAGTGCCCTCTTTTTCACGTTTTGTGTTTTTTCTTGATTTTCCTGTTTAAAATGAACCCAGCACAGTCCTGAGAAGGTCTGCTGTTCCAGGCACCGCAGGCTGTGATGTGCCTTGTGGAGAAAGGTGTTAGAGGGGCTGCTTCCAGGCACGCACTCAGTGTCAGTGGGTCACCACTGTAGGTTAAGTAAGTTGTCTTTAACCAGAAACACACGTAGACAATGTGTGTGTTAGTCGGTTGACAAACGGCAGCAAGTGCCCCGCGTGCTGCATGGCTCAGTTCACTCATGCTTGTGTCAGGCGCCGCTCACGCTGTGTGGAGTGTGTGTGTCCCACCGGAAGAACTTGGGCTGCACGTCCACACCGCCCCAGCCGCCGCACGGGCCCTTGTTCCCGAGAGGGACGGGGCACTTACACTTGAATGAAGGAACGCAGGGTGCAGAGGAATTCGAGGCCTCCCGTTAGGCAGGGTCTAGCTGGCGCCTTTGTTCCCTGAGGGCTGGCCACGCGTAGAGCCCCACCCTGGCCTCCTGTCTAGGTCGGGAGGTATGTTCTCCACAGGGCCAGGAGCTGACAGCTCTCCGGGTGGCTGGCCTCCAGAGCCCCCTGGGGCCCGTCCGCCCCAGAGGATCCTCTCTCTCCAGCCCCATGGGTCACACAGCCAGCAGACAAGCCCATCAGATGAGGCGTGTGAGGTCAGGACTGCTGCTGTGTGGTCGCCTGGGTGGCCGAGGTGTGGAAGACCGTGGCTGTCCGTAGCTAGTCCGGCAAAAATCAAGTAGGACAGGTGCCGTCTCATGAGTGGGCCACACGGCAGTGATACCTGAGGCCCCTGTGTGAGAAGGAGGGGTGGAGACTGTCCAGAGATGCAGCCTGGATGTTTCCTGAGTCCAGTACAAGAAAGGTCGCTCTAAATTGCAGAACTGCTTCCTGTACCCGTGGCTCACACTGGCGGCCCCTGTGCCATCCCACTGGTCAGGCAGAGTCCGCGCAGCAGCCAGCGTGCATCCCCGTGCGTCCCCGTGTGTCCCCGTGTGCAGGGCCCTGGGAGGGAACCTGCACTCTCCCCGTGTCCCGGCTGCTTGCACCCCTGCACCTCCTTAGAGGAATCCGTCGCCAGGCACCTGGGGTTGGCGCTGGCCTCCTTGGCCTTGCATTTTGAGTTCCCGATTTGCCTTTCTGCAGCCTGAGAACGTCCGTCCTTCCGACTTACCAGGGCAGCCTTGCGCTCATCTGATGCTTCCGCTCCAGGACACATTCCCCCGTCTGTCTTCTTCCCCCTTCATCTCTGCTTCCTCGGGCTGCTTCCGGGGTTTGGTCTGAGGCGGGGCCTGAAGGCAGTCACATCAGGACTTAGGTACCTCACGTGGGGACACTGATAAGGCTGGCAGTTCTGCCACCTCCCAAGGGAGGTCCAGGCCTCCCTCTTCAACCCAGCCCTGTCTTCTTTCTTTGAGGAAGCGGCACTTTCTGGGTAAGGGAGCAGCCTTTCTTTTTTCATCTCCTGGAGTTGACCGGCTTGTGCACAGCCTGGGGCACATGAGGGCCAGAGAAGTCCCACGGCGGCCTGTGGTGAAGACCTGAGGGAGGAAGTGCTTGGTGGTGGAGGTGGAGACCAAGGAGAAGTCGGGAAGCCAGCCAGGGGCTTGTGGGCACATGTCTGCTTGTGAACTCCCTAGATTCACAGGGCTCAGGAGTGGATTTGCTGGCACAGACGCGGGGCTTTCCTTGTTGCAGCTCTGTTAGCCTGAGCCACGTGCCTGCTCCCCTCCTCGTGTGTGAAGTGGTGAGGAGCGCTCGGCCTGGCGTGGGGCACAAGGGGCCTCTGCACAGGGGAGAAGGCTGGCGGCGCAGCCCCTTCACCCAACCTGAGCCTCAGCCTCCCCCCAGTTCTCTGAAAGATACACACTATTTCAAGTAAAAAAGATGCCAGCTGTCACTGAGAATACCCACTGATCTTGCTGTAGGGTTTCTGGTCCCCAGCAATCCAGTCCAGACTTCTGTGCCCCTGGCCACTGCAGCCCATATCAGTCGCACACAGGAGCCTACCCTTCGGGCAGAGAGCCTGGACCAGTGGGTGCCTGGGGTCCCATGGGGGCCCGATAGGGGACAAGGATGCACCCAAGAACATGGGGTCTGACTCACTGTCTCTTTGCAGCAGTGGCAAGTCCTCTGCACATGTTGGCAACACACGCGTCGGCGTCGGCGTCCCTGCCCACAAAGCGCCAGAATGGCGACCAGACGGAGCAGCCGGAGCTGAAGCGGGTCAAGACGGAAGACGGAGAGAGCATCGTCATCGCCCTGAGTGTGGACGCGCCGCCGGCAGCCGGCAGGGAGAAAGGCGTCCAAAACTAGCGACTGGGACAGCTTTTCTTACTTTAATATCAACTCTTGTGGTGCCAAAAGGAGACACTGCCTCTCACCGACACTCGGAGCACGTGGTCTCGGTGGGTAGAGGGCCCTGCGGTTGGACTTCACCTCAGCACTGAAAACACAAAACCCAGGTGGCCTTAAAACTCCTAAAAGACAGAAGTCACACCTGAACAAAACCACATGCAACAAAACCTGGTTCCGGCAGCGTCTCCCCAGCCCAAGCTCAGCTCGTCACTCTGGAGCCGAGCTGCTGGGACAGGGCGGGGACCGTCCCCGCCACCCTCCCAGGACCCTTGGGGCTAGCACTGGTAGATGAGACAGTATTTTGTTGTTCACATGTGGAATTAGAATATTTTGAGG
>NC_048232.1:74874784-74915737 GCF_002007445.2 Ailuropoda melanoleuca
TTTCTTTTAAAAAAAAAAAAAAAAAGTCAACGTTCTCTAAAGGATTTTAGTAAGAGTCAAGAGTGTCTCATAATATTAAAAATGTCCAGAATACAATCCAAAATTACTCACCATATGAAGAGCCAGGAACATCTTTAAATGGAAAAGAAAGTTAACATGTTAATTTAAATGTGTTGGAATACTCAGAAAAAGATGTTAGAGCTTTTATATAAATATGTTTTTTTATAACCATACTCAAGAAGGACAAATGCTCTTGAAAGAAACCAAAAGTTATAAACTTAAAGTGAACAGTACAGTGGATAAACAAAAAATTGGAAATAGAAACAAACGGAGCCTTGGGGACTTGTGGGACAATATAAAAAAATTTAATGTATGTGTTAATTGGATTCCCAGCAAAAGGAGAAAGATATTGGTGTAAAAAAAAATTTTTAACAAGATGATTGAAAATATCCCAAATTTGACAAAAGACAAATGTAAAGATTCACAAAGCTCAGTACACCCCAGAAAGTTAGAAAGAACCAGGTCAAAACACCACAGACTAACGAAACCAAAGACTTAATCTTGAAAGCAGCCAAAGAAAAGTGACCCATTATATACAGAGTAACAAAAATGTGAACAACTACAGATTTCTCATCAGAAGCCACAGAAGCCATATGACTGGATTGTTTTTAAAGGCTGAAAGTAACCATCCTTATAGAATACTATGTCTACAGAAATGCCAGGAATACCGATGAAATCAATATTCCTAGACAAGGAAAACCGAGAGTCCTGAACCAGAGGAGCTCTCAGAAGGCAAGGCTAGAGGAAGTTCTTCAGGCAAAAAGTAAATGGCAGAGAGAAAAAGGAACTTCAGGAATGAAGAAGGAGCTCGGCAGAAAATGCAAAGATCTGGGCAAATACACTGTTTCCTCTCAAGTTCTTTAAAAGATGTCCGACTTTGCAATGTAACAATTACTATCTTTCAGGGTTTTCAGTGTATGCAAATGTTATATTGAGAAAATTACAATATAAAGGAGGAAGGCAAAGGTTTAGTTATAAGGTCTCTACATATCACCTGAAGTGGTGAAACATTAATTCTGAAGTAAACTGAAAAGTTACTTTGAATATTGTAATCAGTAGTGCAATCACTAATAATATTAAAGAAAAAGCTAAAAGGTAAATTAAAATGGAATGCTAAAAATGTTTCAAATATTACAAAAGGAGGCAGGGAACATAAAACCAAAGGGAAGGAAAAAATGAACTAAGCAAAAAATATGGCAGAATCATCAATAATGACATTAAATATAAACAGCATAACATGCCAATTAAAAGAGATTGTCAGAAATTTTTAAAAAGTCGCATTTTCAAATACATCAAAAAGGATAAAATAGTGGGGTGCCCGGGTGACTCGGTTGAAGTGTCTGCCTTCAGCTCAGGTCATGACATCAGGCTCCCTGCTCAGCCAGGGTGCCTGCTTCTCCCTCTCCCTCTGTCTGCCACCCCCCCACACTTGTGTGCACGTGTTGTCAAATAAATAAAATCTTTAAAAAAAAAAAAGAATAAAATGCCTAGAAATATTAAATTTAACCAAGGAGGTGAAAGAACTGTACTTTGAAAACTGTAAAACACTGGGGCACCTGGGTGGCTCAGTCGGTTAAGTGTCTGCCTCTGACTCAGGTCATGATCCTGGGACCCTGGGATTGAGCCCCGCGTTGGGCTCCCTGCTCAGCGGGGAGTCTGCTTCTCCCTCTGCCCCTCACCCACCCCTCATCCTGCTCTCATGCTTTCTCACTCTTTAATAAATAAAATCCATTAAAAAATGAAAACTTTATTATAAAACACAGATGAAGGAAATTGAAGATGACACCAATAAATGGAAAGATACTCCATGCTCATGGATTGGAAGAACCAATACTGTTAAAGTGTCTATACTATTGCTCAAAGCAATCTACAGATTTAGTGTAATCCCTATCAAAATATAAACAGCATTTTCCACAGAACCAGAACAAAACCCTAAACTTTGTATCGTACTACAAAAGACCACAGATAGTCAAAATAATCTTGAGAAAGAACAATAAAGCTGGCGGTATCACAATCCCAGATTTCAACATCTTCTACAAAGCTATAATAAAACAGCATGGTCCTGGCACAAAAATAGACACACAGATCAATGGAACAGAACAGAGAGCCCAGAAGTAAACCTAGTTAAAGGGGGCAAAAATATACAATGGGGAAAAGACAACAAATGATGTTGGGAAAACTGGAGCGCTTTCTTGTACTATACACAAAAGTAAACTCAGAATGGATTTAAGACTGAAATGTGAAAACGGGAACCATAAAACTAGCAGAAAGCAGGCAGTAACTTCTTGGACATCAGCCACAGCAACATATATGTGAATATGTCTCCTCAGGCAAGAAAAACAAAAACGACTGAGACTTCACCAAAATAAAAGTTGTCTGGAATGCAAACCATCAGGAGAAAGGCAACCTACTGAATGGGAGAGGTCATTCGCAAATGATCAACTGACAGAGTTACCATCCAAAACAAAGAACGAACCTACACAGCCTAACACCAGAAATAGTATGATCAAGATATGGGCAGAGAAGCTGAGCAGGCATTTCTCCAATGAAGACACAGACGGCCAGCACACTCGAGAACGTTACAGGACTTCTTTTCCTCAGTGTCTGCAGTCCTTGTCACGCGGCGTCAAAGAACAAAGAGGGAGACGGGATGAAGAGCGGGGGGCGGCAGAGTGGGGGGCAGCGGAGCGAGCCGAGCCAGTGCAGAGCTGCCGAAGAGGGAGGGGACCCGAGAGGGCTGCCGCCGGAGTGTCTCAGTCGAAGGGTTTTTACCGGCTTGGTGACAGGGCTGTTTTCATCTTATTAACATTCCATGTGCCTGTCACCCAATCAAGTACTTGTCCACCCAAGTGGGAAAGGGCGGAGGGCTCCTTCCAGGTGGTGTAAAATCCTTTCTACCGTGGTTTCCTCTTAGGCTGGGCCCGCGTCCACGCCTGCCTGTCTTCTAACTGCCCTCTGTCAGGAAGATGCCCCCCATCACTCATCGTCGGGGAAACGCCGGTCAGCCACACCGAGACATGGCCGCACGCCGTCAGAACGGCTACTACCAAAAAGACGAGGAGCAACAAGTGTTGGCCGGGATGTGGCGAAAAGGGGACCTTCATGCGCTGTTGGTGGGCGTATGAAGTGTGCAGCCACTGTGGGAAACAGTAGGGAGGTTCCTCAAAACCATATGATCCAGTAATTCCACTCCTGGTTATTTACCCAAAGAAAACCAAAGCAGCGCCGTGGAACGGTGTGCGTGCCCTCACGTTCGCTGCGGCGCCGTTACCGCAGCCGAGATACGGACGCAGGCCGAGTGTGCGTCAGCTGGAGAATGCATAAGATGTGGGGTGTACACCTACGACGGAATACCGCTCGGCCGTAAACAAGGATGAGAGCTTGCCGTTTTCGACAACATGGATGGCCCTAGGGGGTGTTAAGTTAAATGAAGTAAGACAGAGAAAGGGAAATACCTTATGATTTCACTCATCTACGGAATCTAAAAAAGAAAACAAATGAGGGGCGCCTGGGTGGCACAGCGGTTAAGCGTCTGCCTTCGGCTCAGGGCGTGATCCCGGCGTTATGGGATCGAGCCCCACATCAGGCTCCTCCGCTATGAGCCTGCTTCTTCCTCTCCCACTCCCCCTGCTTGTGTTCCCTCTCTCGCTAGCTGTTTCCCTCTGTCAAATTAATAAATAAAATCTTAAAAAAAAAAAAAAAGGAAAACAAATGAACAAAGCAGAAACAGACCCATAAATACAGAGGACAAACGGGTGGTTGCCAGAGGGGGTGGGGGGGGTGAAATAGGTGAAGGAGATTAAGAGGTACAAACTCCCAGTTGTAAGCTAAGACGTGAAGATGAAAAGTAGAGCGCCGGGAACACAGTCGACCACACGAATCTCGTAGTGTGACAGGTGGTAACTACACGTGGGGAGTGCTGAGTAACGTCCAGAGCTGCTGCGTCGCCATGTCGAACACCTGAAACTAACGTAACCTTGTGTGTCGCTATAGTTCAGTAAGAAATGTTTTAATTAAAAAAGAGATTGTCAGACTGGATCAAAAATAAGGCCCAACTTACTTTAAACGACGTGGATAGGTTAAAAGTAAAAGGGTGGGAAAGTTATATTAAGCAAACACATCAGAGAAAAGTGGGAGTGATGGCGCTGATGCCAAAGCAGAACTCAGAATACGGAAACTGACCAGGTGCGACAGGACGTTACGTAATGATACAGGCTCAACTCGCCAAGACGCCTTCAACATCCCGAAGGGTTTAAGCTCTAACAAGAGCGTCAAAATAAAGGAAGCAAGGACTTTGGTTTTACTTTCCGCATGTAAGGAGTTTGGACGTTGCCGCTCGGTCCTAACAAGGAAACAGCTGAATACTCTGAAAAACCAGAAGTTTTTCTTGGATCTGCAGGGAGGGGGTGGCCGGGGGCCACCTGCTTCCCCAAGACCAGAGAGACAGATGGCAGATGCAGGGAGTGGCGGCTTACCTGCGCACAGACCCGTGCAGAAACCGTCACAGGGAACCGGTGCCCTGCCGGGAAAACCCTACCTTGGATTGACAAACTGCTGGAGGCTCTGTGTGGACGGGGCTTCACCGGCAGGAGCTCGATCAGGTTCCCGATCAGGTTGCCACCGGAAATACTGAAGAAGCAAGGGGAGGGAGGACAGCTATTCTGAAATCCACCAAAGCCGCTTCGAACAGGCCCTCAGGGAAAACCAGCTCCTGGGGCCTAACCCGCTAGAGTGTTCGCCTCACTGCCCTGGGGGAAGGGAAACACCCAACTCCAGCCCACCTTAGCCTTCACCCCGCCTCGGGAGAGAATGCTGACTGAGCCCTGACGCCCTGACCCCGGGAGAACAGACCACCCCCCACCCCCTGGCCCCAAATGCATCACTAAAGGCCTCCTTACAGCAGTTCCTTTAGACGGTACAGCCGCTCTAGATGTCAAGGAAAAAACAAGTCATAACTAAAAGGAAAAACACAATTTGAAGACAGAGCTGCACCAGAACCAGCAGGGCAGGGATGTTGCTGTTCCCAGACTGGGGACAGAAAACCACCATGATTATTACTACCAGGGGCTCCAATGGATAGAGGAGACAGCATCGAAGAGAAGAGGGGCAAGGTACGGAGAGACGGGAATCCTAACAACGAAAAAGAAAGGTTGGTGCTCAGATACACAGCACTAACACGGATGTTTTGATGGGCTTATCGCTAGAGTGGACATAGCTAAGGAAAGAGTCTTTGCACTTCAGGAAATATCAGCAGAAACTTACAAAACTGAAAACAGAACAAAGACTGAGAAAAACAAATCCAGACTGGAATACCCAAGGACTGCGGGACACGTACATAATGCGTAGGTCCTTGTGAGGGGCACACCAGGAGAAATTCTGGAGCTCTTCAAGGGGACGGAGGAAATATTTGAAACGATGATGGAGAATTTCCCCCAAATTAATGTCAGACATGAAACCACAGGTCCCGAAGTTCAGGGAACAAGCCCAAAGACCCCTACACCTAGGCATATCATTTTCAAAGGAGGGCAACACAGAGAAAACAGTAATGACTATGGTGGGTGTTAATCCCACCATATCAGTAGTCACTTCCAAGGTCAGTGATTTAAATGTAAAAGACAGACTGTCAAAGGTAAATCAAAAAACAAGCCCCTACCGTGTATTGTCTATAAAACCCACTTTAAAAATAAAGACACACAGATTAAAAGAAATGGTTGGAGAAAAAATATCATGCTAACACTGCTCAAAAGAAAGTAAGAACAGTTCCGTTCTCTGCAGACAAAGCCAACTTGAAACCAGGAAAGTTAGCACAGCTCAAGAAAGGTGCTGAGTAATGATAAAGGGGCCGGTTCTCCAAGACAACATAAATGAAGCAAAACCCAAGAGAACAACAAAAAAATCCATATTACATTTAGGTCCCTCAACACTGGGGGCGCCCACCTGGCTCCATTAGTGGAGTGTTCAACTCTTGATCTCAGGGTTGTGAGTTCAAGCCCCACGCTGGGTGTTGAGATTGCTTAAAAACAGAACTAAAAAGAGGAGCCTGGGTGGCTCAGTCGGTGAAGCTTCTGACTCTTGATTTCAGCTCAGGTCATGTCAGGGTCATGAGACTGAACCCTGAGTCGAGTCTGCAATGAGTGTGGCGCCTGCTTAAGACTCTCTCTCTCCCTCTCCCTCTGCTCACTGCCCCCCATACTGCTCATGCACTCTCAAAAAGAAATTATAAGATACATCAAGACTTATCTCTAGGCAGTCAATCAAACAAGCAGAAGGTCAGCAAGGACACAGAGTCTCTGAGCAGCAGCATCAACCAGTCTGGTCTCAGGGTCACCAACAGGGCTCTGCCTGGCAGAACACTTTCTTCCCAAGTGTACATGGAACATTCACCAGTACAGACCAAGTCCTGGGTCACAGGACAAACACTGTGAGCTTGAAAGAATTAAAATCACGTACAATATGTTCTCTGGCAGGTAAATAAACTAGAAATCAATAGCAAATGCAAGTTTTAAAACCTCAAATATTTGGAAATTAGAAAACGTATTTTGGAATAATCCATGATGCAAAGAGGAAGTCTCAAGGGGAACTAGAAAATTAAAGAATTTGAAAAATGAAAATACATCAGATTTGTGAAATGCAGCTGAAATAGTGTGTTTTGTTTTTTAAGTAGGCTCATGCCCAGTGTGGAGCCCAACGGAGGGCTTGAACTCATGACCCTGAGATCAAGACTTGAGCTGAGATCAAGTTGGACCCTTAACCGCCTAAGCCACCCAGGCGCCTCCGAAATAGTATTAGGTTGTGACCCCAGGGTCATGAGATCAAACCCCACATCAGGCTCTGTGCTCAGCATGGACTGTGCCTGAGATTCTTTCTTCGTCTGCCGTTCCCACTGTGTGCGCTCTTTCTCTAAAATAAATAATTTTTAAAAAATCTCATCGGATCCAGGAATTTAAGGAAATCTCTGACAAAACATCAGCTGAACACAAACTAAAGGAACAGACTTCAGTGACCACAGAAGACGAGAAATATAGTTTTTGCAAAAACAGTTTGGAAAAGTCATCAAGTAAATGGACAACTGCAGCCTTCCTTGAGCAACAGCAGTCCTTGGGGAGTGGAGAGAATCTGATTTCCAGGGTTACCGTCCTGCGATATTCAAGATGTGCAGTTGTCAACAAAACATCACACGGCACAGAAGGGAACAGGAAACTGTGGGCCATTCACAGGGGGAAAATTGAAAACTGACAGACCATCTGTGAAGAAGCCCAGAAATTGGACTTACTAGAAAAAAGACTTTATTTTTTTCTAAATGTTTTATTTATTTGACAGAGAAAGCAAGACAGCATAAGCAGGGGCAGCAGCAGGCAGAGGCAGAGGGAGAAGCGGGCTCTCCACCAAGCAGGGAGCCCGATGCAGGACTCGATCCCAGGACCCCGGGATCATGACCTGAGCCGAAGGCAGACGCTTAACCATGTGAGCCACCCAGGCGTCCCTAGACAAAAGACGTTAAATTAATTGTCTAAAATATGCTCAGAGAGCTGACAGAAATCATGGACAAAGAACTAAAAGAAATCAGAAAAGTGTATGAACAAGTAGGGAAACCAAAAAAGAGAAATTATGAAAAGGAACCAAATAGAAATTCTGGAGCTGAAGAGTTCAGTGGCTGAAATAAAAATTTCATGTTAGGTGTCCAAAAGCAGATTTGGGGCAGGCGGCAGGAAGAATGAGTGAACGCAAAGATGGGTAATTAAAATAACCTAATCTAAGGGGGGGGAGAAGAAAGAAAGAAAAAGAAGGAGAGAGAGAGAGAAAGAAAAGGAAAGGAAAAGGAAGGGAAGGGGAGGGAAGGAAGGAATGGACGCACGGGGACACCCTCCAGTACAGTTATACATACCGTTAGAATCCCAGAGGGAGGGGCGCCTGGGTGGCGCAGTCGTTAAGCGTCTGCCTTCGGCTCAGGGCGTGATCTCGGCGTTGTGGGATCAAGCCCCACATCAGGCTTCTCCACTGGGAACCTGCTTCTTCCTCTCCCACTCCCCCTGCTGTCTCTCTCTGTCTAATAAATAAATAAATCTTAAAAAAAAAAAAAAAAAAAAGAATCCCAGAGGGAGAACAGGGAGGAAAGGGCAGGAAAATATATGAAGAAATTGAGGTTGAAAACTCCCCAAGTTTGATGTACAGTGGCCAAGAAGCTCAACAAAATTCAAGCAGGAAAAATTCAGAGGTCCACAGCCTACATCATACTAAATGGTAACAGACTGAAAGTTTTTCCTACAAGATCAGGAAAGAGACAGAAATACCTGCTTGCAACACTCCTGTCCCACAGTGCTCTGGAGGGTCTAGCCAGAGCAACTAAGCACGAAAAGTAGAAGGCATCTAAACTGGAAAGGAAGAAGTGACACTATATTTGCAGATGACATGATTATGCAGATAGAAAATCCCACGGAATCCACACACAAACTACTAGAGCAAAGAAACCAATGCAGGAAGGATGCAGAGTACGAGGCCAAGACACAGAGATCAGCTGTATTTCCATGCACCAGCAGCGAACAATCTGAAAGAAAATTAAGAAAACAATTCCAGGGGCGCCTAGGTAGCGCAGTCGTTAAAGCATCTGCCTTCCGGGCTCCTCCGCTGGGAGCCGCCGCCTTCCTCTCCCACTCCCCCTGCTGTGTTCCCTCTCTCGCTGGCTGTCTCTCTGTCACATAAATACATAAAATCCTAAAAAAAAACCCCACAATTCCATTTATCAGAGCATTAAAAGAATAAAAGCCCTAGGAGCACATTTAACCAAGGGGGTAGATGATTTGTAGATCCAAAACTACAAGCTGCTGCTGCAAGCCGTTGGAAAGACCTGAATACACGGAGAGCCCTCCTGTGCTCCCAGGTAGGGACGCAGACTGTTAAGATGGCAGTCCTTCCTGAAGCAATGCAGAGATCCAGTCCAGTCCCTATCATTAAGCCCGGTGGCCTTTTGAAGAAATAGAAAAACCAATCTTCAAATTCATAAGGATAGAAGGGGCCCTAAATAGCTACAACAATGTTGAAAAAGAAGAAGAAAAAAAGCTGGAGAACTGATACTTCCTAATTTCAAAACTTGCTACAAAGCTACAGTAAGCAAAGCAGTGTGGTTTCGCCAAAAGGGTAGACACATGGGCCAATGGAAGAGAACAGAGTCCAGAAATCGACCCAAGCAACTATGGCCAACGGATTTTCAACAAGGGTGCCAAGAACATTCAAGAAGAGAGAACAGCATCTTCAACAAATGAATAACCAGGGCACCTGGACAGCTCAGTCGTTAATCATCTGACTTCGGCTCAGGTCATGATCCTGGGGTCCTGGGATTGAGCCCCACGTGGGGCTCCCTGCTCAGCAGGAGCCTGCTTCTCCCTCTCCCTCTCCCCCTCCCTGCTCACGTGTACTTTCTCGCTCTCAAATAAATAAATAAAAACCAAACCCAAACAAATGAATAACCATATGCAAAAGAACAAAGCTGGAACCTAACCCCATTTCATATACAAAAATTAATTCAAAATGGATCAATGACCCAACTACCAGAGCTAAAACTATAAAACTATTAGAAGAGAAAATATAGGGATAAACATTCATGACCTCAGATTTGGCAACAGATTCTTAGGTTTGACACCTGAAGTATGAGCAACACAAGAAAAAATCAATTAAGCTTCATAAAAAAAATAAAACTTTTATATATCAAAGAATATTATCAAGAATGTGAAAAGACAGCCTGCAGAATGGGAGAAAATATTTACAAATCACGTATCTGACAAAGGTCTAGAATTCAGAATATATTTAAGCACTCTTACAACTCTACAAAAAGTCAACCCAATTAAAAAATGCACCAATGAGGGGCGCCTGGGTGGCTCAGCCGTTAAGCGTCTGCCTTCAGCTCAGGGCGTGATCCCAGGGTGCTGGGATCGAGCCCCGCATCGGGCTCCTTGCTACGCTATGAGCCTGCTTCTTCCTCTCCCGCTCCCCCTGCCTGTGTTCCCTCTCCCGCTGGCTGTCTCTCTCTCTGTCAAATAAATAGATAAAATCTTAAAAAAAAAAAAACAAACAAAAAAACGCACCCATGAGTCCTGACCCTGTTACACCACGGACGGCCTTGGAGACACAGGGAGGAGGGGCACATGGAGGGAAATACTGTGTGACTCTCCTCACGCGGGTCCTGGGAGCAGGCAGACCCCCAGACACAGAAGGTGAGACGGGCTACCAAGGGCTGAGGGGAGGCAGCAATGGGAACTTGTTGCTGAACGGGCACAGTTTCAGTTCGGAGATGGGAGGCGGTGACTGCGGGGTGAACTGTGAATGCATTTAAGGCCACTGAATGGTACACAAAAATGGTTAAAATGGTAAATTTTGTTATGTATATTTTACCACAATAAAAAAAATTGCACAAAGGACTAGGGACAGACGTTTCTTCAAAGGTAAAGGGACGACCGACAGGCACATGGAAGATGCGCCACGTCGCCGACCGTTACGGAAATTCGAACCACCCACACCCACTAGGGCGGCTTTCGTGGAGAAAATGGAAAACGCGAGGCGCCGGCGGGTCTGTGGAGAAGCGGGAGGCCCCACGCCCTGCTGGTGGGGACGTGAGGCGGTGCAGCTGCCGTGGAGAAGCCCGGGAGCTCCTCCCAGAGGTCACAGGGTGACCCAGCAATCCCGCTCTGGGCTCCGAACCCCAGCAAAGCGAGAACGCGCGTCCTCACGGAAGCCTGCACGGGGTGCTCACGGCAGCGCATCCGGAAGAGCCAACCGCTCGAAACAGCGCAACGGCCGCCGGGGTGACGACAAGCAAACGTGGTCCATCGCGCACAGGCCACACGTACGCAGTCTGAGAAGCGAGAAGCGAGAGGCCCGGGAGGTACGGTCTTCCAGGGTGGACCGACGACGGGCAGACCAGAGGCTCCCGAGAGGCCGCGGGCGCGGGACGGCCGTGAGCGGCCTGTGGGAGCGAGGCGCTTTGGGGGTGGCGCAGTCCCGAAAGCAGAGACAGTTGGTGGCCGCTGACTTGTCCACCCTACGGTCGGGGTTTCAGCCCGGAAACAATACAGACGACGTGAGGCCCACACGACGTCTCCGAGTTCCGCCAAACATGGAAGAAAAAGGCTTCTCTGCAGCCTTAGGCGAGCAGGGGACCCACGGAGCAGCACTGCCTTCTGGGAACGCGGCCCTCTGTGCGGCTGAGCCTTGTGACCCCCCAGTCTCCCCCGACGACTTACCCTGAAGAAATGAAAAGTACGCCCGCCCAGAGCCTCTGCCTGAACCGCACAGCCGCGCTGCTTCTGACCTGGAAGCGCGGCGTCTTCAGGGGCGGAGCAGCAAACCACGGACACTCTCCCAACCCAAGCAACCAACTCTGGGGACACACAAGGCGCCTCGGAGGGCTGTGTGCGCTGTGTGGCGGGGTGAACTGTGTCCCCCCAAACACGTGGAAGCCCTGCCCCCGGTACCTGTGAACGTGGCCTCACTTGGAGGCGGGGCTCTGCAGGTGGGACACCAGCATCCTCGCGAGAGGAGCGCAGCCGGCGTGCACAGGGGAGACAGCCCTGGACAACAGCGGCCCCAGCCCCTCCCGGCCAAGGATGCTGGCCCCGCTGACACCGACTCCAGCCTCCACAACTGTAAAAGAGTAACTTTCTGTTCTCTTAAGCACTCTTGTGGCCACGGCAGCCACAGGAAACTCACATTCTGTAAGATTTCTGAAAAAGAAGTCTAGAAAGTCAGTGGTTGCTGGGAGCTGGGGGTGCAGGTGGTGGGAAGGGACAGTGCGCAGCAGGGCCTCTGCAGGATGAGGGGACGTCCGTGTGCCACCTGTGGGGGTGGCATCTGTCAAAACTCACAAAACCGTTCACGTCCCCAAACGTGCAGGATAGCTAAATTTTTAAATGAATTAAAAAGCTAAAACCATGAGTTGGTTAGGGAAGATGTGTGTATCCTGGTGGCAGCGCTGGCCTGGACCTGAGGTTGGGGCCAGGGCTTCGGACAGCTGGGGTCGCTCTGGAAGGTGAAGAAATGGCTTCCTCCACGCCATGAGCCCGTGCTGGCTCTTCCCACTGCGCCTTTCCCTGGAGATCCTGCGGTAAAAACAAACAGTGTTTACAATGTGGATGAACTTGGGAAACACACCACTGAGAGAAAGCAGTGGACGCCAAAGTCACACATGGTGACTCCCTGTCTCGGAAATGTCCAGAACAGGCAAGTCCTCAGGGCTGGGGAGGGAGCGGCGGGGACAACTCACAGGCACAAGGCCTCTGTTCTGGGGTTGGAAGACGCCCTGGATCTAGGTAGAGGGAACGGCTGCGCACAGTGTGAATGCACTGAAGGCTGTGAGTTGTACTCTTTAAAATGATTAAAATGGTCAATTTTATGTGTATTTTACCAAAATTAAAAAAAAACAAAAGTTTCACCTGGAAGAAGGTGGGGTAGAATATGATTTACGTATTGAGCTAGACGCCTGTAGGGCAAGTCCCAGCAAGGGCTGGGGCCGCAGCACGTGGCTTCCTCTGTGAAGGGCAGCGCTCAAACGGCCCCTGCAGACTCTGGTGAGAGATGGAGACGCACGCACCCCAGCCTCCAGCCTCCAGTGTTGAGACGCACCCGGTGGGAACCCCCTCCCTTCACCTCCTCTGCCAGGCGTGTTCCCCGAGCGCCAGGCACCGCTGCAGCGGCACTCAGACACACCCAGACTGTGACACCATTGTGGAAGAGTGGCCCTCCGTGGGGCGTCCGTGTCTCAGTTCCACCGCAGCCACAGCAGCAGCTCCAGAAACACCTTGTTCTGTGGACGCTAAGGACAATGTTATATTCAAATGCCAACAGGGCCACAATTTCATTAGAGCTTTCCCCACCTCTCCCCACCCCCCAAAGCAGACTGGGGGGGTTGCCTGATGTCCTCTCGAATCACGGGGTTGACCATCTGATGGGGTGGGACGAAGTGGTCTCTGTGAGGCTACAGGGCTCTGGCGGACTTCAGCCTCCAGGTGCTAGAGTCCTTGAGGGCCGTCCGCTGGGATACATCCACTGACCTTCAAAAGACAGCACGATGTTGAACAGGAAACAGTGATTTTTTTTTTTTTGTAAAGATTTTATTTATTCATTTGACAGGGAGAGAGCGAGAGCACAAGCAAGGGGAGCAGCAGACCCTCCACCGAGCAGGGAGCCCACCGTGGGGCTCAGTCCCACAACTCTGAGATCACGACCTGAGCCAAAAGGAGACGCTTCACTGACTGAGCCTCCCAGGAGCCCCAGAAACAGTGATTTTAACACAGAGTAAGAGAAGACCATTCTATTCTTAGACAAGTAACTCACTTTTGGTCTCAATTTTGAGAACAGAAATCTTGTACATACTTATATTCAAATAAATGAGTTAGTGTAACTGGCGGCTCTTATAAGCATAAGCATCTTACAGGGTAAGATGACCTAGACCATCGTGGGCTCCGAGCGGTCGTGAGCTCCTGTCTGCTGGGCTGGAGCAATCTGAGGGGCAGATCCAGTGGACACTGAAAGGACAGGCCATGGTCAGCACCAAAGCTGACAACTAGACATGTCAGCCCCTCTTGTATTTAAACAGGTAGGAAATACAGTGATCCCCTGGGGTCACAGGTCTCTTTGAAGGTCACCAAGACACCATCTTCCGCGGTCTCTGGCCAAACCCTGGACTGTCATGACCTCCACCTGCCCATGAGAGGCTCTGAGATAAGTCGGCTCATCAGCTTACATGCCCCAAAGTCCAAAACTGCCCACCATAAAGATCCTGCTTGGACGCCAGAACTTCAGCTGGGGCCAGGGTGAACACGTGAAGATGCCCCGGCCGGCGTCCGGTGCAGTGGTGGGCCTTCGAGTGGGCAGAGCTCTGAGAATACCCCGCCTCACTAGCTGTTGCCCCTGCCCCGCGAGCACACTTTTGCTTTGGCCGGAATCCAGTGTACATTTATGTTTTGGTAGCTGCTGCATAAAGCAAATGGTTTTAAAACCAAACCACAAAATTACTAACCAGGAATCCACAATACCAAAACGTGGCAAGGACAACGTAACGAAAATTAAGTTACATTCAAGTATCTCGTACACATAATAAGTCTTTAACTCTGAGCAAGCTGAATTCAGTAGTAACTAAACCGTAACTGAGTAATAACGGGGTAACACACCACTACCAAGTCAAGTGGGGTTATCTCACGACCGCAAACTTACTTGAACTATCGGAAATCAATGTGATTCACATAAGCAGAATAAAAGATAAACAACGTGATCACTTGAAGAGAGGCAGAAAGACCACTTGACAAAATCACACACCCACTCCCAGAGGCGTGAACCCAGGTGAGTGCCTCGAGGCTCCCCGCTCCCCTCCGCCCTGCCACCTGCTAATGGGGGACCGAGCGTGCAGTATGGTTCCAGCATGATTAAATGCTCCAAACAAGGAAAAAAATCTGTCTTCTCAGAGAAACGTAACAGAATACACGTATCTATAGTGTACCATTTGGGATACCCAGGACACAACCAAGAAGTGCTGGACACACAAGACGTATGTATGGTACCCTACTCAGAATAAAAGAAAAACATGTTAGAATCACAAAGGATGTCAACATCTGCACTATAAATATGTATAAGAATGTAAAAAAAAAATGCTCAAATGAGCAAATAAGGTTTGCTAAGAATCAGAAACTAATTTTAGAATGGATGAATACATCTGAAATAAAAAAGACATGGTTACAGGCCTTAAAGCAGAATGGACAGTGATAGATAGGTCATTAGTAGTGACAGCCAATGATAGATAAGAATTACCCTATTAAAAAAAAAAAAAAAAGGAAAAACTACTTAAAAAATACATGAACAGGCCTAATGACCAGTGAGTGGGACAACAGTAGAGGGGTTACAGAGGTGTACCTGATTCCCAAAAGAAGAGACAATAGCAGAATTATTTGAGGAAACAGGGCTGAAATTTTCACAAATTTGATGACAGCCATAAATTTACAGATTCAAGAAGTTCAACAGGTCCCATGCATTATGATAAATATAAAAACCACATGGTAGAAATACACGTTTCCCAAGTTGTAATTTTGTAAAATAGTTACCATTTTGAACCCAAGCAGAACACAGGAAGGACACAAGAAAAACTCAGCTTCTTCCCACACAAGCCAGTGTACTGTCACTTACGAATAATCAGGTGCGAGCGCGTTCACGGTGCCGCCGTATGAGATGTGAGCACGTTAGGGCTGGAGAGGAAGTCCTGATTAAATCCGGACACATTCTGTCCCTCAGCACTTGAGCATCATTCTAATTCCACCAAAATGCTTTTACTTTACGCTATTATTCCAGATACTTTAAAGTCCATTTGGAAGAAAAAAATGCTTCAGATCGGCAGAGCCACAAAACCAGAACTTTGTTCTTGGTTAAGCAGTATTCTAAGTCAATGGATCAACTGATAAATGGCATTCCAATAGGGCAACTGTGTAATTTTTCTTCCAAACCAGAACACTTTAAAGAGTTGAGAGGACCGTGGTGTCAGCCAGGCTGCTGAGAAGCATGGCAGGACCAGGGTCGCCCGAGGTGTGAGCCTAAGTGTGTGTGCTGCAGGGAGACACGACCCTCGCCTCATTACGTGCTTGGGAATCACTTTCAGGGAGTGAGCTGTGAAAACAAAACCCATGAACGGTGCCCAACGAAAAGTGCTGCTCTTTTTAATCATGAACCAATACCAGAAACCATAAATATTCAAGATACAGACACAGCTAAGCAGAAACTCTCAGACTGAAATAAACACCAAGGAGAAAAAAGGACATGGGGTAATTATTGAAAGAGCCCTTACAGACAGAACAGACAAAACACACCAACAGAGAAACAAGGAAAAACCTGAATAAGCCATCTACAGGCTAAATGCAGATGGCCAGCAAAGGTGTTCCAAAATGTTCCACCTGCCAAGACTGGAGACCTTTTTCCTCCATCAAAGATGACGACTGTGCTTGGAGGCTGGTCCTGGTGAGGCTGTGAGGAGGCCAGTGCTGGGCAGAGACACCGACAATCACAGCAGCGAGGGTGGCAGACGTGTTTGACAAGTGTGCAAACGTGTGCACAAGAATTAGTTTCCTAAAGGTTTATAATAGCAAAAAATACAAATTAGCATCTTTGGGCAAGTGAAGTATGTCCCGACATGTTCGTGAGTTTTAAAAAGTTGAAGAACAGTACTGCTGAAAATTAACCACCTCACCCCAGGAGGCAGACACTTTCCAGGGGTGGCCTTCTCCAGATGTGCAGCTCGGGGCAATTCTGCTGCTGACTTCCGACTCTCCCATCTGCTCTTTCCTACTTCACGGCTTGGTGAACTTTGACTGTGAGCATTCTCTGATCCATTTTGAGGAGCAACATTGTGGTACCAGTTCCCGAAGTGTTGTCGTCGATCCGATGTCTGCTACAGAAAGAACGGACGGCAGGTCGGCGGCCCTTCTCATGAAACCGTCTCCGGCATCCAGAAGCTTGGTAGAGACGTTCGGTCACAGGAGCTGCAGAGGACAGGTGACATCTGGTGGCACAGCGGGGAGTGGGCTCCTGGTACTCCGGGATCACCTGCAGGCCCAGAGGGGCCGAGGGCTTCTTAGAAGGATGCGCCCCGACTAACAGGACGGCTGAACCTGGAAGGTGAGGAGGTTGCAGGGTGCTGAGGCAACGCTGCTCCCCCCCCATGGCGTGGAACGAAGGGCAGGTGAGAAGGGCTGGAGGAAGCCTCCCGTCTGAGCGAGAACCGACAGCACAGCCCAGGGAGCGGTGCCATCCCAGGCAGTACCTGGGATGTTTTTTACACTGACACCTGGTGCCCAACCCAGCCACCAAGTGGGGGCCCTTGTATGTCTGTGTCCCTTTGATGCCCATGCTCCAGGCCAGCAGGACTCCGCCAAGAGAGGAGACGGAGGCCGTGGCTCCAGCTTCCAGCAACCCCCTCTCCACAGAGCTTCGAATCAACGGTTATCAGTCGGGAGAACGGTGCGTGGCTCTGCTCTACTTGAGCCCTCAGGAGGTCCGCCAGACAGCGCACCCATGCCGGGGACGCTGCTCCTCCCCACACCTCCCGGGGGGTGAATCGAGGTCACGAGCACGAGCCTGGGGAGTGCACAGCGTCTGCCTGCCTCAGCCTTTCGGCGCTCGACTTGCTGCGTGGGGCACGTCCCAGATGACAAGTGGGGCCTTCACCAATCCGAGGGGAAACTCCAGGGCACACGCCGGCGCCCCTCGCGGCACTGCGAGGCTCGGCAGCTGCAAGCACAGCCGCTGGGCAAGGGCTCCCTCACAGCGGGCCCAGTATGTCCCTATTTTGTTATTTGAGGGAGGAGGCAAGGTCGAACCCGGCATGGCGGAGCCAGGACCACGCTCTCACACTGGCCTCTAACAGGGTATGCTGGAACATTCCTGGGTGTTCAGGGTGCCGCATCTCCGCAGTCTCCGTGCACTGTGGCAACAGCTGTGCTTCTTTACACAACTTTGTTCCTAGTTTAACGTACAGCTGGATACACCAGAGGGGCTGTATTTGGGGAAAACCTGAACTGTAACCGTACGAATGTGAAGGATCCCTCCTAGGCCTCCGTGCCCGGTTAGGGCTCACGTGTTAGCTGAGTCACCACAACACTGACCAGGCACCAGACAGGACACAGGCGCCTCCCCCAAAGGGAGTCCTGTTTGCCACCGCGACAGCAGGCACAGCTTGCCCAACAGACAATACACACTGCTAACAAACGTGCCGCTCTTCACCCCTGCTTGCAGGCAGGAATGCCAACACGGGGCCGCGGCCCGCACAGGCAGCACAGACCTGCAGCCCAGAGTCTGGCAGATTCGGAAACAAGGGTCTGGTTTTGTAACGTACAATTCTCTTCCCTTGACGGATACAGAGTACGACAAAATTAGTCACTTTTATTTAAAAGAAACATTACAAATAAGTGCAAAATTAAATTTCATGATTACATACACACAAAAGTAACATGCATACTTTACACTGAAATCCACATACAAAGTTAGCTGATTACATGACAGTGAAAGAACTGGCAGAACAGAGAGCTGCTGCCGCAGACTTTCAACGTTTGCAACCTGAAATCAAAACCATAAAATTAGGTTTCTTTAAAGGGAATTTAAGAAAATTAAATACATACCTCTGGGAGTACTAACAGTAATATAGAGCCCATAACCTGTTTTAGTCACCAAACGTTAGAAAATGTTATCATGTGCCTTTCCTTCTCAGAACGCTAGTGAAAGCTACTCTTACGAACAACGGGGACGCGGCAGGCTGAGGCCGCCCGCTCCTGCCCACAGACGTCAGGCCTGTGCTGCTGCGATGCCCGACCTTTCCCTCCACATCTTCTCAATTAAGTGACACTTTCCTCAGGGACTGATTCTGAAAGTCTACGTGTTACTCTGCTCCCTACACACAACAGGAAACTCAGGAGGACCGCCGGGCACACGAAACGCTCTGCTCGCCGCGGGCGCCCGGCCTCAGCCTCAATGCCAACAGCTCCGACAGACAGGGACGGCCGCACCACAGCTCACGACAGGCACGGAAAAGACCAGGACGCCGGCTCGCAGGGAGACGCCCACCCTGTGCTAACACGGCTGTCTCTCTTTGCTTCATGTTCAGAGGGGAGAAGGAATTCCTTTCTCCTTTTCTAAGGCAAGCTGCTGGTATTATTGTTCTATTTAAAAATCTGGTTGTAATGTAAGAACTAACACTGACACGCCTGTTCATTTCCCCATTACAGACTCAGCAAAAATGACGGAATATGTTGACAAAACAAATTTCAACTTGTCCATCCTTTTGTCAACCCAGTCCCTACGTGTGTACAGAGCCCCCAGGGGCATGGGGGGCGCAGGTGGGTGGCGCGGTGGAAGCACGGAAGCGAGCGTCACAGCTTAACTAAAGGTAGCGGGCCAGCGGTCGGGCCCAGGCGGCTTGGAGCCACTTGAGTGTCTACACTGCCTTGGTGATGATTCGTTCTTTAATACTGCAAACGGGAAGCCCTGATCAGGAAAACAGACAACCACAGAATGGCTTCAGGACCAAGGTCCCCAGGCAGTCCTCCAGCCGCTGACCCACGAGGCGCAAGGGCACGGGCACCAGCCCCAGGAGTCTGAAGGGCACACTCAGCGCTTCGGGGGTGGCCGGCTGTGGGTGCTGGTTGCACTCCCGGTGGAGTCACAGCTTGTCATCGGTCATCTCTAGAAACTGCGCGTAGACGTCCCGGATGCACTCCCCCTTGGGGTTGAACAGGAATTTGTAGTAGCTACCGTCTGCACAAATCGCTGAGACAGAAGGAGACCGTTTTACTCACGTGCTTGTCCCCTCAACGTTAACAGCAAGCAGACCTCCCTGAGCTGAACTGTAAATGGCCTTGCTCTGGGCAGCGACCCAGAGTGACTGCGGGTGACAAGGGACCCCTCATTCCTGACTGAGCACATGCGTGGCCAGGCGCCCCGACTGTTCCGGGGTGATGCATGTGTTCGACCTACGTGTGGAGGGGAAAAACCCTGTCTGGTCATCAGTTCGAACACCAAATGACCTGCCTCCACAACTTCCTGGGAAACCCTGGAGGGCAGGGGGCTGACGTCGCCCCACACGGCTGTGCAGACCCCAAGTGGGACCCCTGGGGCCCCCAGGAGAGCGAGCACGGGGCAGCCAGTGCAAGGACCACTTACCAATGACGGCATTTGGCTCTGTTCCAAAGGCACAGATACACGGAGAGCCTGAGGGAACCTGAAACTTGGAAAAACTCCACTTGGAACTGAAGTACTTTGGAAGGAAACTGGCTGAGGCCAGACTAGGAGGGCAAGGGGGAGAGAAAAGGCAGTTAGGTCTCCATAACAAAGGTGAAAAAACAGGGCTCTCTCTCATATGGCCTGAGCCCAGATACTTCAAATTCTATTTTCCCTTTTAATTTTACTTCTCACATGAAAAAAACAAAGTGCTTAAAAATGGCTTTATGGTAACCCCAAAAGGGGCACAGGTTTCTACTGCGACTAAATTAATTTGCTAAACACGGCAAACATGAGGCCAGGCACTGGGGTCCAGGTCCGAGTCCTAAATCACAGGAAAGGTGACTGGACCCTAATCAGACTCTAAGGAGCTGAAGGCGAGGAAGATGAGGCCAGAAGCAACGCCTGTTTTTGCATCAGATACTACGGACCCCTGAGCAATGAGCGGGTAAGGGACACCAACCCCCTGCAGTCAAAGTTCTGCATGTAACTGTTGACTCCCCCAAAAATTTAACTCATGGCTTACTGCTGACCAATAACAAACGGTCGATTCACACTTATTCTGTACATTGTATGTACACACATCCCAAATTCTTACAAGAAAGCTAGAGAAAAGAAAATCCTAAGGAAGGGGCGCCTGGGTAGCGCAGTCGTTAAGCGTCTGCCTTCAGCTCAGGGCGTGATCCCGGCGTTGTGGGATCGAGCCCCACATCAGGCTCCTCTGCTGGGAGCCTGCTTCTTCCTCTCCCACTCCCCCTGCTGTGTTCCCTCTCTCGCTGGCTGTCTCTCTGTCATATAAATAAATAAAAAAATCTTAAAAAAAAAAAAAATCCTAAGGAAGAGAAAAACACATTCACGGCACTACCCCCTCCCACGTGCTGCGGCCCGTGGACGTCACAACTGTGCTGTTCGAGGGTCAGCTGTGCTCTGTCACAGAATCAAATGAGCGGCTGTGACTTCACACCGAATGTGCCTGAAGGAGGGGCTGGTCCTCTTAACTCTGGGAAACCCACCTAGACTGTTTATTCCTTTTTGGATCTTCGGCAGCAAAAATGTGCACTGTGCCGTGGTCACTGGACACGCAGATGAGGGAAGCGTCCGGATTGAAGTTAATGCTGCAGAGAAATCAGATGGAGCTCTGGTGTCATGTGGACGCAGAGGAGCCTGCCCCCAACCGTAGCACCACGCCGCCATGTGGGCTGGCGCCTCGAACCCCGGCCTTCTCAAATTCAACAAAGCAATTTTAAGCACCACTGCCCTCCATTAACCAGCCTGCAGTGCTCTCCATGGAACCAGGGGTCCACACTGGGGAACGACCCCACGTGCCACAGCAGGCAGGGGAAGGGGCTTCCTGTGGACCCACCCCGAAGCTCTGGGGGCCCTGAGGCCACCCCTACATGCCACTCAGGTGATAAACTCCTCCTCTCCAATGCCCCTGGCCCCTGGAGGTGCAGGCTGCCCTCTGGAGCTGGGCATCACCAGGGCTGGGCAGGCCCCCACTCTGGCTGGAGGGGCCCTGAGAGCAGACACAGAGGAGAACCCCCACAGGGCTCCACGGGCATAGTCACTAAGTGCATATGTTAATTACATGTTTATCACACAGACCCAAATGCCGCTCAGCACCTGCAAAGGCCACACATGCAAAGAAGGAAACCCCGCCCAAACGGGGTCCACCCCGGCAGGGCTGCAGACCCCGAGTGATCACAGATGAGCTACGAAGGTCTCTGGTGTTTGCCTTAGAATACCCCAGAAAAATCAGCTGGAGGAACCGTGCAGAAGAAATAAAACCAGCGGGGTCAATGGTAATTCCGTTCTCTTAACTTTTCCATGTAGTCCCACAATAACGATTTCGAGTTAGTTGCAGTAAAACAAGCTCACAGCTGACTCCCTAACAGCAGGTGGGCCTGACTCTCCCTCAGTCACATGGGCCCTGTTTCAATGCGGTCAACCCAAAGCAACAGCCTCTCGGGGGACACTGGGGGTGGGGGTGGGGGTTTCTTACCAATAAATATTGGCTGCTTGAGATCCTCTTCGTAGCTCCTGGATTAAATGCCCTGATGAAGTATCAAATATTCTTATAAGGGTCCCCTTTGAAAAACAGTGAAGTGTTTTATTATCATTCACAACTTTTTAGTTTTTTGAAATGAATATTATACTCCTAAACCCATTAGCCCATAAACCCCTTCCCAACTCCCCCACATCATCTAAAACTCGACTTTTCCCCCCGTTGCACCCGAGAATAAGTTGGTGGCCCTTCATCCCAACAGCACTGGTAGGAGCCAGATCCCTGGGCGCCAGCCCTCCACTAACCCCTCATCTACTGCCCCGGCAGGCGCCTGAGAGAACCCGCAGTCCATTCTCTGTCTAGAGAAATGACATCTTCGTCGTAACTCCCGTGGCCAGTTAGAAAAAAAAACAGTGATTCTACTGCCAAAAAGATGCGGCTTCACCAAGTAAATTAACTTTCAACAGTCTATGTCAACGACGACTGATTCCCAAGGGAAGGTGGCCAGGAACCCGTGAGGAGTCAGAACCCACAGGGAAGGGCCAGTTTTCCGTAGGGCTCGCACGGTAAGTCCTTGGGAAGGCAAGGGCGGCCGGGGCAGGCGCAGAGCTCTGCTAAAGGAGGGACATGCACTTACTTTCTCAGACGCCGTTGCAATTCTTGTTCCCTGCAGGTTGAGAGCAATGCAGCTCAGGACGCCCTCGTGGGCTGGAATGTCCACAGGCGGCTTCTCGGTGCTGGCCAGGTCCACGAGCTGCACGTGGCCCGTGTGCGTGCCCGGGAAGGCCAAGAGGGAGTTGTTACTGTTGGGGCACAGGACGCAGAGGCCTGATCGGAGATGGAGAGAACCCATCAAGCACTGAGGACTGTCTAAAGCCTCTGCATTACCCAAACAAAACCTGTTCTCTGTCCTCTAGCTCACAAGAAAAAAAAATGAGACTTACTCATGTGTTTTCATTTTTTTTTTTAAGATTTTATTTATTTATCTTAGAGAGAGAGAGAGATGGCGCAGGGCAGGGGGACAGGGCACAGGAAGAGGGAGAATCTCAAAGCAGACTCCCCACTGAGCCTGGAGCCCAACGTGGGGCTCGATCCCACGACCATGAGATCATGACCTGAGCTGAAGAGTTAGATGCTTAACTAACTGAGCCACCCAGGCGCCCCCAAGGGTTTTCATTTATATCAGAATCACAAGATTTTTTCATTGTTAAAGGTGTTAGAGGGCCAAACAAAGGCAACTCCTGTGAGACTGCCTCATAATTGGAAACATCTGAACTTATTCTTAAATAAACTTTGTCAAGTATCCATCTTCCGCGACACCAGCCACTTGGAATACAAAATTGTGAAATATAAAAACTCCATTAATAATTGTATAAAAATGCAAAATACTTAGGAATAAATTTAACAGTGCCTATATAAGACACTGTAAGACAATGTGGAAGCAAACCAAATTTCTGACAGATGGAGAGCTGATCTGACCTGACCTACTGTGGTCACGGCTACAACGTCCTCTGCCTGCAGGGTCAGTGCGGTCAGAGTCTCTGCAGGCTTTCTGAGACAGACAAGCTGACAGTAGACGTTACAAGGAAAGGCAAGGTCCTAGAATAGCCAAAAGTTTTTTGTAAAATAAGAACATTAGAGAACTTACACTACCTAATTTTAAGAATTATTTTAAAGCTCTAGATAACCACAGCAGTATGGTACTGACATAAGGACAGATCACTGGAAGAGAAGAGTCCAGAAAAATCTTAGACTTACTCGATGAAAAAGAGAAAGGAAAGAAGAAAGAAAGAAAAGAAAGAGAAAAGAAAGAAAAGAAAGAAAAGAAAAGAAAGAAAGAAAGAAAGAAAGAAAGAAAGAAAGAAAGAAAGAAAAGCAAGCCAAAATAATTCAATGAAGAAAAAAAGAGTCTTCTTAACAAATGGTACTAGAAACTGGATATTCATAAAGAAAAATACAAATCTGGGCCTTTGTCCCATGCCATACACACAAAAAATAGATTAAAGACCTAACTTAAGAGCTAAAGCTTCTAGAACACATAAAAGAAAATCTTCGTTCTGCAAAAAACCACAGACCAACTGAAAATATCTGCAAAAGTGACAGACGAAAGGCTCTATCTAGAATATACAAAGAATTCTTACAACTCAGGGAAAAGATAAACAATGTTAAAACAGGAAAGGATGTGAAGACACCTCATAAAAGATGTTCAAATGCCAACAAGCACACGACAAGATGCTCAACACCGCCAGTCCTCAGAGAAATGCAAACGAAACCGCAGGGACATACTATTTCCACGACCACGGCAATGCCCCACAATCAAAACAGTGACAACACCAAGTGCTTGGGCAGGGATCTGCTGTCATCCAGCTCTCCTAGATCACCGATGGGCGTGTGAGAAGACACCGCCATTTTGGAAAACATGAGTATTTTACACACATGGACACATCATCACAATATGGTCCGGCAAATGTGCTCTTCAGTATTCACCCAAGAGAAATAAAACAATTCCTCCAGGCAAAGACGTGTCTGTGAACATTCGCAGCAACTTCTGTCCCTGACAGTCCAAACACTGCAGTGGACAATTTGGTGTATCCATACTATGCAATATTACTTCGCAAAACAAATGCGGAAAAGAACAATGTATACATAACACATGGAGGAACCGAAGAAATATTAAGCTTAGAGAAAGACCCCAAACATAACTGAAAAGGCAAAACTTGAAGGCCAGGTGGGGAAGGGGGCCACTTGGAACTCTTCTCCACTACGCTGGTAGCTACAAGCTGTTTACAATGACTAAATATTATCGAATAATATAGTTAAAATGAGTGAGTTTTATGTATATGACAGCTCAATAAAGCTAGAAGAAAAACACTGAAAATTTTAAAAAGAAATTAAGATGCTATAATGAGGAACAAAGTCACATGCAATCCTCACTCCAGAAGAAAAAGGGAAGGAAACCCCTCAGAACTCAGTGAAAACATGCAATTCCAAGGTCACTCAAGGAGCTCCTGAAGGGCTGACAGTGACAGGGGGAAACTTCCCTCATTCCGCCCCCTGACGGGGTGGGAGGGGAGGTCTCAGCCGCTGCCTGGCAGGCCAGGTGCTGGCATGGGCACATGGCCCAGAAAGCTCGCCCAGGAGCAGGTGGAAAGCACCAAGGGAAAAGGGCACAGGAGGAAGAAAGAGAAGCCTGTCTCCGTCAGAGTGCCCCCAATGAGTGTCAGGACCTGTCCAACCACAGCAGTGCCACTCAGACAAAGACCCGCCACAGGAGAGGGCACCCAACACAGGTCCCCACCTGGATGGAACGTGAAAGAGCCAATTCCCATCATTATTCCTCTGCAATTCTTACCTTTAGGATTATAGCAGGTTTCAAAGACATGCAACTGATGGGGATTATGTGTAAAGGTAAACACCTTAATCATTGAGTCCAAAACAACCACAATTCTGGAAAGAAAGAAACACAATCAGAATTCCTATTTCCAAAAGTGAAACTCAAGCGTTTTGTGATTTTTGTTCTTATCGTTTTGAAACTTTGAAACAGTCCGACAGCACAGACAGAACGATCATTCTTGAATCAGAGCCCCATGCAGGTGAGGTCTCTGGAGGTCACCTGTGAGCCCCAGGGGGTGTGGCAGGCAGTGATGGACAAGCGCCTCTCTCCTGCACACCTGGGTACAGGCTAACAGAATTTCCTGAGGCTTAAAGGACATTTTCATCAAATATTTCATCTACAGTTAAGAACCAAGTAGAGTATATGGAGCAGAAATTATTTCATTATACACTTTAAGGTATGTCTGGATAATTTAGAAATGCTGGAAACTGGAAGGTCCTTGGATTTGGCTCCAGGATACGCATTATTAGGGGCCCTAACAATCAACATTCCCGGAAGTCACAAACCTAAGAACGCAGGTGTGACAGTCCCCTATTCACATTCAGCATCCCTGCCCCTCCCACAGCTGACCATAAGATGTAAATCACACCAAATTAAAATCAAAATTAATGAAACTCTATGTTGCTCAACGTACTAGTAAAAACTTCTATGTTCTCCTAAACACCATGATGGCAACGGCTGAGAGAAGCCTGCTTTCAACAGGTGACAGCAATGCCACCTTCTCATGAAGCAGTCTCCAAAGCTTCCTTTATCTTCCAACTGGTAACATTTACTGAGGCAGCCCGAGGCAAAGCTGGACTGAGAGTAGGACAGCTCACGGCTCACCCCTCGTGTCCTCAGCGGGAACCTGTTGGATAGGCACCATCCTTTGAAGGACTGAGAACCACTGGGGGTTGCTGCCAGGCACATCCGCTGACAGACTGCTTCTAAATGACCCACGGACACCCAGAAAACTCACCCCTTCTTCGCAGCAACACAGAGAATCCCATGTCCTCTGGGTCATAAACTACAATCATCACATTTGAAACATGATTTTCCCAAACACGCTTCTTCCTTCAATATCAAAGCATTTCAGCCGTCTTCAGAAAAAGCGACTATTCCCACTTTTAAAACTTCGATAGCAAACCTACCGATCTCGCCGCAGCTTGACTGCTTTGACTTCTGTAGAAAATTCTATTTCAATAACAGTCTTCTTTTTGAGGTCATCCCAGATCATCACTGAAATTTCAGAGAGAACTTATGAGCACACCAATACACAGGCTGTGGGGCCTTGCAGAAGGGTCCTGACCTCATGAATCTCTGACCATGTGGAGCTGTTGCTCTCCCACTGCCCAGTCTCAGACCCGAGGGACGGGGCAGCCCACCACTTGCAATGCAGTCTCGGAGAGTGGAGTGCTCACCCGTCCCTCCCCACTCTTCCCTTCCAGTAACCAGCCAGGTCTACATCACCTCCCCCGTCCACAAGAGCACACGCACACGCCTCCTTTCTGCCAACCTTGCCCAGTTTTCAGGCAAACTTCTCCCCACCCCACTGTCCTTGGTTCCACCCGCTTGAGCCCAAAGCAAGCATCACGACAGCTCCTGCTGAAGTGCGAGACACACACCTGGGTCAAGCCAACAGAGGCTTCAGTTTTAATGGATTAGAGAACCAGGGCTGGGGATTTCTCGCAACCCCAGCCGTACTGTTCTTGCTCTGCTGCTCACACTGCAGGAGGTTATGAAGCATTGGTAGTCTGCATCCCAAGGGCTCAGACAATTTACAGATAACCTTCGAGGATGAGGACGGCGAGCAGTACTGAGCTGGGGAAGGGGCGTGGGGGAGTGTGGTATCCAGACACTTTCTATCTTCTTCAACTTTCTCTTACAAAGCTGTGTAGGAAGAGTGTGAGGTGAGGGAAAACAAGCTTCCTCAACAGGTCGTGGGCCAGGTGACCAAGGGTGTGGGCAATGAATGTCTCCCCTAAAGGTCCTGACACCATGACCACGAACCCTGGAGGTGGGATTCAGGGCTAAGTTTTGCCATAATGGACTCACCTCAAATTCAAATCAAGAGATAACAACACCTGGGGCGCCTGGGTGGCACAGCGGTTAAGCATCTGCCTTCGGCTCAGGGCGTGATCCCGGCGTTGCGGGATCGAGCCCCACATCAGGCTCCTCTGCTATGAGCCTGCTTCTTCCTCTCCCACTCCCCCTGCTTGTGTTCCCTCTCACACTGGCTGTCTCTATCTCTGTCGAATAAATAAATAAACTCTTTAAAAAAAAAAAAAAAAGAGATAACAACACCTAAGAGAACGACCAAACTTTATTTACTACTGAAGAGATTAAAATTTATAACCATTCAAAAATGAAGCGGAGACTTCTGTTGTTACACCTTTAAAATGCCGTCTTTGTCTGATAAATCTCTTCATTCCCAAATCCCCGAAGTGGGCTCCCCTCGCAGGCACTGGAGCACAGCACGTTAGTAAGTGGGACAGAACCCAGGCCACCTCACTGAAATAACCTTCCAGGCAAAGGACACGTACGACACTCTTGAACGTGCAAAGCAGCTCAAAAATAAACTTTCTTTGGCTCTGCAACCTAACCCTAAAAAGACTGCAATTCAAAACAAATGTAAACTGGCCCAATCCAGACGGAACCCCAAAGATGAGCCACGTTAAGGGGGTCACAAATCTGAGTGAACTCTATTTTCAGAAATCTCTGGAAAAAGCCTGACAGAGCCCCAGAGCCAGTAGCTTGAATTCTCGCTCACAAAAGGGAAGTGACCAGACACAATACCCCAGACAGTGAGAAAACCCCACGGACCTGGGGTGACCTTCGGCTCCCGCAGGCTGCAAGCCACCATCCTGGTGTGCTAGAAATCCTACATGTATACCCAGGATTTGGCATATCTGTCTTTTAATACAGTTCCTGACAGCAAAAGGTACATTCACTAATTCTGGAATTCTTCTTTTGTCTTCTAAGCTCCTGACTAAGAAAAGGCCTTTCGGCTCTGCCTGAACAACACTGTGCAGTCTCGGCTGGAACTTACCTCGTACTGTGATGACCTGTCCCCTCTAGTCTCATTTTACTGTTTTTCACAAACCAAAGACACTAGCTTCTTCCCATTTCGACACCATATATCTTAATTTATAACTATTAAAATATTAAGAGTAAATTCAAGTAGTAATTTTGACATCATTGAAAAAACCACAGTGCCCCAGAGGGGCCCAGCTCCAGACTCTACTCATCAGGGTCAGTAGTAACAGGCTCCAAGGCAAAGACCTGAGTCAGCAGCAGGACTTGTGCCTGCCCCCAAGCAGCCCAGGGAAAGGAATTCTAAGTAGGCTCCATGCCCAGCATGGAGCCCAGCACAGGGCTCGAAGCCACAACTCTGAGATCAAGAGTCGGATGCCCAACTGAGCGCCCCCCACCGGTGCCCCATCCCTGCACCCCGAGTACAGCAGCCTCTGTGTCACTTCTGGATGGCCTCTTTCAGAACTCCCAAGCCACAGGTTCTGTTCACCCAGGCTGTGGTGGCAATGACCCAGACAGCAAACCAGGCTTTCTGCCCTTCAGCCCTGCTCATGACAAGCTGGAGGGGTGGGGTCCCTGCACACCGCTGCGAGTGGTTCTGCTCCCCAACCCCACCAACCCCACTCACACTGTCCACCTTTGAGAGCTGGCTGCTCTGAGAGCTGCAAGCTGGGGCCCCAGAGCCTGCCAAGGATCACCCAGGACTCTGCACCTTTCTGTGCTTAGCTGACTCCCCTCTTTCTTTGCTCCCATGTCAGGCCTGGGCTACTCCCTCCCATGGTCTCAAGCAGACCTCCAGCTCATCCTCACACCCACAGGCACCTTCTGGAACCTTCCTGCCCAACCTGGAAAGAGAGCTCTCCACCTCCTCCCCACCCACTCAAGAACCTATCACCAGTGGTTCCAACCCCACAGTCCTCATGGGCACTCAGGCTCAGCAGCACTTGATTCGGATAATCCCATTTACTTCTCTCTGCCTAGCCCTCCCTGTGAATAAAGGCTCCCATCTCTGCCATCTTCAGTCTCACACACTGCTTCTAGACTAGAACATTCCTGAGCTAGGACAGGACTGCTTTCCCGATCACACCCTCACCTTGTATTCAAGGCCCCCTGGATCTCTCCTCACCCACCTTCAAAATCCACCGGCAGCCTCTTCTGGTTTCTACCCTGCTTTCTTTCTCTCCCCCCAGCAGATACCTGGGTTCACAGGTACGAAGCACACAACTGCGGTTGCTAAAATTTTCGTTTCTCCCTTACTTTAAAAGCCGGACGTTTTACACCACAATCTACCTGAGCACACAGAGACTTAGACACACAGACCAAAACCAGTTACTTTTAAACCCAGAGCCAATGTGGCTTTTTGTTCTATGTGGCAACCGATGCTTCTGTGAGTCAGTGGCTCTTCGCAGGAAAAATAACCTTCCTATACCTCACTTTAAAATTAACTCATAGCATTTACGATAACAACTCACAGCTGAATACTCAGAACAAAATGGGGTCCAGGGGCATGCCATGCCCCCTTTTTAGCCAAAGTTAATTGAAAAGCACGTGCTTTATGTCCGTGGGAACAAGTGAACCTTGCCACACACTATTCCTCCTGGGAACAGCAGAGACGAGACTTTCTCTCTGGATGCCTCCTGTTAGCGACCGGTCCCTCATACTCCACGGGGCTACAAAGAAGAGCAAATGTAGCCGCGAACACCAAGACGCTCTACGAAGTTCCAGACGTTACAACACGGGAGGCACGACCATCAAGCCCACCATCACTTTACCTTTGTTGGGGGGGTATTTCGGCTTTTTCCCACCACCAACCAGTGCTAAATAGTTGCAGCGAAATAACATTTCAACGTGGCCAACTCCTCCTTCCAGAAATTCTGAAATGATATTGAAAAAAAGTTAGTATGTATATTTTGCAATTTAAATAGAGAAAAAAAGGGCAAGGTAACACTCAGCATTTGACTTTAATCAGCAGTTTGTACCTGCCTACCACCAGCAAAGAGACTGCTGGCTGGCCAGGAGAGAGAAAGAGCCGTGGGCTTTGGACTTCCCTCGGCAGCTCGTACTCATGAGCTGTGTTTCCAGGTGTAAAGGCTGAGCGACCGGCACCCTGAGAAGCCAAAATACCAAAATGTATGAAATACCTACACTCATATTTTAAGGGACAGCAAAATCTCTAAGCTGTAAGAAACCATGCTAAATGCTTTAATGTAAAAAGCAGAGTTTACCACTTTATTTATTTTTAAAGATTTTATTTTTTTATTTGACAGAGAGAGAGAGAGCCAGCGAGAGAGGGAACACAAGCAGGGGGAGTGGGAGAGGAAGAAGCAGGCTCATGGCGGAGGAGCCTGATGTGGGGCTCGATCCCATAACGCCAGGATCACGCCTGAGCCGAAGGCAGACGCTTAACGACTGCGCCACCCAGACGCCCAGAGTTTATCACTTTAAACACCTCTTCCACTGGCTTGAAATGCTCAAAACAGTTGGTGAATTACAAGAAGAGGAACACGTCAGCAGATTTTCAGATGTCCTCCACGACAAAAGGAAGACCAACAGTGCTCACTCAGGGAAGGCATGGGAAGCCGGTGGGAAGTTTGGGGCTCAGAGAAGTGAACCCCACTCTGGATGGTTTCTGTTGCAGAGCAGGACCAGCCCACCCTGTTCTCACCAGCCCCACACTCTGGTTGGCAACGACCAGAGCTCCTGGCCCAGGGAGGGCACAGCAAAGGGCAAGTAAGGAAGCAAAACCTCTGAAAGTTAGATGTTAACAGAAGATCAGTGGCCATTCAAGAGGATTCCAAAGGTCATCAGCTGGCTCTGTGAGAAAAGTCAAATTCAAGGCCTCGTAGAAATTCTGGAAAGGACTATCCACTTGACCCTTGAGCGACATGGGATTCAACTGCACAGGTCCACGTATATGCAGACTTACTTTCAATAAATACAGTCTGATACTGTTAATGTATTTTCTCTTACGATTTTCTTAATAGTATTTTCTTTTCTTGAGCTTACTTTATTGTATGAATACAGTATATGGATACACGTAATGTACAAAATACATTAACTGTTATCAATAAAGCTTCTGGTCAACAGTACGCTACTAGCAGTTAAGTTGCTGGAGAGTCCAAAGGCATACATGGGGGCTCCTGGGTGGTTCAGTGAAGCATCTGTCTTTGGCTCAGGTCATGATCCCAGGGTCCTGAGATTGAGACCTGCATCAGGCTCCCTGCTCAGTGGGGAGCCTGCTTCTCCCTCTCCTTCTCTCTCTGACTCTCCCCTGCTCGTGCTCCTTCTGACTCAGTCACTCTTTTGAATAGATAAAATCTCAAAAAAAATAAATAAATAAATAAAAATAAAGGTCACATATGGATTCTCGACTGCAGGGTAGGGGGAGTGGTGTGTGTGATCGCTCCTTATTCCTGGTTGTTCACGGTCAAGAGCAATATATCTATACAAGCATCTAGGGTCTTTCTCCTCGTTTTTCCTTTCAGATAAAATCCTTTAGGTATAATTGATGAATCAAACAGTATGTGTGTCTGTATAAAATGAATACATTTTGCCAAATTACCCTACGAAAAGATTCTACCAACTTAACTATACCATTAAGATCGTGAAACAGGCCATGAAATGGTCTGCTGCTCCACAGCCAAGCCAAAGCTACATACTAACGTGGTACCATCACCCTCATGACAATCTGCTCACTCCCCTCCACCTCACATTTCTCTCTAGTCCCTTCATCTCGGACTGGGAGTGAGTACGTGAGCATGAAGCCCATTAGACAAAATGAGGATTAAGGCCCCCAACACACCATCACGTCAGGCGGGCTGCTGCACTGGGTAACGTCAGGAATTGTGGACAACAGGTCACCCCTTATTTCTAGATACTTGGTGTGTCACACCAAGGACCCAGTCTTATTCATGACTGCATCCCCAGCCCCAGTGCAGCATGAGACACTGGAGGCGCCCGACCACCGCCCCGGGGTCGGGGTCGGGAACACGCAACCCCCACCTGCGTTCCACCTCAGTCATGTACTGCTCTTTCTAGGCCTCTGTGTCCTCTCTACTTCCCCACATATGGCTGCCAATGTCACATGCGTGAGCACTGGCCATGTGGAGGGAAACATGGGTGACACGGAAGACGGGAATGCCTCTAAACCCCTCTGCCTGCCTTGCAGGCTGTGCGAGCTCACTGAGCATGAGCTATACAAGTTCTAATCACCTCTGCACCATGGGAGAGTTGTGTTTCTAAATGAAAAGTGAAATTAACTTTTTATGAGTATTCCTTACGTTGCTATAATCACTGGGTATCATATTTTATCCAAATGTTTCATTCTTGAACCTTCTTCCTAGCATACACTCAGATATGAATCTGAGTCCTACACTTGGACCCCACAGCATCACTGTGAACACCAGACAGGCCACCATTCCCGGCAGTCCTCCCTGCGGCCCCACGGCTTTCTTAGAGTGGAGCAGAGCTGCAAACCCACTTCAGGTGTGATTAAGACACAGGACCGTCAACGCCTGGGCGGCAGTTGGGAGAAAGCTGCCTCCAACGGCTCCCAGTCCCTGCTGGCAGGGAGCACACCTGGGAGAGGCAGCTCATGGCCAATCCCACCTACTCAGTGCCACAGTCACACTGGAAATAACAGGGCCGACAGCCCAGATCAGAGGGTGACCACTGAAATGCAGGCACACTTCCTTCCTCCTCATTTAGAAAAGCAAACCACCAAGATAAAACAGGAATGAGATCCAGCCTGTTTTCTGTCAAGCTGTAAGTTGCCAGAAATTTAACAGTAGACCAATCTACAAGTGCACAGGGGTGGATTGCTTAAAATACACCATCAAAAAGCACAGCAAGGCCCCACCATGATCCTTTTCAAATTCACTCCAAGCTAAGCTTAGGGACAGACTGCCCCAGACACAGTTCAGCTGAGCAGCAAGAGGAAATGATACTTGCCTTCAACGCGACAATGGCAAACCCTTCTGGAACTTAGACTTTAAAATGCTTCTTGTCTAACATATTTCTTTTTAGATTATTTATTTATTTATTTGGGGGGGGGTTAGGGAGGGAGGGAGAAGCAGACTCCCCACTGAGCAAGGAGCCCGCCGTGGAACTCGATCCCAGAACCCTGGGATCATGACCTGAGCCGAAGGCAGACTTCAACCGACTGAGCCACTAAAGCACCCTACCGTATTTTTAAAAGAAATCCTGAATTTGTTATAAACATTTCATTAATTAGGAAATAGTTGTCAATATATTGCTAATGATTCAATTTGAAACTAAGCCTGTAACTCCTAAATTTCTAGGTCACTTTAAATAAAAAGTATTTGCAAATCAAATTGTTTCCAAGTATTTTGTCACTACTTGTCCATATAAAGCAGGGCTGTCTTAATTCACTAAGCAACCAAAACTAAATAAAAGTCAGATGCTCAGAAGACCAACAGGAGACTCCCGTCATGACACCGAGCGCTCACGGACACACTGTCCAAGAGCACACCGCTGCTGGACTGGGAGAGCAGGAAGGCACCAGTGCACACAGCACTTAGTATGTGTGCCAGGCACTGATCCGTACGTTTTAAGCATTCTAATTCACTGATCTTCACAATAATCAAGACAGACAGTTATCACCTTCCTTTTGCACACAGAAAGTGAGGCCAAGAGAAGGTGAGGAACTTGCCCAAGGTCACACAGCAGCCTGGTAAGCGGCAGAGACAGATTCCACCCAAACCACGTGGGCCAAGAACCTAAGCCCTTAACTACCGGCTACAGTCTGTCTCTAATAAGTGCAAGTTACACACCTCAATTTACAAAGTCAACTCCTAGATGTAAAGCACCACTTACTGTTTTATACACCAGGGCTGTTGTACAAACGCCACGCTCAACAAAGGGGTTCCATTATCGAAAAGATTTCTGCTAGTCCCTGCGCTGGGTTCTGACTTGTGACAACAGGAGGGGATGTTTAGTGCAGCACCAGGAGCAGGAACTTCCTCTTACAGATAAGAAGCAGCTCCAGCATCAGAAAGTGTAACTTGGGCACTGAATAAAAACCAAAGCCACAACTGCAGGAAGAAAAAGGATGTTTCTCATTTTCTATGATTTATCTGAGATTTGTTCATCTGTTGGCAGTGCCTGATTCTCCCAGAAAGTAAAGAAAGCAGCAGACACCAAAAGCTTAAGAAAAATACCTTGCGGGAAAAATAAATTGAAAAAATTCTACCTGTAAAATTTACCAATTTTTCCTGTCAAATGGCAAAAGGATCACCATTATTTTAACATTTCCAGCAGAAGCCCAGATTCCACTTGGGAAGCTTTTGAAAACTTGTATTTCCCGAAAACATAACTTAAGACACCGAAATACGTAAACAGAAGCAACTACAATTTATTGCTACAGATAATATTTTCTAAGTGGTCATTTATCAAGCGTCAAGAGTCCCACATACTGAATTGAACCTGTCACTTGAGTTCTCTACAACCTCACACTCAGCAGCAAGAGAGAGAATGGGTTGCACCAAGCAACTGTTTCTAATGTGGCAGCTAGCGAGAACTGAAGACACGGCAAAGACACATGATGCTTCAAAGTCCATGTCCACGGAGAAATCGGAGCCGGGCCACGCCCACTGGATCACCTTTGCACCCCGTCTAGGCCGGCAGAGGGCCATGAACTTCCTACTTACTTCTCAAAACCAGCACCCTGCCCCCCACAACTGTGAGATAAAATGCAGATTCTTTGAAGTCTGGAAAAAGGGAGAAACTACGAAATGTCAACTACTCTTACCTTGTTTCTCTTTTTCTTTTAGAGGATCGGTGTTATAGACTCGGAATCCGTTTTCCATCCCACAGGCAAAGCATCCTAAAGTGAGAGAGAGAGAGAGAGAGACAGTAGTTATCACAGTGGGATCTCAGCTAAGGGCCCCAGGGCCTGAAACAGCAAAAACAAGGGGTCTGGAGAAAGCAGCCCTTCCGAAGAACTCTTACAAATGCTCCGACCACGCCGGCATGGTCTGCTCACGCCACCACTACCCTCCTCAAGGCTGCTACTAAATGATGTGCATAATCCAGCACAACGTTTCCAGTCATCTAATGTGAACAAGAGCCTTTGGAGTCGCACCAACTTCCTCCTGCAGCGACTTTCTCTGGCATTCCTCAAGACCAGCTGTGCCTGAACACTTATTCCACGAGGGGTTCACCAGCTACCTCCACAAGCCATTCTGCCCCAGCACATTTCCTCCGACACCTGCCTCTTGCTAACACTCACCACTGGCCTCGCTATTCCCAACACACCTCTCGAGTGCTGTGTGTCAGACACCAAGACGTGGAGAGGCAATGACAGAACAAGAAAGTCCATGCCTCCTGGAGGACAGGTGCGAGCGAGCAATCCCAGCAAGTGTGGACAGAGCAGACTAGGGCATGGGGGGAAAGGGCTGCTGCAGTATGGCCTTCCAGAAAGGGGCCTGAGGTCTCCCATGACCTCCCACCTGTAAACAAGCTTAACCTTGAAACACGTCACGGTCACACACCAGGCTGTTAATGGTCAAATTAACATCCACCAAAACAGCCAAGATGGTGGAAAATGCCAAGTATAAAGCGGGTCTGGCGACATGGGAACTCTCCACCTGCTGGCGGACGGCAAACCGGTACCACCACTCTGGAGCGCTGCTAGCACGATCGCCGACAGCTGCCCACTCTATCCTAGCTACACGGGCCTTACGGAAATGACGTATGTTCGCCAGAGGCGTGCATGAGAACATTCACAGCAGCACTAAGACATTCTAACAGCCACAAACTGAGAACTCACCCAAATGCCCCCCAATGGTGAAATGAATTAACTGTGACATATTCACACAAAAAACCACTATGCATCAATGAGAACAATCTACAAATACCCGGCAATATGGAAAATGTCTCACAAACGTAACGTTGAATAAAAAAGCCAGGAGCAAAAATAAAGGACAGAGACGGGCAAAACTCATCTACACTGCCGGAGGTCAGCCTGGCCCGGGGCAGTGACTGGAAGGGGCACAGGACGGCCAGGTATGTTCAGGTGGGAAGACTCGGCAAGCCGAGCACTCAGGGCACACGCACTTTTCTGTGAGTACAGCATACTTCAGGAGAGAGAGAAGGAAAGGCACTACAAACACCAAAGGTCGGCAACCACTCTCTAAGGAGGCCAGGCATCATCCTTGCCATGTTCATACAACTTTTTCCCACAGAGGAAGCCCCTGCCCAACAGCCGGGGACCCCACAGGGCCCTGGGTTAATTGGTGGGGCGGCAACGGGGCACTGGACTCGCCGGCGGGCTTTCTCCTGTACACAGGCACACCTTGTTCCATGTTGCTTCACAGACCCTGTGGTTCGTCCAATCGAAGGTTCATGGCAGCCCTGCCTCCAGCAAGTCTATCAGCATCGCCCTTCCACAGCATTTCTCACTCATGTCTCTGTGTCACATTCTGGCAATTCTAGCAAGATTTCAAACTTTTCCATTAGTATCTTTGTTATGGTGATCTGCGATCAGTGATTATGACTCACTGAAAACTCAGATGGGGGCTAACATTTTTTAGCAGTGAAGCATTTTTTAATTAAAGTATGTACAGGGGCACCTGGGTGGCTCAGTCGGTTGGGCGTCTGCCTTTGGCTCAGGTCATGATCTCAGGGTCCTGGGATCAAGTCCCGTGTCAGGCTCCCTGCTCAACTGGGAGCCTGCTTCTCTCTCCCTCTGCCTGCCACTCCCCCTGCTTGTGCTCTGTCAAATAAATAAAATCTTAAAAAAAAATTAAAGTACACACATTTTTTTAGACATAATGCCACTGCACACTTAACAGAGTACAGTATAAACATAATTTTTATATACACTGAAAAATAAAAGTATTAATTTGACTCACTTTATTGTGACAGTCTCTTTAGTGCAGTGGTCTGGAACCAAACCTGCAGTTTCTCTGAGGTGTGTCTGTACAGACCACTCACATACTGCCCACATGCAAAAACTACCACTACCCCCCACCCCCTTCCCCATAGCTACAGTGAAGTGAGCCAAGGACAGCAGTCTGTGGGCTCAGGCCTTGGTCCAGGCAGGATAAATAAGTATATAGAAAAAGGGTACGTACTCAAAAATTTGAGTTTCCCAAGGGATTAGAAAGAAAAATAGGCAGCTAAATTATAGAAATGTAAGAGTCTTCAAGACCATCGTATAAATTATGTTTAGAAGATAAAAGCCTGAACATTTAAAATTACGAGCAAATGTCCTTTTAAAAATGATTTCTTGGGGTGCCTGGGTGGCACAGCAGTTGGGCGTCTGCCTTCGGCTCAGGGCATGGTCCCGGCGTTATGGGATCGAGCCCCACATCAGGCTCCTCTGCTGTGAGCCTGCTTCTTCCTCTCCAACTCCCCCTGCTTGTGTTCCCTCTCTCGCTGGCTGTCTCTATCTCTGTCAAATAAATGGGTAAAATCTTTAAAAAAAAAAAAAAAGAAAAGAAAACATTATAAAAAAATGAAAAATAAAAATGATTTCTTGTACATCTGAAACAAACGTAACATTATGTTTCAACTATATTTCAACTAAAAAATTACAAAAATAAACAATGATTTCTAGGGGCACCTGGGTGGCTCAGTCAGTTAAGTGTCTGACTTCTGCTCAGGTCATGATCCTGGGACCCTGCATTGAGCCCAGAGTTGGGCTCCCTGATCAGCGGGGAGTCTGCTTCTCCCTCTGCCTGCCGTTCCCTGTGCTTGTGCTTGCTCTCTCAAATAAATAAAATCTTAAAAAAAACCACACACACACAAAACAATGATTTCTAAGCAAAAGTTGCAATGAGTGTTAAAAATGCTAAAGAGGGGTGCCTGGCTGCCTCAGTCAGTTGAGTGTCCAACTCTTGATTTCGGCTCAGGTCATGATCTCAGGGTTGTGAGATTCAGCCCCACATCCATAGGGCTCCCTACTCAGCAGGAGTAGGCTTGGGGTTCTCCCTTTCCCTCCGTGTCCCCACCCCTAGTTTGCATATGCGTGCTCTCTAATTAAAAAATGCTGAGTAGAGGGGCGCCTGGGTGGCACAGCGGTTAAGCGTCTGCCTTCGGCTCAGAGCGTGATCCCGGCGTTATGGGATCGAGCCCCGTCTCTATCTCTGTCAAATAAATAAAATATTAAAAAAAATGCCTCCCCCTGCTTGTGTTCCCTCTCTCGCTAGCTGTCTCTATCTCTGTCAAATAAATAAAATATTAAAAAAAATGCTGAGTAGAAATTAAAAATCAGTATAAGTAAAAACGAAATGTAATAAATTTCACCATCTAGCATAAATTTATAAAGAATTAACCTAAGGGTGGGGCGCCTGGGTGGCACAGCGGTTGGGCGTCTGCCTTCGGCTCAGAGCATGATCCCAGCGTTATGGGATCGAGCCCCACATCAGGCTCCTCCGCTATGAGCCTGCTTCTTCCTCTCCCACTCCCCCTGCTTGTGTTCCCTCTCTCACTGGCTGTCTCTATCTCTGTCGAATAAATAAATAAAATCTTAAAAAAAAAAAAAAAAGAATTAACCTAAGGGTAACCAGAAGCTTAAGTATAAAAGCATATTTTTTCCTTCAAAAACACTAACTTTACTTACAATTTGTTAAAATGAAATGAGCTGGGCTATTTTTCAGACAACTAAAACATGGCCTTTTAAGAGCCACAGCTGTACTTTATTTTACTTATTTCTTGAGAGAGGGAGAGGATCCCAAGCAGGTTCTGCTGGATCTCACAACCCCGAGACCACCACCCAAGCCAAAACCAAGAGTCACATGCCCAACCGACTGAACCACCCAGGTGCCCCACACACCTGTATTTTAAAAACAACCTTTAATAAAACCTTTATAAAAATACAATCTTCCCTGGTTTCTTAAATAATAGCATCATTACGAGCCTCGAGTACTATACTGAAACTTAGCTCAAAGATTCCTCACTCAGCATCAAGGCAGGTATCATAAGAATAATTCTCTTGCATGAAATGACTTCAATTCACTAAGCTGTTTGCTTTTGTAAACATAAAAGGTATCACAAGTTTTTATAGTTACCGCTCCCCTCCCTTACTACCAGCTAGCCATCTGTTTCCACTAAAAACATATTATTTTTTAAAAGATTTCATTTATTTATTTATGGGGGGGACAGAGGCAGAAGCAGACTCCCCACCAAGCAGGGAGCCCAATACAGGGCTCGATCCCAGGACCACAGGATCATGACCTGAATCGAAGGCGGACACTTAAGTGACTGAGCCACCCAGGGACCCCTGAAAACATATTTTTTTTTAAGATTTTATTTATTTGACAAAGAGAAAGCCAGCGAAAGAGGGAACACAAGCAGGGGGAGTGGGAGAGGAAGAAGCAGGCTCCCAGGGGAGGAGCCTGATGTGGGGCTCGATCCCAGAACACTGGGATCACGCCCTGGGCTGAAGGCAGACGCTTAACGACGAGCCACCCAGGCGACCCTGGAAACATATTTCTTAAGGAGTTGTTATATCACTGTTAATTCTCTAAAGAGCTCTCAATTATTATCAAGCCCATTAAAAAACCTACTGACCCTCCTCTGGTAATCAAACCCCAACGTGCAACGATGCACGAAATTGCCAATGTCCAACATCTGGCCCCAAACTCATACCCCACTCATAAATCCGTTCTCCCACAATCCCTGCAGTCTGGCCCAACCAAACCACCTTCGCTGGCTCAGCCCACAGCACCCACACCCCTCCCAAACCTTCCCCATGGCTTACTGCCACCTCCTCCGAGAACCCTTCCATGACCTCAAAGGCTGGAGGGAAACTTGCCCTCCTCGGACTACATGAAAACCTCCTATACCTTCCTTGGCATGCCTACATGCCACCTTGTTATCTCTCCGGTGTTTCAGCTCCCCTATGACACCACAATAAACACCTGTGGGCAGGCTTAACACATCCTTCGGAGCACAGCACAAAGTAAACACGTGACAACCACAGCTAGGCAACACTGCACTGCGATTTATTTTCACAAAGGCGGGATCCTACAGCACTAATTGCATTCTCTTCAAAAACAAAACTTGCAAAGCGACCATGTAAAAGCTGTCCCTGAACAGCAGCTGTCACCCCCTTTCTCCCCAGTGGGGAGGGAAGGCAGCTCTGCGCCTCGGTCCTCCCCGCCCCTCCTCCCCGGCATCCTGCTGGCCGTAGCGGACGTGGCTCCAACAGCGGTTTAAATCACCCAGGGACCTCAGCTGGATTCCAAAACGTGAAAATAAAACGCCATGTCCCCCAACGGCACACTCAACAGTCAAGTCCTTAGAGGTCCTCTGATTTCACTGAACAAGAAGAAAAAACGCTAGGGGAGTTCAGTGATACTTTCTCATTAAAACCAACAGAACGGACGAGGACCTACACCCAACTAGGTCACTAGGGTACGCAGCTGAAAAGAAACTGAAGTGTTGTTCAACTCAACTAGCGCTTATCCGCCGAAGACTCTAAACGTTTAGAGTACAGGAGAAAAAGCGGAGTTTCGAAGCAGATCCCAGTATTTTCCCCTGGGGAAAAATCCGATTATCGTCGAACCCGGTGGGAGCCCGCGGAGGAGGGCCGACCGAGCGGGTGCGGCCGTCGTCCCGGAGCTCCAGAAAAGTCTGGAGGCGAGGGACCCGCCCCGACCTCGGCCCACACACCCCCGCCCAGAGTGGGGGCGGCGCCGGGAGGGCCGGGGCGCAAGGCCAGGACAAAACTGGGGGTGGCACGGTCAAGGGCCGCCTTGGGGGGAGGGAGCCGGTTGGG
>NC_048232.1:74915927-74940924 GCF_002007445.2 Ailuropoda melanoleuca
GTCCGAGGAGGAACCAGGCCGGGTCGGGGGAGGGCCTGCCCGGGTCAGGGGCCGTCGGGGGAGGGCCTGCCCGGGTCAGGGGGCGTCGGGGGAGGGGTCAGGCCGGGTCGGGGGGCGTCGGAGGAGGAACCAGGCCGGGTCGGGAGCCGTCGGGAAAGGTCCTGCCCGGGTCAGGGGGCCTCGGGAGAGGGACCAGGCCGGGTCGGGGGAAGGGTCAGGCCGGGTCGGGGGGCGTCGGAGGAGGGGCAGGCCCGGTCGAGGGGCATCGGGGGAGGGCCCGCCCGGTCGGGGGATTCCGGAAGAGGCCGGGTCGGGGCCCGGGCGCGCGCAGGGGCGCCCTCACCGTGGTCCTGGTTGAAGCCTGCATAGAGCAGCCCGTTGCCGTGGGGGTTACACGGCAGGAGGTTCATAGCGCCGCCGCGAAGGGTCCGCCTCTCCTCAGCGCCGCATGCCCCCGGGAAGGCCGGGCGCCGGGGTCCCGTCTGTCCGGCGGAGGCCGCCGCGCCGGAAGCGAGGGGCGGACGTGCGTGCGCGCGCGCGCAGCCACGGAGCCGCGGAGCGCCGAGCGCATCCACCTGGGCCCGGCCAGGGCGGTGAGAGAGCGCCGAGAACGTCACGTGCGCAGGGGCGGGGCCGCGCCGGGGGCGGGCCCTTTGCGGAGGGAGGCGGTCTTGGGATGAGGGGAGGGGCCTGGCGGCAGGGGCGGGGCGGGTCTGGGGGCGGAGAACCACCGGCCGGGTCAGAGGAGACTGGACGGCAATCCACCCCGGACCCGGGTGCGATTCAAAGAGGCAACCGCGCCCCACCCCCGCCCCCAAGGGCAGGCAGGGCCCACAGCCCCATATATAACTAGATATATATAACATATATTCCTGGGGGGGCCCAGGAATCATGTACATTGAGAGAGACTTTTTCTTTTTAATTGATTGAAAAGATGAGTATTTAAAATAGTAAAAATGCATTATAGGGTTTTTATGATATACAGAAGTAAAATGTACACAAATATAGAAAAATGGATGGAAGTGAGGAAGTGAAAATATATAGAGGTATAGACCCCCCCCTCCCCCATACAAACCTCCACAGGATACAGCAGCCGCCCCCAGGGCACACAGCCCCAACAGGACACACAGCCTCCCTGGACACACAACTCCCCTCCCAGGACACACAGACCCCCTCCTAGGACATACAGACCCCCCTCCCAGGACACACAGCCTCCCTGCACATACGGCTCCCCCTCCTGGGACCCACAGACCATCCCCTCGAGGAACAAAGTCTAGACTTTTGGCACAGAGCAGCTGGGCCAACATGTGGGCCATGGAGACGAGTGGTGGCCCTAGGGTCCCCTACTCAGACAACCCTCTGGTCTCTCCCTCACTGTCCCCTGACCTATTTTCCCCTTGCACCTGGACACCCACTGTCCAGGCAGCACCCGTTCCTGCCCCTCCTCCCATGTGTACCCTTGGGCTGCTGACCTACCCTACAAGGTGGCAGACTTTCTGTGTTGGGGCTCTGGGGTCTGAATTTGCCCATGCTGGCAGAGTCGAGTAACTTGATTTCCATATGTGAGGGGATCTCAGGCTGGTGGCCTGTGGTTTGTGACAGGGGCCAGGATCTAATCACAGACTCCCAGACCTGGGGCTCTTCACTGCAGCCCACGGACTCAGAAAGAGCCCTGCTGCTGGAGAGCCTTGCCACAGCCGTCTGGTGGTTACCTCTGCACACGGCAACTGTGGTCACCAAAGCGGGCACTCTGGGAAGGGAGAGACTCGGCCCTTCCTTTGGTCTGCGGCCTCCTACAATGCCTGTCTCACTCCAGGCCCTTCTGTGACAGAAGGAAGTAGGCTGGGGTGCTGCTGGGGGGCTCCTCGCCACAGCCACTCAACCTTAACCCCAGAAGCTCAAAGCTGTACCACCCTCAGGAATGGGTTGAATGGTGACCCCCAGAGACATGCTCACTCAGAACCTGTGACTGTGACCCTATTTGGAGAATCTTTGCAGGTGTGGTTAAGGATCCCAAGATGAGATCACCCTGGATTTAGGGCGGGCCTTAAATCTATGATGAGTAGAGAAGAGAAGGGGAGAGGACAGCAGGGAAGGCCACTTGATGGGAAGGGTGACATTGGCACCACGTAGCCACAAGCCAGCTCGTGCTGACAACTGCAGTCACCACCAGGTGCTGGAAGAGGCCTGGGAGGACCCCCCCCTCCACCGAGCCCCCAGATGGTGAGGACATGGGTGTTCCTTGTTGGAGCCATCTATTTCTGGCAGCCCTAGGAAACCAGCACAGCCCATTGGTAGCTCACATGTCTTTAGGCAGAAGATGGGAGAAGTGGCTTGAAATGAGCGCCAGGCTCCTCACTGACTCCCTCTCCTTGGTGGGAGGGGACACGTTCTCATCTCCGGGGCGCAGACTGGAGTTTGGGCCAGGGATGGAGGGCATAGGCGTTATGTGTGTACCCTATTAAAGCCCAACTTTGTATTTGTAAGAGGAAAATTACATCTAGTGTGTTAACAACACAGGCCTCAGAGAGAAATGCTTCACAGAGCCTCAGAATACCCTGCGTGTCCCTGTGAGCCAAGAAGGGTCTCCACTGGGGACAGGGTACTCTGCGAGGTGTCTGTGTCTATTATGGGTTATTAAGGGTTTTCAAACAAGGGTGGAAATACTGCCAGCCCAGGACACAGCTCAGTTCTGGTCAGGGAGCACCAGGCCCTCACACCAGCGTAGGGAACTTCCTTGCGCACCTGCCAGCCTGCTTACATGAAGCCACCCCATTACCTACACTGACTGTCTGCCCTCAGCCACCCCGCGCTGAGACTCTGCCCACCTCATCCAATTCCCCAGTTTGGCCAACAGCCTTCAATAGCTCAGCACAGTGAGAACACTCAGAAGAGGCGGGAGCCCTGGGGGAAAGTAAGACCAGAGAGTATGTGCATCGCTGGGAGTGAACAGGGCAAGCACCAGGTGCCCCCCTCCCCCGGCTAGGAGCCTGCTCTCCCGGCTGGGACTCCTGCATCCGGCCTGATCCGCAACAGCTGCAACGCTTCCCCTGTTCCCTAGCACTTGCTTTAATGAGGTGATTCTCCAGCAAAGGGCGGCTGCTCCACCCTGACTCCTTGGCAGACCAATGTTAGGGAGCCTGTAACTGACCCTTTTTTTCCAGATTGAACATTTGCCTAGATAGTTGCTCATCAAAGTTGTGAGTTTTCAGTCCAGGAGATTATTCTGCATTGCAGTACAGGGGAATTGAGACAGAATTGTACATAATACATTTTGAATCTAGATGCCTAAAAAAAGAATTACAAACATCTGGGGCATAACCAGGCACTCCTGTTTACACTTTGGGTGGGTTTTGCCAGTGGGGAGGGCCATGGAAGAGACAGACAACGTGTGAGAGCAGCTTTTCTAGGGTTCAGTTTACATTTGATTGTATTTTCAGTATATTCACCACCAAAACATGCATGCTTTATTTCGTAATACGTTCCATATTTCGGTTTATTTGTTTCTCTTTCATAGGAATGCCACTCCCGATTTGCTAAAGCGCTTTCTCCTGTGAAGGGTAATTTCTTGTTGTGGAGGGTCCTGGGGCCAGCATAACGAATTGCCCCACACTGGGGGTGCTCAGCACAGCGGAGACTTACCCTCTCACCGCCCTGGTCTGAGATCCAGCTGTGGGCGGGCCCTGGGGGCTCCTTCCCGCCTCTGCTGGCCTCTGGTGGCTCCAGGCATCCTTTGTCCCCCGGGAGCCTGTGTGTTCTGGAAACATCTGGGAAGAGCTCCAGGTCACAGAGGCTATATTCCTTCTAGAACTTGAGTGCTAGTCTTAAGGAGTCCTTCAGCTGAAGGCAGAACTGAATGGAAGGGAAAAGAGACCTGTTTGGTCTGGTGTGACCTTGCCACCAGGGGACACGTTCCAGTGCCCCACCACCATCCTCAACCTCGGGGACATGCAGCTTCAGTTCTCCAGAAGCGTGTTCTTCAGAGGGGAGAAGGGGTCACCATAGGGGCTTCCTTCAACTTGGACCTCTCCTTACATCCCTCCTGGTCACCCACGTGGGAAAGAGATGCCCCAGCTGGGTCGGCCCTGCATTGGTCACAGCAAGTCAGATGACACCCATCCTGGGCACCCCGGCTGCCCCTACACTCATGGTCAGTGGGTCAACCCTTGTCTCTTCATCCACTGCTGGGCAGAGAGAAGATGCTGTGGCCCCAGCAGGACATCCTCCCAGGCTGGCAGCCCCTGAGAGGCACTGTCCCCTCAGGGTTTACCTGCAGTCCCCTAGGCTGCTCCCCTGTGGACATTTGTTCCCGTCATGCTCAGGGGGCTGGATGACCTTGAGCCTGGCCCTAGGCCTTCAGTGGCCAGCAGTGGCCAGCCTCATTTCTCTTCTCTGGCCCTCAGTTGTTCATCTCTCAGTAGAGATGTTACTTCCAATTCTCGGGTCCCTTAAATTTCTAAAAATCTGTAAATCATCAACAGAAACTGAGAACTGGGTATTCTCTCGTTGCCAGTCGTTTTTAAAAAGTTCCTCGTTGTAACCACGAGCTGCTGCAGAGAGATGTCAAGCAGCGACAGCAGGAGGGTGACACCCTGCCGGGAGCCTTTTCTGCGCACCTGGGATCAGTGATAAGGGCCTCGTCTGTGTGTCTGTCCCGGGTGCCTGACAGAGCTGTGAGTGCCACAGGGGGAGTCGGGAGCCCTGTCTGCTGTTTTTCCCAGACAGGTGCATGTTACAGGGCCTCTCCTTGACACTTCCCACTTTCTGCCTCTGCCTTTCTTTCCAGGGAAGGGAATCTTTATCAGCAGATGCCATTGGTTCAGGACAGGCGATGAAGCAAATGAAATAAAGGGCTATGTGAATACACAGAATCAGAAAGAACCAGCCACCAGTCCTACCAAGAAACAAGTATACGTTTTATTGTCGAGAAACATTTTCTTCAATAACAGTGCCCACTTCATTCCTTACCGAAATGGCTCCGGATAATAATTTCCTTGCCGACCTGGATCTGTTGTGACTGTGCTGTAGCCGTTCGGCACAACTAGAGATATCTTTGGCATTTTCTTCCCTTTGCTTCATACCTTGTGGAACATCGTGTACAAAAAAATGTAGATTTACAGAAAAATATGCATATAAATCACTTATTAATCCCAAACATGGTAAATAACATAGCAAAAACTTTATCAAATCCGTGTCAGACCCGCCCTGCGTAATCTCTGCTTCTCCGCAGAGAACGCTCCGTAAACGAGCACGTTGATGTGAAGAGGTTTACAAGACGGCCCTCTGGCCCTCTCGTGAGGTCCAAGCCTAATTTCTCTCTCCCGTTGCTTCCAGAGTCCCCAGAATGCCCTCCTCACATGCGCGTCGCGGCTCTTACAAAGGCAGTCGTGTTGGGGCAAGGCGTGCGCAATCACCCAGACTGTCACGCCGTCGAGGGGTGAGCAGCGTGCCGACCGCCCCCCCGGACAAACCCACGTTGAAAACAACAGCTTCATGCACATCCACGGAGAAGCGTCGGTCAGGCTGTGCTTTCCCTGCGCGGAGCGGCTGGGGCACGGAGAGAGGTCTCGCCGAGAGAGATCTCACCGAGGGAGATGGGCAGGTGCTTTCCTGGGCCTGGACCGGGCTCGGCGCCCGCCGCGTGTGATGACTCAGCGTGTCCCCCGGAGGGGCAGCGTCCGTGCTCTGGCGCCTTCTTCAGGAGACTTTACAGCTGTTCCTGGGGCAGCGCCGGGGCGGGCTCTGGGGCGGGCGGGGGGCCTTCGCTTTGCGGAGGCCGCTCCTCTTGTGGGTGGAGCTGGCGGTGAGCGAGTAGGAGCGGCCGTGCATCATCCTGGCGTTCAGGCCGCTGGCCATGGAGAACGATTTGAGGTGGCCTCTCAAGGCCATGGGCAGCGGGAGCTTGTCCACCAGGTGCACGGGCGTGCAGGACACCACCGCCCGGCAGCACAGGTCCTGCAGGCTCAGCACTTGGGGAAGGAAAGGAAACCGCGTTTAGTTCACGTTGTCCCGCCGCTCGCCCCCCCCGCCCCCGCCTTCCTTCCCCGGGACTTGGGCTGAGCACTCCAGCCACTGTGCCCACGTGGGGCCCTGGGCAGGGCCGGAGATGGGCCACCCTGCTTTCGTCACCTTGGACTGGAGACCCCTGCCGTCTTTCCCTCCGGGCCCAAGAGGGGGGCAGACCTGGAGGGGAGACGGTGGCCGGTGAGGTCCTCCTGCAGGACTCGCCTGACCTCGGTTTGGGGTGAGAGACCAAGCGTGTCAGGGTGACTTCCCAAGCACACCGCTGACATCGGAAGCATGTGTTCAGCTCTACAGGGACACGCTCAAGAGTGCACCTGAGAAGCGAATGCTTACACCGCTCCTCATGCGAGTCATGCTCCCCGGGATGGGGGGCACTCCTGCTGCGGCCTCATCGCCGCCCCGGCCGCTGAAGAGCTCAGGCCCGGGGCGGGGGTCCCAGCGAAGAGCTCTCTCTGCACGGTGGCTCTCAGCTGGGGCTGGTTCTGACTCCCCGGGACACCTGTGGTTTCTGCAGCTGGGGGGCAGAGGGCGCAGCACCCCGAACGCCCCCGCCCGCGGGCCGACGACCCTGTCCAAGCTGACAGCGGTGCTGAGGCGGAGAATCCCTAACTGAGAAGAACGCGATTTCACTGCATCAGCCCTGTGCTGCCCGACTCGACTCAGTGACTGTCGATCTTGCCCTTTTGTCTCGTGACGGTCGTAGGCTGCCAGGCTCCCGAGGGCAAACCCGTGACGAAGGCCCAACCCAGCAGACGAAACCAGAGGACACAGGTCTGTGGGCGGATTAAGGGGTCTGGACAGGGTTCCAACTTCAGGGTATGGGGTGCCGACAGCGCTCGATGCGCTTCTGTCCCCCAGTTCCCCCTCAAACCAAACGAGCTGAGGGCGACTCATTCCTGACACGATACGCTCTTCCCAAAACCAGGGGTGAAACCTGGCCAGCCGGCCCTCGGGGCGTCCTGCTCTGCGCGGGGAGCTGCCCCCTCCTCGCTGCACACTCCGGTGCTCACGTGCCTCCCCTTGTCCACCACAGACCTCGGAAACGCCCCTCGTGAACCTTCGACACACGGTCACTAGTGATCCCTCTCAGCCCGAACGCGCGGACTCTGAGGACGGACGTGGCGGCTGGAGGCGGGTCCCGGGAGGCGGACAGGGCCGGGGCCGTGGGACGGCCGGACGGGTGCCTACCCTTGCTCGGCCTCCAGAGCCGGTCCGTCCCGTGCCGCAGCAGCACGGTCCTGGCCAGCTCCGTGAAGGACTCGGTGATGTTGAACTTGCACAGAGGGCTGACCTCGAAGAAGGTGACGCCCAGGCGCTCCGCGTAGGCCTGCGCCTGCGCCGTGGGGACCTGCCGCTTGAAAGCCAGGTGCAGGCGGTTTCCCACCAGGATTTTAGGGACACCAGGGGCGTGCTGACGGGTGAGAGAGAGGCAAGGGGGTTACTTGCACGAGCTCTTCTGGTTGCCGGCACCTTTGGTACACGGGGTAAATGGCCTCCTCCCCAAGTTCGTGCCCACCCAGAACCTCAGAATGTGTCCTTATTGGAGATAGGACCTTTGCAGAATGTAATTAGTTAAGATGAGGTCACTGGGGTGGGCCCTAAATCCAGTCACTGGTGTCCTTGTAAGAAGAGGAGAGGGGGCGCCTGGGTGGCACAGCAGTTGGGCGTCTGCCTTCGGCTCAGGGCGTGATTCCGGAGTTGTAGGATTGAGCCCCGCATCGGGCTCCTCTGCTATGAGCCTGCTTCTTCCTCTCCCACTCCCCCTGCTTGTGTTCCCTCTCTCGCTGGCTCTCTCTCTCTCTCTCTCAAATAAATAAATAGAATCTTTAAAAAAAAAAAAAAAAAAGAAGAGAAGAGGACACAGGGGAAAAGCCACACGCCGGCAAAGGCAGGGTCTAGAGTGATGGGTCTACAGGCCAAGGACCGCGGCAGCCGCCAGACGCTGGAGGAGGCGGGAAGGGTCCTCCTCTCCAGCCTTCGGAAGGAGCCGATGCTGCCAACGCTAGATTTTGGACTTCTGGGCTCCAAACTGTGAGATCATGAATTCCTGCTGTTTACGGCCATGCACTTCAGCAGCCTGCAGGAACCTGAGTGTGGTTCTGACCCCTCCGTGTCTACACTGGCAGTCCGGCGGCCCAAACACCACCTGCCAACCCACTCCACACAGCAGGTGGTGCGTGGCCCCAACCTCCGGGGCTGGGTGGGTCTCCAGGTTAGGGTCCCAGTCCTGTTCTGGGAGGTGACACAGCCTCCGTGCTGCAGAAGCCTCGTGTCCTGGCCCACGTGCCTGACACCCCCACACGCCCACGTGGACACTGCCTGGCACACCATGTCATACCTCGTCTATCTCCTTAATCCACCTGTCGATGCCATCGAAGGACCAGCGGTTTGCGATGTCATAGACCAGGATCACACCCTGGGGAGAGGCAACAGGCTTACCTTATGGGACAGAGGCGGGCACAGCCCTGGACCGCTCTGGTCAGTGTGCAGGCTACTCCGTCACGGACTCACAACCAGCTAAATGATCATTTTACTTATTTTAACAGAAAACATATTATTTTTATTTATCTACAAAATGTAGTAGTTAAATGAGTATTTCTAATGATATTTCATGAGCTCATTACTAAACCCTCAAATGTCAAGGTGAGTTGGGGACGAGTGCTCAATCCCCCACATCCACCAGCTGCTCTAGGGACACGGGATGTGGAGGGACTGCAGGGATCACCTCCTTCCTGGGAGCAGGGCCCGCCCACCTGGACAGAGCACTCTCCTGAACATGCACAGATACACACACTCGGTCACGTGAACATAGGTGCACACACAGCCCCACTGCATGCATATGTATGCACAAACACACGCAGACACACGTGTGCACACACAGCTCACAGGCCCACGTGCATGCAGACATGACACATGCGTGCAGCCACGCACACGCACGCACACGCACACCCCTGATGCTGAAGAAGGCCTGCGAGCCACCAAACATTCCTTGGCACTTTCAGCCTCTTGCATCAATACGTATATGAGCTTAACTGCCTTGTCCTCCAGGTAGCCATTAAAGAACATTCCAAACGTTATTACTCAGTTGGTTTGACTTCCTGGCTCAGGGGATGTTACCTGTGCGCCCCGAGAGTAGGAGCGGAATATGGTACAAAATCTTCCCTGCCCGGATGTATCCCTGGAAAAGATGTTGGAGGCCAGTGAGAAGAAATCACTGCTGCTTCCTGACAACGGGGTTTGGGACGTGGGAGCCGTAGCAAACACATCTGACAACTGTCACTCGGTGGCCATCCCACCGCAGATCCCTAAGTTTATCAAAACAAGGAATGGACCCAGGGGGTACGGACACCTGGAACGACCAGAATGGAGCTCCAAGCACCACAAAGCAGGATAAAGAAAAAGCACATTCCCACGGGATGGAGTCCAACAGCTGCTCTCCTGACAGTGGCTCTGAGGACCGACAGGAGCTGCTTCCCAGCATCTTTTGTAAACACTTCCAAGAGTGCAGTGAACACGCCCACAGCCCCAGGTGATCCCTGCGGGTGAGGGTGGGACCACGGGTCTAGGCACATCCTCAGTACAAACGGCTCCACAATCCTCTCTTTTCTCCTCGTCACCTGCAGGTGGTGACCTGCCCCTGCCTTCTGAGTCCTGGACAAGCCACCACGAGGGAGGGCAGGGCCTGGGGTTCGGAGGTGCTTTCCGTGGCCCAAGACGTGGCAGGAGCTCCTCGGTGCTGAGGAGCAAATCGATGGAGAAGTCCCAGCTCAGCCGCTACGGAGTTGCAGCTTTGCCGCAGGCGGAAGCGGCTAGGAAGTTTGTGGGCAAGGAGACACAGGAGCAGAGCAGCCCTGGGGCATGACTCACTGCTTTCATGGGACACGGGTGGCTATCGTGAAGTGGGAACTCCGTGGACGTGGGGTGCTGTGGGTAGGCCTGGGGCATGTCGGGAGCCGCCGAGGGGGTGGGCATGTGACGGCATTCACAAGGATGGGCCGCTCAGATGAAACATGCCATCAGGAGAGATGCCGAGCGCTGCTCAGGGGAGACGTGGGGCAGCCTTAGGAGGCCGGGGCAAGCATGGGCAGACAGCGGGGCCCTCGGATGGTCTCAGGGAGGGACGGAGCCAGGACCAGATAAGCCCTGGACCCTGCAGGCCTCAGGGCTGGGTGCAGGTTGCAAGGCGGAGCAGGCAGGCGTCTGAGGACAACAGGTTGCCTGAGCCTCGCTGACCCTCAGCCGTGGGCAGCCTGGAGGACACAGGCCTCACCCACAACCTCAAACATCCTGGGGGGGGGCAGGCAATGGGAAGGGACAGGGTGCTAAGGGGACACTGTGGAGAAAGGCTCCCTGCTGACCGCCCTGGGAAGGGGCGGGTGGGGCCGGCAGGAGGACCGGCTTCCAGTTAGAGGAGACTCATGTGGCTTGGGGCTTAGGTATGTTTGGGTAGAGCAGAGGACCATGCAGGTCGCCCACGAGAAGGGATGACAGGGGGCCGGGGACAGTAGTCAGGCAAGTTGCATGGGGGTGGTCAAAGCAGGAAACACCAATTCTCCCACTCCCCAACCCCACCTGGAGTGGGAAGGGCAGAGGCAGGGGGGTGTGACCTGAACCTCAGAGCCAGGGCTGCCAGGTGGGGCCATGAGAAAGAGACCCAGTCCAGATCCGGGGGAGGGCCTCTTGCTCCCAACCTCCCACACCTGCCACGGGTCTGTCCCTATCACACTCATGGGCCCCTCCTGGTGCTGGGGAGCTAGAAGGGTTTCAGGAAGGCCATGCTCTGGACAGACGCCCGGGGACCCACAAAGGCCCCAGCACTCCCCCCATGGATGACGCATCAGTGTCCCAGACAAGCAGATCTCCACGTCCTGTGGGGCAGCCCTGGGTCTGCTGGGGCTGGAGGGGGCTCCTCCTAGAGGCGGTACTGGTGCCCTCCCAGGGCCAGAAAAGCCTCTCCTCCCGGGGCCGGGGCTGGCAAGTCCTGCTGGAACCCGGGGCGGGCCCCCACTCACCAGAGCTGCAGTTTCACCCTCCGGCCGTCCAGCAGGATGGTGGTGGTCTTGTAGTCGATGCCTGTGGAAGGGGTGGGGGCAGCGTAAGGGCTGCTGGCCTCAAAGTTATCCTCAAGCAAACAGCACCCGAGAAGAGAACTCTCCTGGGGGAGAGAAGGGACTTCTCACCGGGGCACAGTCACAGTTTTTGAGGTAGACAGACCGGACCCTGATTTGGGTCTCTGGATTTGCACGGGTCCTGGCCACCAGCCCCACTGCTCACTCTGTAGGGCCTCCAACCTTCCTCCCCTCACTCGGCACCAGCCGCCTGGGTTCCCTGGCCGCCCCAAGGCCCAGGCTTCCGCAGCCGCTGCCTGCTATCCGAGGGGAGGGCAGCAGCAGCCAGGAGACGCAGACTTGGACATCAGGCCCCCAGTTTGCAGGCAGCTCCGTGCAGCCCCATGTCTCGCCCCCTCATCTCTGTAACCCTTCCTCCTGCCCCACCTCCCGTCCTGGGTCTGTTCCACCTGAGCTCCACTCCCAGGCTAAAACACGGATATCATTTCCCCAAATTATCACACTAAGAACATAAAGTAAAATGTGTCTCACATATAACGAGATACGAAGCATTACCTCACTGATGTAAAAAAAAATACACGCGTGTATCTGTGTGTGTATGTGCGTGGTGGGGGGGACAGTGAGGACCAGCCCCATGTTGCAGCTGGAAATTTCTGGGTTGTGTTTATTTTGTTTACCCCAACCTTTCCCTATATTAAGTTTCTTCAACGAGCATGCATTTTCCCCCCTAAAAATCAGAAAAAGCAATTAACATTTTTAAACCAATTTTCTACTTCTTTGAGAAGCCCCTCCTGTGTTCACAGAGTGAGTGGCCAGAATGCTTCTGCCAGGTCTGTGGATGAGAGGATGCACTCAGCTGGACCCCGGGAGGGAGAGCCCGTGAAAGACAGAGTCTCCATTAAGTGACCAGAGAAAGCAGGAGACGAATACTGCCTTCCAAAAAGTGGATGCAACACCATTTGTGATCCCAGGATCCAAACCGCTTAGTAAAACCACGCCACCAGGCTTTGTGGTGCTTGCTTTATTTCATTTTTAGACTCTCTCAGGAATGTGTCTCAAAGCATGCAAACCTCAAGAAGGCCAGCCTTGAAGTCATTCCGGGATGTGGCCATGCTACGTATCTTGACAAGGAAAGCTGGAGTAAGAGTTACAAATCTAAAGGGGAATGTGCTTCTGGGGGGCAGACAGGAGAAGAGAGAGGAGCCCCTACACGGGGGCCTCACCTTGAGAAAGTCCTGGAATGGGTGTGAAATCTTAGCAGCTCTCCGCCAAAAGATAAAACCCCACACCCAAGGCTCAGAAAGCAAGGTCCCCAAATGCGGTGGTAACAAGGTGCTGTTTCCAAGTAGTTTAGCTGAGCTCCCTGGACAGACCTACAGTGCTTAGACTGAGCTCCCCCCCCCCGTAAAAGCCCCAAGAAAAAGAACACCATATTCATAAAACCTCTGGTCTTTAAAGTAGGTTGAGGGCCATAGAGTATGTGTGGTGGGGAGATGACAAATTTGGTTTGCATTCTGAGGGTACATTGCCCAAGGGTTTAGGGCAGAGCATAGATATTCTGGAAACTGCTTAGGTCAGTACCTTCAAGCTCTGTGAAATTACTCTTTGAAGTGACCCACCAAGAGCCTCTTCATAGTCCTTTAAAATCCCACGAAACTCTGGAAGGCAACTTCAAACGCCTATATTCTTCCTTTTGCAGTGCTCAGCATTGGGCATATGTGACGTGAGACCCACGCACTAAAATAGAATAGATGTGTCTATAATAGGATATGTTTACACATGTATATTAAGAAGAATATATCATATATAATAGAGTGTACAATCACACAGTAAGTAGAATGTATGCACAGATAATTAAACATATATAAGCATAAAAACATTTACAGAGAGCAACTTCAAAGCTAATTTTGGAAATATTTAATTTTTCCTTTGGAACACTAAAGGTTTTATACCGTCTATGTGAAGCAACAAGTAAGTATCCTTGGAAGTTTATTTTTGAGTCTAGAGAGAACATGGGCTTTGGCATGTCTGTTTCCAGACAAGAAAAGAGAGCTCTCACCATTCACAGGCTGGAGAGGTTTTTCATTTTTAACCTTTAGGACATTAACTCACTGTTTGAACTGGGTTGGCTCCTTTGATTTTCCAAGTGTCCTCACGTACTGATTTTTTAGGTCCACAATAAAAAATAAGTTTTCATAAATTTAAAAGAATTCATTACTGACGGTCTTTTTAAGCAGCCCATATAAACATATAATGGAATATTATATCTTCTCAAAGCCAAGTACAGCGACCTGCGTCTCAGAATCTCACTAACAGTCAACAGTAAAGGCTCAACAGCCATGATCTACACATTAGCCATCACGACTCAAACCGAACTCAATGACTGTGCGGGCGATAGCTCTCATGAGAACAGCCCTGAGGAATAACCTGCCCCTCAGCTACGCTAACCCTGGCCCCTGACCCCTGGGAACACCAACACTGTGGTCTCCGCCGGCACTCGCTCTTTCGGGGTGGCGATGCCCGACCTTCTCCAGGTCCACTGCTTGGCTGCATGCCCCGCACCCTCACCCTTATCGTGGGGACTCCAGGATGGGACAAGCCGGGGCAAGCAGGTGGGGTGGGAGATAAAGCTTGAGAAGGCACTGCTTCCCCACGTGATGTGTGCCTTGGTTTCTCCAGGTGGGGAAGGTGGGAGTGGAAATGGGTCAGACCCACCGGGGCCACGTAGGTTCCCAAGTGTGAAGGCCCCACAGGGAGGAGCTCTGTGGGGCCTGGGGTCAAATCCCAGTCCTGACACGCAGCGATTTCCTCGTGCTCCCCTGTGCCTCAGTTTCCCCTACCACCTGGAAGAATGCACTGGCCACGGCTACTTACAGCCTGAGTGCCGGCCACCTGTAGTGGCTTCCCTTCAGCAAAAGCTTCACTCTGTCCCCAACCCCGGGTCTAACGCAGCTGTGCCTGCCACAGAATCCCCAGACCACCTCGCTCCCTGGTCAGGATCTCCTCTCCCCACAAACTTACTTACGGAGCTGTTCTCTTTCATTCCTGCAGTGTTTCCTTTTTTCTCCTACTTATGTGTTTGCTCTTCTCCTATTTATTACTCTCCTCTTCCCTGACTCTGCTGCTGGCTACCGTGCACTTCAGCCCCCGAGAGCCCAACATTTTGACCTTAGTAGTGTCAGGGTGACGATCAAAGGCGTAATTCACGTCCGCTGCACTCAGCTCATTCAACGAACACTCTGTCCATCAAAATGAAATAAAAACACGCCAAGGCTTCTAGAACAAACCCTGTAGGAATGAATGCTCATTGAGTGAGTCAGAATAACAGAGAGAAGAAGAGAGATAATTTTAGCCTTCTTTAAAAAAAAAGAAAAGGAGGTGTCAAATGCCAAGCCATTCGCTCCACTTTTAGCTCCACATGATGAATAAATAATTCAGTTCAGTTCACGCAGCACATGCTTATTTCTATTTCAGTGAGCGAGCAGGCTTAACCGTGTGCCGTCCCGTAGAAGGCTTCTCTTCTGGCGTAAATACTGGCGAAATACCACTTACAAACATGTTCATCTTCGAGGAGCTGACTTTTGAGAAATGTGTCTAATGCTGAATGAAAACATCAGAAAGCAGACCAGGGATTGCCAAAGGCTGAGGGGAGGGGTTCATCTTGGGGCGCCTGGCTGGCTCAGTCAGCGGAGCGTGTGACTCTTGATCTCGGGGCTTTAAGTTCGAGCCCCACGTTGGTTGTAGACGTTACTTAAAAATAAAATCTTGAAAAAATAAAAATACAATAAAAACAAAACAGTTCATTTTATACTATATGATTTTCACCCCAAAGAAAACGTACACACATGTGTCCTTCCCAGACCTGGCTGTGCTTGGCTCTTGGGATCAGAGGGACAGTCTGCTGGAAGATGCGGGTGCCTCACAGAGCCAAGGGGTGGGAAGGGCTCAGGGCGGGTGCCCTGCCGCAGCCACGGCCAAGGCCAGCACTGGCCCCTCGTTGGGCCCCTTGAGCTTCTGAATGGTTCTAAAAGCAAGTCACATTCTAGGCAGGGATGTGAAGTGTGTTCACCACAGTCGCACAGCGGGCAGTACCGACATGAACACCAATTATCTCTCTGCATATCTCCTTTTGGAAAAGTACGTTCCCCAAATGCTTCTCCCTCCTCATTTTTCTCTCTATACCAAAGTGGAGGAATCAGGTGCTCCCAGGTGAGGGACAGTCCAGGGGCCTCCAGTCTCCTCCTGGCCTGGCTGTCCCAGCTCGTCCACACAGCTCCCATTCCTAGCGGCCCTGAACCTCTCTTTCCCCACCTTGGGAGCTAAACTTTCTCACTGCTGGGCAGGAATAGGACCACCACTGGCTACCTTGGCCCAGGCACCCAGTGCTCTGTGCTGACCAGCTGCATCCAGGAACACTGGGCTCTTGCAGCGTGGGGCCCGGCACCCCTGCACACCACCCACCACCAGTGAGATCAGGAAGTAGCCGAGATCATCTCTGAACCATTATTTGGGTGTAGCCAGACAACAGCCCCTCTTTCCAGAGTCCCAACACTTTCAAACCACAGGGCTGCCCTCACTGTGCCTCAGGGCCTTAACTTGGGGCACTGCCGGACCTGGACTCAGGCCACTGCCAGCGCCTGGCAGGTCAGGCCAGAAGCGGCATCCTCCCCATTCTCACCCTACTTTGCACAGGCCTGCCGTCTGGGAGACACAGCTGGGAAATCCTCACTACCCTCCAGGAGGGAAATGGGGGCAGCATCTCTGATGTTCAAGTGCATGGTTCTCGATGCTACTGGCACTGTTTCTGTAAAGCCCACCTCAGCCAGGGTCTCCCCCCGGCCCATGGGCCGCTGTGGGCTGAGGCCCCCAACACCTCCTGTCTGGGACGCTCTGCTCAGACAGTCAGCTCAGTCAGCCAGCGGGACCGTATTCTAACACGTTCCCACCCACCGAGGCTGCACATGTTTTCAGAAGGAGCTCCGAGCCTCCTGCTTCAGCCTCCTACCTGTGCAGTCGCAGGAGCTGAGGTGACATGACATTGTGGGGGAAGGGGATGCCCTCATCACCGGACATGGCTGTGCCCGGCCGAGTGCCTGCCCCAACGGCAGACAGCAAGCCCAGTCACCTGTCTGTGCTCCCAAAGACAGTTCAGGGTGAAGCACCTGGAACTCAGAGTCATTTTCCCCACTCATCTGAAAGATGCCAGGGGCCTCAGTTTATGGTAAATACCTGGTCTCATGCGCTAAGCGTCAGAGGGCGAGAGTTGCCTGCATGTCACCATGGACAGAGGGAGAGGAAGTCGGGGGCCAGCTGGGGAGGTGCTGGGCAGATGCGGGCCCCTCTGCTGAGCAGTTATCATCACAGGACAACTGGAAAACAACCACACTGGCTTCCCTGAAAAGCCCACAGAAGCGGCAGCCGTCTGGGTGGGCGGCAGCAGGGGTCTCCTCTCTGGGAAGGAGGCTGGGGGAGGCCCCGTGGCTCTGCTGGGCACAGAGCTGCCTCCTGGGCTCATGCTCAGCCAGACCCCCACAGCCCACGGGAGAGGCGGGTGCCCTGAGGTGGGTCGCCAAGCTGGACACCTCCGAGCCATTTCCTGGCTAAGAGAAGAGGGCAACCGCTCTTCAGCTGTGCCAGCGCAGATGCCGCTGTCCTGCTCAGACAGGAGGTACAGCGTGGGCTCAGCTGAGCCGTGGCCAACATCATGACCAGCTGAGCCCTGAGCTCCAGGGCTGAGTGATTTTTCAGACACCACAGTAGGGCCTGGGTCACTCCCAGGTTTCCCCACACCCAGTGGCACATCCTTTGGGCCCAGGGTGATGAACTCAAGACGGTGTGGGAGGGAAGGATAGAGACCCTGTGTCATCTGCAGAAGGACCAGGGACTAGCTCCTGGCCGGTCCCCACGCTCTGCTGACCGCCACCTGCCAGGGGAAGAGTAGAGGCAGAGGGTGCTTGGCCCCTCGGGAGACAGAGGTCAACTGCAAGGTCCAGTCCCTCCCTTGTCCAAAATGCCCACAATGACAACCACCAGCAGCTGGAAGATTCCAGGAAGGATTCTCCCCTGCAGCCTTGGGTCTGGGTGGTGGGGGAGGCCCTGCCCACACCTCGAGTTCAGACCCCTGGCCTTCAGAGGCATGAGAGGATAAACCCACCCATTGCTGTTAGGCCCCTAGTCTATGGTTGTTTGTTACAGACACCCCAGGAAATGGATGCGCCGTCCAGCTGCGTTCCCGCACAGCGTCCCCACTGCCCGTCCCACCCAGTGCTCACGGACAGTGCGCTCAGGGCCAAGCGCAGACGCCCAGCCTCGCAGGATGGATCCCAGGTCTGACGCCTCTGGCTTTGCCTCTCCCGGACGCCAAACCAGCATGAGGCTATTTAAACCCATGAGGCAATGGTCTACCTTTCAGAATGAGCACATCACTCTAGACTAGAAGAAATAGATTTTACTTCCAAAGGAATTTTCTTAGTCTAAAAGATAATTTAATGTTCTTCACATTGACCAATTTATTTTCCCCATTAAGACAATACCTTTCAGCCTTCTATATTGGGGTCCACTAGAATTTAATATATATGCTTACGATTCTGCCTCTGTAAACTTCTTTTTGTCTTTAACCAAATAAAATGCCGTTTGTGTCACGAGTCACAACATGGTTCAAATCCACAAGCAAACTCGGCTGAGTCCCATTTGGGGAAGGGAATTCATTAATTATTGGCTGCCAGAGGAGGGATTACACAGCCCACATAAACCAAAGCCTGAGGCTCACATTCAGCCAAGGAAACCCCAGGACAGTGGTGACGACCTTCGCGGCTCTGTGCCACCGCTTTATGGGACCATCTCCCCAGGGATGAACGTTAGCAGGTGGTTTCAGGTGGGAAACTCAGACGTCCATGGAGAGATCGCCAAGCCAGGCTGAGCTCCAAGCCGGATCGTGCTGTAACAGGTGGCGGGTTGAGGCTGCTCTACGTGCCCGGGACAGCCGCCTTCTTTTCCCACCTTGTGGTTCCAGCAGCGTGGAAGCCTCCCTCTCTCCCAGCTGCGTCTCTGAACACAACCGCCATGTGAGCTCCCCATGGGTAACGGACGTGTGCTGGGCTGCCTGATTCCACGCCATGCATGCCGCTAAACAGAGGTCAGCTCCTGGAATGCAGGCCTACTCGGGAGACACGGACCACATGGCCAGCTCTCAGCCATGGGGCCGACAGAAAGTTTGCGAAGGGCAAACATAAGGTGTGACACAAATAAAAGCATCTCAAGAGCGACACAAGTGGCATCCTGTTCGACGAGTCTCTGTACATTAACAGAACCAAGAAAAAGAGTCTGCGTGTTCATTGATAAGCATCTTCAGAACGTTCGTGCCTTAATCAGCGCAAATAGTTCACACCCGCGTCTCTGTACGTATACACACGTGTTTATGTACGTGCGTACCGTGCTCACGCGTGTGCGCTCTGCGTAGAGCACATGACACAGACACAGGGCGAACACACCTAGAGACCCTGGGTCCTGGGACGTATCTGAAAGCCTCTAAAACCCGTCACTGAGAAGTCTCACACCGTGTGCGGTGTGCGTCTCCTCTCAGGCGGTGGGCCGCGGACAAGATGGAAGAAGCCACCACGAGCCGAGCCGGGACGAGCGGCCAGACGGCAGGCACAATGCGCCCTGGCGGGAGGGGCACTGCCGGCAGCCAGGGGAAGGAGGTGGCTCTGCGCACAGCACCCACAGAGGCTGAGACCTCCAGGTCCTCACAGACGTGGGGGCAGGCCGTACCTCTGGAACTGAGACGTTTACAAACGAGGGGGCAGGGACCCGCTTCCAGAAGCCCGGAGTGCGGCGTCTCTGGCCGCAGGCCACGCGGGGGCCCGCAGCTCTCCCACCGCGTGCTGCCGACAGCGGGACCAACCTCAGGAGGTGCCGGAGCGGCTCCAACAACCTGGAGAGGAGGCCGAGGGGGCGCCAGGTCTCCCGGGGAAGCTGGTCGCAGCCTCCAAGGAGGAAAGCAAAAGCCGTCTGAGGAAGGTGAACCTGGAGACCTCGGGGAGCTGCTAGCCTACGGGGTGACCGCCTTTTACATGGTTTTGTTTGTGAATCTGATAAATCGACATCTACGAAGTTTTAAAGCCCAATTCCCCGGACACTGCAGTTCTTTTCAGTGTTTGCATAGACACAATTCCTTCTTTGCAGCTAATTTAGCTGAAGAAGTCAAGGAAGAAAGCTTCAAATGTTAAAAAAAAAAAGAAAGAAAATCTTAATGGGATATCAGCTCACAGCCTGCGATGGGAGTGATAGGCTCCATCGCTTCCGACACACCTTGCTGCTTCTCTTCACCCCAAAAGGCCTGAGTGAGGAGTCAGCAGGTGTGACCGGCAGGACCAAGGCAGGACCACGCGGCTGTCGTCCTGCCCCGCTGCGGCACCCAGAGCTAGTGACAGGACGCAGGGGGTGCTGGGTGGGTCTCCAGCCCGAAGCTGACCCTCTACACAGCAGGAACCTGGGCTGGCTGGATCGGAGCCCTCCTTGTCCATCACCCAAGAGCAGGGTCGCCCTGGGTTGGAGTCAGAGGCCAGATGAAAGGGGCAGTCCCCACCGCAGGGAAGCAGGGCTGAATGATTGGGTTTAAGGAGAAAATCTGATACAAAGGCAGTTTTATTATTGTCAAATACATGGAAGCATTTATGAATAATTTAAAAAACGAATACATTGAAGAAATTTCCCATATGCTTTTGGTGGCACCGCGGGAGGTAAGGAAGTGGAAACCCGTCTCCTTCTTAAGGGATTACGCCGCAAAGAACTAGGGAGGAAATATGATTCGGCTCTCAGTCCGGACTTGAAAGTGATGGCTTTATAAACCGTGTTTCGAATCTTGAAGTGGTTGCCAAGGGAAACCACAGAGTAGCTGTAAAATCAGCAAATCCACCACGGTCTGCAGCGCCATAGACGGCAGCAGGGAGCGAGCATGCTTCTCCCGGCGGAACATTTGTCAAAGGCAAATAGAAAAGCAAAAAACCCCCAAACAAGGCCACCAAGTAAAAGTGCTTTGATGGTCCCCACAGGGAAGAAAAGCCACTTCTCTGAGCCTTTTCTGAACCAGACGGGCCGCAGAGGGGCCCAGAGCCAGCCACACCATCCACACTCCTGTTCTCGCTCACGCTGTGTGATCTTGAGAGAGTTACTCACCCTTTCTGGGCCCAATAACATAACCTATCTCATGACTTGTTTGTTCTACACTCTCAGTATTATTACTAGCTGTTAGCAGAAGTGAAACAGAGAAAGATGGGATTTTCCTGCTGGCAAAAGGAAGCTGGAGAAGCAGCCAGGAGAAAGTCATCAGGAAATAGCGAGTCTCTTTGGGAAAAAAGTTGGGAGGCAAGAGATTGCAGAATTTAGTGTCCATTTCATGTACTTCCCTCTCCCAATGTAGAAACTCAGCAATCAGAAAAGGAAAGGGAACGCAGTACAGCTGGAGCTAAGGGGAGAGACCCTCACCAGCGAGCAGAGAGGAAGACCTCAGCGGTGGCCCCGACTTCACTCCCCACACGAGCTGGGCTGTCCGGGCCTTTTCCGCAGCACTTCTACCTGGGAGGAGGCCGAATGAGGTACCAACCCTCCATATCTGAGGGAGGCTCCAGGGCCAGCAGGCCCCAAAGTGGGAGGTGGGCCCCTCAGCTATTCTACATGCATAGCACACTGTAACAAAACATTATAAAGGAAAAAGAGACAAAGAACCCAACCTGAAACGAAACATGACCCAAGGAACAGAAGGACATTCATCCCAATTACTTCATGCAATGGAACAATTTAACAAAAACATTAAGTCGGCAAAATAAGAGATTTTTTTAATGAAATAAATTATTTAAAGAAAATTTTTAAAGATTTATTTATTTATTGGAGAGAGAGAGAGCACAAGCGGAAGGGGCAGAGGCAGAGGGAGAGAGAATCTCAAGCTGACTCCCCACTGAGTGTGGAGCCCAGCACGGGGCTCCGTCTCACCACCCTGACATCACGACCTGAGCTGAAACCGAGTCAGACGCCCAACTGCCTCTGCCCCCAAGGGCACCATTTAAAGAGATTTTTAAAAATTGTAAATGAAAATTGTAAAAGTAAGGAAAAAAAATTGCAGACCAAAACAACATCATTACTAAACTAATAAAAAAGCTAGAAACAGCTAGAAACAGTTTACTAAAATAAAAATTGCCAACACATTGGAAAGGTTTGAGATGCCCACAGAAATTCAGAAGAGAGCGACAAAAAGATCGAAGCAGGCAGAGAGAAGTGAAGGGATGTGGAACACAACACAAGGATAATGGGTACAACAGGCAGCATCACGGCCCCCAAAGGTATCCACACTGTAATCTGCAGAATATGTGACTCCAAGAGGTTACACGGCAAAGGGGAGTTAAGGCTGCAGAAAGAATTAGGTTTGCTGATCAGCTGATCTTCAAATACAGAGATTATTCTGGATTAACATATAGCGCCAGCACCATCACAAAGGCTCCTAAAAGCAGAAGAGGGAGACCGAGTCAGGCTGGAGAGGTGCAGCATGAGACAGGTAGCATTACTGTTGCCAGCTTCGAAGGTGAGGAAGGGGCCTGGAGCCAGGGAGTGCAGGAGGGTTCTAGAAACTGGATAACGCAAGCCAACAGACTCACGGCTGGCGCCTCCAGAAAGGACACACCCCTACCAACACCTCAATTTCATCACAGGGAGACTGTGGCCCCCCAGAATTGTCAGATGATAAATCTGTGTTTTAAGCACTAAATTTGTGGCTACAGCAGCAATAGGAAACCTGACAAATGCCAAACCAATGTAACAGATGCTTTAGGGACATAAATTTCCCTGAAATTAAATACAAGACCTGCAGATTCAAAGAGTACACAACGTACCGGAAGTTCAACACCAAGCATTAGGCTTCGAGACAAGGTCTGCTTAAGCTGAGGAGCTCTGAAGAAAAGGCAAACACCCACAAGGAGAGACCAGCTGACCTCAGGCTCCATGGCAGCTCAGAGCCAGTGAGCTCGGGAGTGCAGTGGAACCATGGGGACAAAGCGTGGAGGGAAAGAACATAGAGCCTGAGGATACACTCTAACCTCACTGAGACCCTGTTCACAGATAAAGACAATGGACAGACATTCTCAAACATGAAAACGCTCATGAAACCCTCATGAGCCCTTCCTGGAAAATGGCTGGAAATGAAATGTAGCTAATTAGAGCGCCAGCAGAATACAGAAGTCACAGACACAGTGGTGGCGGAAAGGCTCGTGGTCAGCGCCGAAGGCACGTGAACATCTGATACTGAGGGTCTACAGCCACTGTAGCCCCAGTAGAGAAACTGGGGCAAAGTCAGAGCGACTGCGGCGGGGGGGGTGCACGCGTAGTGGGGGGTGGTGGTGGTGGTGGTGATAGAAACAGGAGCTGGAAGCACCCTCCCCTTCCATTGTTCCATGCTGGGGGCACTGACGCAAAGTAAAACGTGTCTTTAATAATAATAATACTGATAATGATTCCAACTTCTTACAATCCCCTGGAAAGTGTCTTTTTAACCTAAAACCTCCCTCTGTGTGGAGGGAAATCCTTTAGAAGAAAGCATTAACTAGTTGCTTTTACAAGTGCTCAGTTTGATTATAACAAGAAGAAAGTCACGCAACAGAGCGTCCCCAAGCCGCTGTTCAAACAACCAGGACACATTCTGTCCACATTCCTCCTATTTGCGCACATCACTCACTTACCCTAAGAACTCAAAACTACAGCTTGTTCCCCCAGGCACACAGTTTTAAAAGCACGGTGATTCATTTGTTCAGTGTTTAATCCTCCACCCACTGAGCCCCAGGCCCTGAGGACACTGCCTCCCCCCCCCCCCCCCCCCCGCAAGAAACAGACAAAACCTGCTGTCCTCCAGGAGCTCAAGCCCCAGAGCTGTGCGTCCAGCAGGTCTCTGCCACACCTCTCACCAGCCAAGTGTCCTCGCTGTTGAACACTTGAAATGTGGTTAATATGATCCTTTCATTGTATCTCATTTTCACTCCTTTAAATTTAAAACATCTCACATGGCTGATGGCATCACCTTGGATAACACAGATCTGCAATCAGAGACCGAATCTGCATTTTCACAAGTCCCCTGGGTGACTCTCACACTGGCGGCTTCAGGAAGAATCCAGGTTCTTGGCATTGGTTCTCCAGAACCAACCCAAAACTCTCCCCAACTTTCCCCCCACCCTCACGCCTCCAATCTTAAAGACCTGTCCCAGGCCATTCCACCTAAGCCTCTCACATCCCTGCACGGAAGCCACACCTTCCCTCCCTCTGCCACCTCATGCCCACATAGCCCACCTTGCACCCTATCACAACCTTTGCCCCACACCTCCTGCCCCTCTTGCATCAGATCAAGTTGATCTCCAGTGAGGTCCTCCAGACCCAGAACTTAGCATCTGCACTGTCCTCTCAAGTCTGTGCTGCCTGGACAGGGCAGAAAGTACACCTAGACTGACTGGAATGTCAAGACTCCACTTCCGGGGCTGATCTCCTCTGCTTCTGGAGAACCCGACAGCAAGCCCAGGAGACAGACAGGGGCAAGACCCTGAGCAGCCAGGTTTGTGTTGGAAGTGTGCCTGGAGCCCCGACATGACAGTGAAAAGGTGATCGCCGGCAGGTGCCCTTCACAGCCGCCGACCTGCACCGTCAGAACAGCCAGCCTGGGTGAAGACCCTGACTCTGCTCCCACCTGCTGGCCCAGCTTTCTGCCCACCTCGCTTTCTTCTCCTCTCCCCCGCCCTTCTTTCCCTCCTAATGTCCACTCCGTCTTGGGGCATGCGGCCCTCAAACCTCAAACTTTGGGGACCCTCTGCCCACTGTCCTCAAGCTCTGAGTCCTCTGGCTCCCCTCGACCTGGAACCCACACTCCTTCACCTTCAATGGTGCTTCCCTTCCTCGCCCTCACGCCGCATTCTCCAGGGTCATTTGGGTTTCTTGCCCTCCCGCGCCTGTTCGCCAGGGCGAGGAGCCCCTCGGACACACCAGGAACCTTGGAGAAGCCTCCAGACTAGTTATCTTGCTTCCCCTCTCCTTCCCCTTCCATCTCACCCACGCGCAGAGCCACCACCTGGGAGCCTACACCCGCTGCGCTCGGATCCCACGATCCATTCCCTCCCGCCCGCTCCTTAACCCCCACGCATCCTTTCCAAACGCGTCGCACGCGCTTGTGGCCTCCCGGATGGACCCACTCACAGCAGCCCGGCTACCTCCTCCCCAAACCCCATCTGCGTGGTCCGTCCGCTCTCCTCCGCCTCGCCATCATCCCAGGTCAGATGTACCCCAGCACTCTGCGCAGCCGCTAGCTCCCGCGGGGAAGCAGATCTTGGTGAGACCATGGAGGACGCGCTGTGTTCCCCACGTGCGGAACTGGGGGTGCAGCAGGGGACTCCCGCGAAGCGCGCGCCCGACTCAGGCAGAGAGGCGGGCCGTGAGCCCCGCGCTCCTCGATCCGTGGCCCTTCGCGCACTCCACCCCCTCTCCTCTCTGCGCCCCCTCGGCCCCGCTCCCAGTCCCTGCACCCCCAGCTCCTCGGCGCGCTACTCTGGTGCCTGGGTCCGGCTCCACCTAGCCCGCCGTGCGCTCCCCTGGTCCCCGGTGCGCTCCCTGGCCCTCTGCGCGCTCCCCTGGTCCCCCTCTGCACTCTCTGGCCCGCCGCGCGTTCCCCGGGCCCAGCGAGCTCCCCCGGCCCCTCTCCTCCCAGTCCGCCGCGCGCTCCCCCTTGCGCTCTCTCGCCCGCCGCGCGCTCCCCCGGACCCCCGAACGCTCCCGGGCCCGCCGCGCGCTCCCGCGTCTCCCCGTGCGCTCCCGGGCCCGCTGCGCGTTTCCCTGGTTCCCGGTGAGCATCCTGGTTCTCTGCGCGCTCCCCTGGTCCCCCC
>NC_048232.1:74941248-74964078 GCF_002007445.2 Ailuropoda melanoleuca
GATCGCCGCGGGCCGGCGGCCCCCGCAGCTGACAGCGCGTAGCCCCGCCCCGCCACGCCCGCCACGCCCCGCCATTGGCGAGCCGCAGTTGCTAGGGCGGCTGCGCGCGCTCATTGACTGGGCTGCCTGTCCATCTCTCTTTCGTCTCCGCCTCCAGGCCATAGTCCACCCGCCCCTCCCGGGAGGATCTGGTCCTCGCCGCCTTTGCAAGGCTGGGGGCGGGGCGGGGGCGGGGCCAAAGTAGAGTTTGTTACGGCCACAGCCATTGAGGTCCGGAGGCGGGGCGGGGCGGGGCGGAGCCAGGGGCGGGGAGTGCAGGGGCTGGGCTGGGTCTCCTGCTTCTGTGGAGCCGCCAGGGCGGTGCCTGGCCGGACTGCTGGGGTCGTCACCCCGCTGCTGCGTCCTCCACGTCCTGCCACCTGGAGACGTCTCTGGGCCGGGTGGGGGATCCGCAAGGGCGGATTCCGTTCGCGGACATGCAGCTGGGAGGCCAGGGCCAGGTCGCCTGGCGCCAAGGGTCCCTGTCCCTGGTGAGCCTGGGCTCACGGTGTCCCCCACGGCTCCTCTAGGACCTCGTCTTTGTCCCAGAGCGCGTGGGTGCGCGTGCCTGTGTGTGCGCGTGCGCCTGTGTACGTGTACACGTGTTCGTGTTTGTGCCTACGTGCTTGTTCGTGTGCTTCTATGCGCCTCCGCTCGTGTGTGTGCGTGTGCATGTGTCTGCACACGTGCGCCTGTATGCGTGCGTTTGTGCGGGAGCTGGGGGAGAGGACAAGGTGGGGACCCTCCAGTCCCCAGACTTCTCTCCCCATCTAGGGAGTAATGGGCGGTCGAGGGAGATTGGCCTGACTGGCTCTCAGATCCAATACCAAAATTCCTGTGTAGAGATCGGCCCCAATGGAAATCCATACCCACAGCAACCCACAGGGAAGATCTCTTCATGCTTGGCAACCTTGTATGCATTCATCTTAGAATATCCTCCGAATATGCATAATCAAGGTCCCCACCAGAGGATCCCCAGGGCTCCACCCTTGAGATGTAGGTGAGCCTGGTGGTGCACTCAGTGCAGGGCAGAGTGGGGTCTGGGTGCACCCTTGTGCATCCCATCTAATTAAAATGACCCACTTGCACACCTGCCATCTCCACATTCTGGGCTATCTGCAGCTCTGGGAAAGGCACAGAAACTCGAAAATGTGCTCCCTTGTCACAAGCAGCAGGTACAGATTTCACAAACACATGCAAACATGAGAAGCCCCTGCCATTCATAAGCAGAAGGGGCCTGTCTTCATCAGCTTGGGCTGCTATGACAAAATATCCCAGGCTGGGGGCTTAACCCACAGACATTTACTTCTCACTATTCTGCAGGTTAGAAGTCCATGACCAAGGTGCTGGCTGTTTTGGTTCCTGGTGAGACTCTCTTCCTGGATTGCAGATGGCTGCCTTCCTCCTATGCCCTCACACAGTGGGGAGAGAGAGAGAGCAAGCTTTCTGGTGTTTGTCTTCTAAGGACACTAATCCCATCACAAAGGCTCCACTCTGACAATATTATCTAGCTCTAATTACCTTCCAAAGGCCCCACTCCAGGTATTATCACACTGGGATTTAGGGCTTCAATATATGGATTGGGGGGGCATATTCAGTCCCCAACAGGGCCCATGGTGGGGAGGGGCCCTGGGCCCACGCAGAGCAGGAACGAGTTCTGGAGTGTGAAGTTCTGCCCACTGACAGCCGGGGCTGGGAAGTTTGTGCCCACCAATCTCTCAGCTAGCCTTTCCCGGTGTCCTTGGATGGTCTCGGGGTCCAGAGCAGGAGGTCTGAACCAGCTCTAGGGGTCTGGATTATTCTCTGTGGTGGGTTGTCCTGTGCATTGCTGGATGCTGAACAGCGTCCCTGACCCCTATCCATTAGAGGCCAGTGCACTTCTCTCCCAGTTGTAACCACTAAAAATGTCTCCAGAATTGCACATGGCAATCCCTTACCTTGAGATGAGAACAGGTAGGTTTCCCCCCCTCCCGGCAGCACCCATGAACACCTTTTAGCTGATGATGACTGATCTCAGTTTCCTCCGACTGTAACATTTAGTGGTAGGTGCAGGTCATATGTGACTCCAGGGTAAAGGGGAGGAGAATCTTCCCATGCTGTCCCTGGGGCCAGGGGCAAGGGTGTAGAGTGGTCCAGGCCTATGGTGAGAGCCCCGGGACATCTGTGGTTGCCCATGTTAACCTCATGGCAACCCAGAGAGGTGGAGCTTGTCGTTACTACCATACTGAGGAAAGGGGGCCTCAGAGAAACTGGGAGGACCAGAGGCCATGACCGCAGCTCCCAATGTTGGAGCTGGTCAGTACAGCAACACAGGCCGTTTTGTTTTGTTTTTATTTTTAAATTGTGGTAAAATATAGGGGTGCCTGGGTGGCTCAATCGTTAAGCATCTGCCATCGGCTGGGGTCGGGATCCCAGGGTCCTGGGATCGAGCCCCATGTCGGGCTCCCTGCTCTGCTGGGAGCCTGCTTCTCCCTCTCCCACTCCCCCTGCTGGTGTTCCCTCTCACACTGGCTGTCTCTCTCTCTGTCCAATAAATAAATAAAATCTTTTTAAAAATTGTGGTAAGATATATATAACGTAAAATTTACCATTCTACCCGTGTTTAGGTGTGCAGCTCGGTGGCGTGAAGCACGTTCACACTGTGCAACCATCACCACCCACCTGCAGAGCATTTCCGTCTTTCTCCAGTGGAAACTCTGTCCCCATTAAACACTAACTCCCCATCCGCCTCCCCAGCCCCTGGAAACCATCATTCTACCTTCTGTCTATACATCTGATGGCTCTAGGAACCTCGTATAAATAGAATCATACAATTTCTATCCTTCTGTGACTGGGTTATTTCACTTAGCGTGTCTTCACTGTTCACCCACGTTGTGTCAAGTGTCACAATTCCCTTCCTTTTTAAAGCTGAATAATATTGCATAGAGGGGAAGGACCACATGTTGCTTATCTATTAATCTGTGGTTGGATGTTTGGGTTGCTTCCACCCTTTGACTCTGAGAAGAGAGTTGCTTTGAACAGCCGTGTACAAGTTTCTGTGGACGTATGCTTCTATGTCCCCTCTGTCGGCGTGGAGTGGCCAGGTCCTGCAGTAACTATGTTTGTCCCTGGAATTGCCAGTCACCTGTCTTGATTCTGAAGCACGGAGGTCACGCCACACGGCTGGTTTCTGCGTGACATTGTGCGGTGGCCTCTGGTCTAGAGCACCATCGAGGGGTCCTTCACTATGGAAGGCGGAGGAAAGAAGGAGCATCTGTCATCTCTGGATGACATGCAAAGAATCTCTTTACATAACGTGAAATGTTTCCCCCATTTGGCTATGGAAAAGCATTTCTTAAGTTTCTTTCTCCCATGCTTAAATAAAAATAGACCGAAGAACTACAAGGCGGCTGACCGTATTTTCTCCAAAGCCAATTCACTCTTCTTATTTCTCTCCCCTGCTGACAAGAAGTAAATAGCAAGTAACAGCTGAGCCCAGCCTCACACTGAGCGCATGTTTGCTGATGACTCACCAAGAAGTCACAGCCAAGGGGCCAGTTGTTCCTCCGCCATAGAAAGAAAACCTATTTTAGGCGAACCTGTAACCTCATGGATGCTCCAGAAAGTACTGAGAGTCGCTGGACAGAATGAATTTAATGTAGGTTTTCTGTCAGCGATTTGCCCCGCCCAGACCCCGCCCTCGGCCCCGCCCACCCCGGGCTCCAGCTACCCGCTGCCCCGCCCAGACCCCGCCCTATGCCCCGCCCACTCCGTCCAAGCCCGCCCACCCACGGCTCCGCCCGGACGCCGCCCGCCCTCTGCCCCGCCCGCTGCCCCGCCCCTCGCCCCTCGCCCCTCCGCCCCTGTCGCACCCGGGAGGCCCGGTCCTTCGCACGCCACCCTCCACGTCCCAGCCAGGTTCACGCCTCCGAGTCCCGGCGCTGGCCTGTGGTGATCCTGCCTGGGACGGCTCGCAGCAGCCCACCCGGGAGGAGATGGGAGGGGATCTTCCGCGCGCCCCCGCCCCCCTCCCCAGGCCCGCTCCCCGGCCCTTGCTGTCGGGAAGGGATTGGGGTGGGAAGCTAGGGGGCCAGGCGGAAGCGCTCGGGACGGAAGGCAGGAGCCCGGTGAGCCGGCGTTCCGGGCCGCACCGAGGGGCGGCGCGAGTCCCGCCGGGCGCTGCCCCCCGCCCGGCCCGCCCCCTGCCCGTTGGGGCGGGAGGGTCCTAGCTGCGCCGGACCCGGGCCTGCTGGCGGGGGACAGACGAGGGGCTCGCAGGAGGGGCTCCGTGGTGGGGTCCCCGGGAATGAGGGCCCCCCCCGAGCTTTGGGACCCAGCGAACGCTGGGTCAGGGCCGCGGGAAGCCGGGAGGTGGGCGGCGGGACCCCCACAGGACAGGCGCGACCTTGAGGACCCGCGAGGTGCCCCTGAGAACCGACCCCGCTCTTGGGAATGCTCCTTTGTGTTACCGCCAAAGTGGCCCGTAGACCCACCTGGGGAGTGTTGTGAGTTTGTTTGTGCAGATTTGAGGTCAGAGGGAGTCAGAGGTTTGCCGGAGATGGACCCTGACTGCACGGTTTCCCGCCTGGATGGCCTCGGGCCGGCAACAGCCGTCCCTGGGCCTCAGTGCCCCCGTTTCTTCAGCGAGGAGGGTTCCTTGCGAGAAGTGCGGGAGCAGCACACGTCACTAGGGTTTGGGGAAGTGCTCGGTTGGGCCATGTGCTGATGTCCCCGTGGAGCACTCGGGAGCCTCTGCAGGGCACCTTCCACCCTTCCACACACACGGGGGTCCTCGTTCAGCGCATCAGTGCATCCGGGCTGCCCCAGGGGGAGGGGCAGCGCAAATGCGCTGTGCGATGGGAATGGGCCTGGGCTTGCCGCCCAGGAGCCACCGCGTGTGCACACGTGTGCGAGCACAAGGCCACGACCTGAGCCACGTAATATAACATAATCACAAGAGTGACATCCTGTGGCCTCTGTCGTACTCTTTTGGTCAGAAGCAAGTCACAGATTCTGTGTGCACTCGGGAGGGGGTTAAACAGGGCATGACTCCTGAGGGTCACTGAAGGGTGTGTTCACCCCAGGCTATTTATGTTTTGGGCTATTATAAGTCATTCTACTCCACATCCTTGTATGTATTTCTTGGTGCACATACCCAGGAATTTCTGTGGGGTTTATACCTTGGAGTACAATTTCTGGCTCACAGGATACAGAATGTTCAGCTTTAGTAGTTCATTTGGCCAAAATGAGCTCTACAGGGATGCCTGGGTGACTCAGTCGGTGAAGCGTCTGCCTTCGGCTCGGGTCATGATCCTGGGGGCCTGGGATGGGGTCCCACGTTGGGCTCCTTGTTTGGCAGGGAGCCTGCTTCTCCCTCTGCCTGCAGCTACCCCTGCTTGTGCTCCCTCTCTCTGATAAATAAATAAAATCTTTTTTAAAAACCTACTTGTCTTTTATCAATGTAGTTGTATTTATAGCTTTCTCTTGGCTAGTATTGTATGGTACTTCTTTTAACCTTTCCTATTTTTATTAAGTTTATTACTATTTTTTAGTAATTTCTACAACCGATGTGGGGCATGAACTCATGATGCTGAGATCAAGAGTTGGATGTTCCCCCGACTGAACAAGCTGGGTGCCGGATCCTTTCTTATTTTTATGCTTTACTTTTGACTCTTACAGAGAATAAATAACCAGTTGTGTTTCACTTTTTTCAAGTCTTATATTCTTTGTTTCTGAACTGGGGTATTTTGTTCATTTATACTTAATGTAATTGCTGATATACTTGGCTTTAAATCTACCCTCTTATTATGTGTGCTTTTATTGTTCCACCTGGTCCATGTTCTTTACTCTCGTCTTCTTTGGGATTATTTTTTCCTTCTACTAATAGGAAAATTATAAATTCTCTATTTTTCAGTACTTACTCTAGAAATTACAACTTGCACGCTTAATTTATCAAAGACTAAAGGTAATCACCACGTTTACCTTTACTCTTGAACAAATAACACAACACCTTAGGACAATTTACTCTTTTAAGTTAAAATAAAAAGTAAATTATTTTTCAAATTCTTTTTATCATACAAGGCTTACTGTTATTTTGTACAATCTATTTGATTAGATTTTCTCAATTTATGTACCGCTTTCTTTGTTCTTTGCTCCTTCTTGCATTTCAGCTTTACAACCTGTGATCACTTTTCTGTTGGTTGTAAAGCATCCTTTTGGTTTTCCTCTGGGAGGGTCTGCTGGCAGAAAATTGCATCACTGGAAATAAAAGAAAATGGTCTTCAGTCTGAATAATGTCTTAAAAGTTCCAAGTGTTAAGCCTGTATGAACTTGTGAAATTGTGACCCTCTGGTTTTCATGCCAGTTCCCCGTGCCTGGGTGGCTGATGTGAGGGTCTGGCCCTCTCCTCTTTCCGAGCACCTGCATCCCTCCCTGCTAAGGACAGTCTATTATTCTGTTTGGCTCCCTACTGTGTCTCTGCCCTTCCTACTTTCTTCTATGTGGCCTCTTATCTACATTTAGCTGTGAAGAGTCTGTTCTGCCAGTCTTCAGGTCATTTTCTGGGTTGTTTACACTGATGTGGGTGTTATTTAGCTGTATCTGTGGGATGAGGTGAGCCTAAGCTCGTCCTACTCCACCATCTTCCTGAATAAGGTCTTTATTTTATTTTCATTCTTAAAAACTTAGTTTCCCTGGGCAGTCATATTCTTTTCGTGACAACCATTCCACTACTTTTTGGCTTCCAGTATTAGCGTTGAGAAACCAGATGTTAATATTTTCAAAGCAATCTGACTTTCTTTGCTGGCTACATTAGAGATTTCCTGTGCCTTTGGTGACCTGAAATTTTACTGTTACTTGCCTAAGTGTGAAATTTTAGTTTATCTAGCTTAAAATTTGGGGAGAACTTGGATCTGAGGGTTGGTGTATTTCATCAGTTCTAGAAAATTCTCAGCCATTTTCTGTTCAATTATAGCCTCTTCCTTTCCCGGAACTCCAGCTAAATGTCTACTATTTTCATGTGCCTTACCTTGCCTGTACTTTCCGTTTGTCTCCTTGCGCCACATTCTTCATGACTTCTATTTTTTTTAAAAAAATTTTATAACATTTTATTTATTTGAGATAGAGCAAAGCACAGAGGGAAATACAGAGAGCCAGGTGTGGGGCTCGAACCTGGTGTGCCAGGATCATGACCTGAGCCAAAGGCAGACGCTTAACCAACTGAGCCACCCAAGTACTCCTCTTCATTTCTCTGCTTCCAGTTTTCTTTTTTTTTTTTTTTAAGATTTTATTTATTTATTCGACAGAGATAGAGACAGCCAGCGAGAGAGGGAACACGAGCAGGGGGAGTGGGACAGGAAGAAGCAGGCTCCCAGCAGAGGAGCCTGACGTGGGGCTCGATCCCGTAACGCCGGGATCACGCCCTGAGCCGAAGGCAGACGCTTAACTGCTGTGCCACCCAGGCGCCCCTGCTTCCAGTTTTCTAATTCTCTCATCCAAGCTGTTAAACTGTCCATGTAGAATCTACATTTTAATTTTTAATGTAGTTCATGTAATTGATTAATTTGATTAATTAATGTTTTTAATTTATAAAATCTCCTTTTGTTGTTTACAGAATCTGCTTAGTTACGTCTTACAGTCAGCTGTGAAAATTAATCAAGGAAAGTCTCACCAAATGGAATCTGGGGGCCGACAGGTGGAGCTCTGCGCCCAGCACTGGTTATCGGTTACAGACCCAACAGGAAGAGAGGCACCTTGCAAGTGGGTACTGCTTTACTAACCCAGCTCCTGGACGGAAGGTTTCCCACTGCCCCAGCAACAGCCCAGCCAATGAGAGACGGCCATAGCCCAGCCAATGAGAGATTGTCAAAGCCCAGCCAATGAGAGACGGCCACAGCCCAGCCAATGAGAGACCAACACAGTCCCCTCCTGCTATTCGTTTATATTTAATACTAAAGTGTAAAACGTGGGCATAAAATGTAAACGCATACAAATTAAATAGGTTGTTTATGTACATCAGCTGAGTTAACTCGCATTTAGTTGATCAACAAATAACAGACTAAACCTGAAATAATTCTTAGTTTGATAATCTCAAGTAGAAAACAGTATTTAAGACACAAGGGAGTACACACGGGTCTGTAACCATTCTTGTTCATTCAGAGCCATTACTGTTGACAAACGTTGTAGATTTTGGTGTCACTTCTGCAAATATGTCGAATCTTCTGTTGTTTACGCAACTTTTATTTAGCTCATTGTTGATGTGAATAATCTACTATCGCACCTGTTTTCAATAACTGATGTTATCCAGGTGTCATGTTTATAACCCCTTTCCTCTAAAAGAGAGCCTCCTCTCCCTGATCTCCAGACTTGCCCCTGGTTCCGCCAAGCCTGCTTATCCTGGGTTCCAATTATCTGCTGTTCCTAAATAACCCCATCTTTGCTGGTAAATTAACTGACAGTTTTATTTTTAAGGTTAACAGAGCCCTTCCTTAAAATAAATCTCTCTCTCCTATGAATCCTGTCATCTCCTCCCTGGGGGAACTCCAACTAATACAGGGAGCAAAGCAGACTCAAATCACTAGGGGAGACGGATGCCAATTGATAATCACGTGTATGAAAATTAATAAAAGCAAGCCTCACTTGAAATGGAGACGGAGGCCAGAAGGGGGAGCTCTTTCGCCCTCCCGCTGGGTATGAATTCCAGAACCAACCCAAGGGACCTGATCCCCTCACCCAATCCCAGGAAGTCCTGGGGGCCCGGTCCCGCCCCTCAGCGTCTCACCCAATCCCCGTGTGTTCCCGTGACTGGGTCCCGCCCCCCCCTCGCCTCACCCAATCACTGTGCGTCTCCGCGGGTGGCTTTTCCCCTGGCTTGAGGCAGTCCGCGGACGTGCCGGCTTGAACATGGAGGCTCTGCTGAAGCGGGAGCTGGGCTGCGACTTCGTCAAGGCTACGGGTCACTCGGGGGGCGGGTGCATTAGCCAGGGCCAGAGTTACGACACGGACAGAGGACGGGTGTTCGTGAAAGTGAACTCCAAGGCGGAGGTCAGGGCCGCTGTAGGCCGGGCCAGGGCGGGGTGGGTGGTGGTCGGCGTTTGGGGTTTGGGTGGGGCTTCAGGCCCAGGTCTGGGGTCCTGGTGTGGAGTCTGGAGGGTCCGAGGGCCAGGATTCCGGGTCTGGGGTGGGGAGTGGAGGTGCTCAAGGCCCGGGTGGGGGTCCGCACAGCAGGGCCACAGGGCCTTGGCACTTGCTGACCCCCTTGCCCCTCCGGCTGTGTCTGGGCGTTCCTGGGGTCGCGTGCCCAGGGTAAGCCCTGTAAATCGGGGGGGGGGGGGGCGGGGCGGAGCGGAGCGGACACTCTGGGCGGCCGTCTGGGGACCCCGGCGCCCAACTGTGCTCCCCGCTGCAGTGTGGACGGTGGTTCTGGGGATGGCTTTGCAGTGGGGGGTGTGGCGGGCCGCTACTTTGAGAAATCCCTTGCTGGAGGAGTTTTGAACAGGGACTGGCAGTAGCAGCTTCTTGTTCTGGGCTGTATTTGAGCTTGCAGAGATCAAAATCCTCTCTGGATTATTGCAAACATTTAGCCACTGCCTTTGTGAGTTTGGGCTGCCGGACCAGAGTACCACAGACCAGGCCGCTCAGTTCTGGGAGCTGGCAGGTGTCTGGGGAGAGCCCACTTCCATGATGGGAAGGTGACTTCTCCCTGTGTTTTCAGTGTCAGAGGGGCAAGGGAGCTCCCTCAGGTCCCATCTGTCAGAGCACCAATCCCATTAAGAGGGCTCCAGCCTGTGGAGCCTAATCACCTCCCAGCAGGGTCACACGGGGGGGACAGGTTTCGACAGAGGAACTGGGGAGGGGGCACCAGCTTCAGCCCGCTGTAGTCACCCGCTCCAGAAAATTCTGTTTGTACACGAGCCTTTTCGAGAGGGCCCTGTAGAAAACAGGTGAACCTCGCTGCTGAAGCTGTACTTCCTCCTGGTTGCTGGTGTCGCTTCTGTGCCCAGTTTGGCTGGGTCACCCAGTACTGTTAGCCGGAAGGCCCAGGCTGGCTCCAGGAGGCAGTGAGCAGTTGACAGTGCGTTGTTTCAAATGGAGCTGAGGGGACTGACCCCAGTACCAAGTCCTCATGTCACACGCCTGGTGTGCTGTTATTCTTTACCTAGAAGGCGTTTTTGCGGTTGTTTTCATTTTCTCCCCAGATGTGAATCCCACGTTCCGTGATAGGGGACGAACTCTGAGTCATGGCTGTTCTCTCAAGACCCACTTTAGTGCTCTGTTCTGCAGAGATCAGTGGCATGTCCTGCCGCCCCGCCCTTTTATAGGAAACTGCCCGCATTTGTGCTTGGAGTTTCCTCCGGCAGCCCTTATATTCTTCTGCAGGGCTTCTCTGTTTCTGGTTTTGTTTTCCCATTTATGTGGCATCTATCCTTTTCCTGTTTGTATTTCCACCTTCACTGGCTTTTGTTATAATTCAGAATGGGTGTTAATTACAGGGGAAACAAATACTTTCCAGGGATTAAAATGGGCCCACGTAGTGATGCTTTCTGAGCATTGTTCTTGCACTGCTGTGTCCTCGGGTTCTTCTTTTGTCATCAAAGTCAATTTTCTTTTTTTTTTTTTTTATTAAGATTTAATTTTTAAGTCATCTCTACACCCAACCTAGGGCTGGAACTCAAAACCCGAGATCAGGAGCTGCCCGTTACCAACTGAGCTGGCCAGGTGCCCCAAAGTCCATTTTCTTTTTGCTAATCTTTCTCCCCTAAGTTCCTTCTGCTCCTTTGGCTGATAGTTCTGAACATGTAATTTCCTAGCTTTCTGTGGAAAATACTGTGTGAGTCATGCAGGCGTACTAGCTGTACCTGCACGTTTGCTGGTTGTATGAAAACAGGACTTTCTTTTACGCTTTACCTTGTAGGAAGTGAAAGTACCTTCCACACTTCTAGAGGACTACCTGATTGCTCTTCTCTTTTCCTTCTCGCCCCACTTGACTTGACCTGCTCTAAATAAGATTGTTCTTTTTTTTTTTTTTAAGATTTTATTTATTTATTTGAGAGAGAGAGAGAGAGACAGCCAGTGAGAGAGGGAACACAAGCAGGGGGAGTGGGAGAGGAAGAAGCAGGCTCATAGCGGAGGAGCCTGATGTGGGGCTCGATCCCAGAACGCCGGGATCACGCCCTGAGCAGAAGGCAGATGCTTAACGACTGAGCCACCCAGGCGCCCCTAAATAAGATTGTTCTTATCTGTCTTGCATACTTGCGGTTGGTTCCTCTCCTCCTCCTTCCTTAAGCTCCAGATCTTTTTTGTAGCACTGTGCCCCACCTGCTGCCTGCTTCTCCCTCCCTCTCCTCTCACGGAGCAGCAGACACTTCTGCGAGAGAGGCTTCACCTCTGGCTGGGTTCACAGATCCCTCTCCACCTCTTCCCCCATGATTATTGATCTTATTCTACCCCTTACTTTCCTTTTCATGACCAGTGCTCTGGTACAAAGTGTAGCTGGAGTGTTGTTGTTTTCCCTTCATCTCCTAAAGAGAATGCTCCGAAAATGCTCGAGGTGCCGTTCTTATCTTCTTCCTCAATGACCTTAGCTCTCCGAGGTAGTGTAATAATAGTGATGTTTATGAAGTGCTCAGAACGGGCTAGGTAATGTTAGCTGCTAGCTCGGTTACTCGTGGCAGCGAGCCGGTGAGCGCGGTGCTGTTACTAACCCGGTTTTTACGGGAGAGGGAGAGGCACAGAAAGTTAAGCAGCTTGCCTGAGGTCATAGAGTCCGTCCTGAGAGTACGTGGAGAGACGTCCCTGGCAGCACTTCGTCGAAGCCCCACGCTGGAAGCCCAGCTGTCTGTCAGTACACCGGGCAAGCCCATTCTGGCATACGCGCACGGGGAGCTCTGTGCAGCAGGGAGAGTAAACTCTTGACTGTTAATGCACCAGAATAACAAAGGCAGCGGGACAAAGAAGCCAGACTGTCTGTGTCGGCGCGTAGAAGGACAGAGTGGACTGGACAGATCTGTGGGGGGAGGGGAGGGCGCGAATAGCTGGGGAACAGAGGCGCCTCCGGGGCTTCCAGGCAACAGTGTCCTGTCTGTGTCCGGGGGGCAGTCACGCAGTGTGCAGACTTCATGAAAATTGGAGTCAGATGCTCCCACTTGTGCCCTTTTCTGCTCATATTCCTATAGTGTTTTGACTGGAAAAAAAAAAAGAAAAAGCTACTTTATTTATTTACTTAAAGATTTTATTTATTTATGTGACAGAGAGACAGCCAGCGAGAGAGGGAACACAGCAGGGGGAGTGGGAGAGGAAGAAGCAGGCTCCCAGCGGAGGAGCCCGATGTGGGGCTCGATCCCATAACGCCGGGATCACGCCCTGAGCCGAAGGCAGACGCTTAACGACTGAGCCACCCAGGCACCCCAGAAAAAGCTACTTTAAAGGGAGCAGTTACTTTGGGAAGTTTGAGAAGATTTTTCTGAAAAGTCAGAGCATACGAAGTCTGAAGCATGATTAAGGAAGGGTCTGACTTGGCAAAAGGTGGGGGTGGTGTTCCAAGCAGAGGCACCCCTGCACATGGGGGCTTCGGTCTGTGAGGAGCTAAAAAAAGGCTGTAGTCCAGGAGCACAGGGACGTGTATGTGCGTGCTGGTGTGTGCACACGTGTGCGTGGAGGTGCAGGGCTGGAGCCCAGGGCAGGGACCCCAGGTGAGCGTAGAAAGTGGGCAGGGCCAGACCCCGTGGGGCTGTCACACAGGTTGCTAGTTCGGGGTGTGTTGTGGGCTGGGGTTTGCCCTCGGTGAGGGTCCCTGTCGTGGTGAGCAAGGAGATGAGGTAAAGGACAGTCACTGCCGCCTGGGGGAGCAAGGACTTCAAGGGGGAGGTTGGAAATGGCAGGTAAGGTGGGATGGTTTCTGTCTGAGATTGGAGGTGCCCTCAAACCTGGTGAGAGTTGAGTCCAGATGCCTGGCATGTGCAGGTGGAGGGACAGGACTGTGGCCCAGGTGCCGTCCAAGGATGGCCCACATGCGCAGTCCAGCTGTGCACCTGACATGTGGGCAGTTAGAGGCCTTGCACGTCCCTCTCTGGAGAGAGTCAAGCGGAGTGTCGAAGAGGGGCCGGAACGAGAAAGTGGCGTCCCTCTTACTCTGTGGCTTCATGCACAGCCTCCTCTGCCGGAGCAGGAGACGCTGCTGGTCCGCCGTCTGCCGTCGGCACAGCCGTGCTTGAGGGAACAGGTCTGCGCAGACACTTTCCAGAAGTAACCTTGCTCTCCCTTCTCTTCCCCTCCTCCATTGTTTTTCGGAAAGGCCAAAAGAATGTTCGAAGGTGAGATGGCAAGTCTAACTGCCATCCTGAGAACAGACACCGTGAAGGTGCCCAGGCCCATCAAGGTCCTCGACGCCCCGGGAGGGGGCAGCATGCTGGTGATGGAGCACTTGGACATGCGATATCTGAGCAGGTCTGTCTGGGCACCTTCTCCTCCTCCTTTGCTCGGCTTTGTTTTCCTTTCTTTGTTGTTTGCTTTTGTTCTAAAGCATTTTTTGAGCCTTCAGACTTTTTTTTTTTTTTAAGATTTTATTTATTTATTTGAAAGAGAGAGCACGGGGGGAGGGGCAGAGGCCGAGGGAGAAGCAGACTCCCCACTGAGCAGGGAGCCCAATGCGGGGCTCAATCCCAGGACCCCGAGATCATGACCTGAGCCGAAGGCAGACGCTTAACCCACTGAGCCACCCCCCCCAGGCGCCTCATGGCTTTGTTTTTCTTCTGAGTGTTTCCTTCATATCTGAGAGCTTGCCTCTGGGGTGTAAGTTTGAGGGACCCGGGACCCCATGCATCATGGGTTCTGCAGAACGAGTGACAGATACTCCACACGCCGAAGGCAAACAGGAAAGGAATCTCCCAAGGTGGGGTGCTGACAGGAACCCGGTTGGCAGGGAAAGAGCATCCGACAACCAGGGCCCATCATCTCCCCTTTGCTTCACCGAAGCGGACTTTGTATCCCCTTGACCTGTTCTCCGTGGCCTGAGACCGTGCAGGAGGCTGTGACCCCGCGATTATGTGCCACACACTCGGCTGACGCTATTTATTTCACAGCCATGCTGCCAAGCTTGGAACCCAGCTCGCAGACCTGCACCTAGAGAACAAGAGGCTCGGGGAGACATTCCAGAAGGAGGCCGGCACTGTGGGTATGCGGCCATGTGGGCGCGAGGGCCCCTCGAAGATGTCTGGCCGGTGTGGCATGTGGGTGGGGTCTGTGGTGTTGTTGCCCAAGGAAAGGAGTGTCAACCCCAAGGCTGGAGGTACGGCAGACTCTGTACCGTAAGGCAGCACATTTGGAAGAAGTACTTCCTGGACTCGAAACCCCATCCTGTTATGGTTCCTTTAACCCCTCCTTCCCCAGAAGAATGCCTGTCAGAGTTACTCTGGCTTTCTGAGTGGTGCCTTTTCTCCTGAGAACAGCCCCACGTGAGGCACAGCATGGTGGCCCTCATGTCTAACCTTTGTAGAGCTTAGTGTGGTGTTGACATTGAGAGTACCTTCCGGTATTTTCATCTTCTCGTGTCTGATAATCCATGTGCAGCCCTGGGTCACTGTGCTAGTGGGATAGCTGACCCTCCAGGAGCAGACGACCGAGACTCCAGTGTGCCAGACAGATCCGGTCCGGCTCCGTCTCCCCCTTCCAAGCCCATGGGGTTTAGGCCTTAGGGATCTGCTGAGTTTGGGGGGGGACTCCAGGGCCAGGCTGGCCCCCGAGAGCCATCCTTTCCTGATGGGTCATGGGTGGCTATTTTGGACGTGGTGTTGTCACTCCTCTGATCGTCCTCTGGTGCCTGTCCTGGGCAGTGTGGGTGTCCTGCATCGTTGAGTGTACAGGCTCTGTTCCCGGGGCCCGAGGGTCTGTGGAGCCCAGGGCCCTTGTTTATGTCTGGATGAGGACATGAGGTGAAGGGCACACCAAGGACAGACCTTGAAGCTGCCCTGATCTCCAAGAGCAGCCTCAGGGCATGTGGGAATTAGTTGTCTCTCTTGTTTTCCTTTGCTTGCAAGGGAAAGGAGGCGGGCAGGTGGAACGGCCCTTCGTGGACCAGTTTGGGTTTGACGTGGTGACGTGCTGTGGATACCTCCCCCAGGTGAGTGACACCAGCGCTTTGCCTTCTGCCTTCCAGTCAGGTCGGCTGCTCAGGGACGGAACAGCCTCTCCCCTCTTTATGAAATTTAGTAAAAGTCTTTGCTCCCTTCTCCTCTTTGCTGGTTTTTAAGAGGCTGATGTGAGGTTTACCCAGCTCACGTGCCAGACAAGCTCAGAGAAACAGGACCAACAAGTCAGGATGCTGGATTTGAAGCTGTGTAAAAATCAGAGTTAAGAAAAGTTTACTTCCTCCTAAATCCTCCAGGGTAGCATGATGTGAGGGGATTGTACCTTCAGCTCTACGGTTTTGTGGTTGGCTCCCTGGGAATCCGGGCCCCGGGGCTCTGTCCGATGCCAGCAGATGCGGAGCGGGGTGATGGCGGCTGCGCTCTTGGAGGCTGCATCGGCTGCTCAGAAGAGGCATCCTGAGTGAGCAGGAACTTTCAGGGGCGCCTAGTGGGCCCAGGGCCTGAGTAGACACTGTTCAGGTTTTGGAATGTGGGAGAGGTTGTCAGGAACCTGCTTGGGGTGGCGGGCGGCTGAAAGCTGGGGCTCCCCAGTCCCACCTGCTCCATGCAGCTCTGGGCGCATTGGGCTGGCTCTGCTCCTTCCTCGCCTGCCTGTAGCTCGCCCCATGTGCGTACAGATGCCCGTGCATGTGCGTGCACGCCTGTGGGAGGGGTTCTCTGTCGTCGGGCGGTGTTCACTGCCCCTGTGCTCCTGCGTGTGTCTCTTGCTTCCCTCCTGCTGGTCAGCATCTTGACAGTCTCCTTGAACCGGGCTATACATGACTCCTCATGTTATCACTCTGGGGAGGGCGGTGCTGGCTGCTTGTCCTCGGGGCCATGCGGATAGTCAGAAATGAGCCACGGTTGGGGAAGGCCAACCAGCTCTGAGCTCTGTGCTCCCATGTGAGTACAGGTTGAAAGAATGTGTCCTAGAGCTCTTCAGAGTGGCCTCTAGTGCTGTGCACTGGGAGGGCCCCTGCTTCTGGGACAGGGCCTGGGGTCCCAGCCTGTCCACAAGACACCATCTGCCTGGTCAGCCGCCACGCCTTCCACAACCTACCCTTGCAGCAGTGCTCCGCCGCCTTGGGCGTCTTCCTTTGGCTCTGGCATTTTCCTCTGCCCACGCAGGTGAACGACTGGCAGGAGGACTGGGTCACCTTCTATGCCCGGCAGCGCATTCAGCCCCAGATGGACATGGTGGAGAAGGGGTCCGGGGACAGGGAGGCCCGGGAGCTCTGGTCTGCTCTGCAGGTGAGAGGAGCCTCGCCAGGCCCTGCAAGCCCGGCAAGGGAAGCCCTGCGGCAGGTGTAGCCACGTGGGGCCCAGGTCTGGACAGGAGGTGGGTTGGGCCAGCCAGTGGGGTGGCTGTCGGTGTCCCTCCACCCTGCCTGAGCTGTGTGTGTCCGTGCACATCTGTGTGCCACGCTCCTCTAGGGCGGTTGGGCCACACTCAGAAAAGCATCTGCATCCTTCCCGCACGTGTTGGTCACTTTGCCGAGAATGTGTTTCCTCCTTGCAGCTAAAGATCCCTGACCTGTTTCGTGACCTGGACATTGTCCCAGCCCTGCTCCATGGAGACCTCTGGGGAGGGAACGTAGCAGAGGACGCCTCTGGGCCCATCATTTTTGATCCGGCTTCTTTCTACGGCCACTCGGAGTACGAGCTGGCGATAGCCGGCATGTTTGGGGGCTTCAGCCGCTCCTTCTACTCCGCCTACCACAGCGCGATCCCCAAGGCCCCGGGGTTCGAGGCGCGCCTGCAGCTCTATCAGCTCTTCCACTGCTTGAACCACTGGAATCATTTCGGGTCAGGGTATAGAGGGTCCTCCCTGAATATCATGAGGAATCTCATCAAATGAGCCTCCCTGCTGGGGGGCGCCTCAGGTTCAGGTGCACCAGCCGACACCTGCGGCCGGCGCCTCCTGCTCCGCAGTCCTGTCCATCGGGGCGTCTTCCCCGAGTCTTCACACTAACTTCGTCCTCCCGAGGTTGTACATTTCCTTAGACTTCCTGGCGGGTGAAGCCTCACTGGAAATGTGATGTGACCAGAGGGACCCATGGAGCGCGGGCCCCGTTGAAACTGCTGCCCGGAGGCCGAGCAGGGAAGTGGCCGCTGCGCCAGGCGCTGCTGAGGACACGTTCCCCCAGCGGTTCCTCCCGTCTCATCTCCAGAGCGACTGATGTTCAGGAAGGTGCTTCTCAGTGGGTTAGACGCGGGTATGGACTTGAAACCAGTAGTGAGGACAGCATCTAATGGCCAGTCTCAGCTGAGCACATTCCCTTTCTTTCTGCCCCCTTTGCATCCTGCCACAGGCCACGCGGTCTGGAATTCGATTCTGGGAGGGACCAACCGCTAGTCTTGGGTAAATATAGAAGCCACTTCAGCCCTCCTGTTAGCGCCCGTCTTTGCCGTTTGAAAGCCTGTGAGTTGCTCCTTTGTATAAAAAAGTGCTAGGGGCGCCTGGGTGGCACAGCGGTTGAGCGTCTGCCTTCGGCTCAGGGCGTGATCCCGGCGTTATGGGATCGAGCCCCACATCAGGCTCTTCTGCTATGAGCCTGCTTCTTCCTCTCCCACTCCCCCTGCTTGTGTTCCCTCTCTCGCTGGCTGTCTCTATCTCTGTCAAATAAATAAAAATAAAATCTTTTAAAAAAAAAAAAGTGCTAAACCAGCGGCTCTGCCTTCCCCGTCTCACAGTGGTGGGGAGGATTCGTGAATGGCATGGATGCTGAGAAAGTCTTTTGCATAAACATTTGAATAAACTTTCATGGATTGCAATGATGCACAAGACTGTATATTTCCTTCATTTGCATCGTAACTCAACGTTTATCTTAGGTGTTTGCCAAGGAACCTTTGTAATGTATCGTGACAACGAACAGGTGCAACTCTTGTTTCTTAAGAGCAGTTTTCTTGACTGTTCAGTAAGAGGACAGTGCAGAGCTTCCAGAGAAGGACAGATGGAGCCTGAGGACTGCTTCTCCCGTCTGACTCAGGGAGGCTGGACTGCTACTGCGGGGTGCTGCGGGAGGCCTGGTAAACAGTGGACAGTAGAGAGAGGCCCGAGAGGCTCCTCCTGGGAGCTGTGCCGTCAGCGCGTGTGTGGCCAGGGCCCCCGTGCAGGATGCAGTATCACAGCGTGTGGCGGGTGCTTGGTGGATACGCGGTACGTTGGTGTCTCCTGGCTTTGGTGGTGGTGCAGGACTTGTCGGCTTCCTAACTTGGCAGTTTGTACGATTGCTCGTTCTAAAATACCGACTTTCGTGCCTAATTCTGTATCCAGAATTTTTTGCACGTGTATATATATATATATATATATTTTTTTTTTTTAAAGATTTTAATTATTTATTCGACAGAGACANGACAGAGATAGAGACAGCCAGCGAGAGAGGGAACACAAGCAGGGGGAGTGGGAGAGGAAGAAGCAGGCTCATAGCAGAGGAGCCTGACGTGGGGCTCGATCCCATAACGCCGGGATCACGCCCTGAGCCGAAGGCAGACGCTTAACCGCTGTGCCACCCAGGCGCCCCGCACGTGTATATATTTTTATATAAAGAGTTGTCAAGGGGTGCCTGGGTGGCTCAGTTGGCTCAGGTCATGATCCTAGGGTCCTGGGATCGAGTCCTGCATCGGGCTCCCTGCTCAGTGGGGAGCCTGCTTCTCTCTCTACCCCTCCCCGCTGCTCGTGCTCTCCCTGTCAAATAAATAAAATCTTAAAAATGAATAAATAAAATCTTAAAAAAAAAAAGTTGTCAAGATGGCATAACGGGCAAACCCGGAGGCCCAGGAACCTGCCCAGAGCTGCTGGTGGGTTGCAGTGTTCGCGAAAGCCCCTCTCTGCACATGTCATCCCAGTACAGAAATCACACTGTTTTCTGGGTGTCTGGGCTGACTGGGAAACAGAGGGGATGAATTCTGATTTAGAGCCATACTTAGAGGGTGGCTGGGGGACGGTGTCCTGGCGGCAGCCTGCCTCCTGTCCTTGCAGGGCGGCCTGCTGGCCTCTGGAATATCAGGAAGATTTGGCTAGACACACAGGTTGAGCTCCGGATTCAGCTCCTCGACCCCTTGGCTGCGAGACTTTTGAGCCCTTCAGGGCAGCTGCGAGCACCCCAAGAGCCGCCAGAGGCGGGGGAGGGGGTCACCTCTGGGGCGGTTGTATTGTATCCAAACGCCTCATGGTCTGCCCCTGCCAGAGTACCACCCTGGCCACGGAAGGAAGTCCTCAGATAACGAGCTTTACTTTCCCACCCCAGAGCTTAGCGTGTCCTGATGAGAATGGCCCCGAAACCTTGGTGTCTCCACCTGAAACAGGACGCCAGTGCCCTCAGGGTCAGAGACCTCACTGCACCCTCCGTGCACACGACCGGTTTCAGGCCCAGTGCTCGTATCTGGAGGCCTCAGTGGGCTGAGCACTCCCAGATTTTGGCCTGTGTGGGATCTGAGTGCAGGGCTGTGTGACCCCCTCAGTTTGCCATTACCACAGTTCCCATGTCTCAGGTTTTCACCTCCCTTTGTCCCCACATCCTGCTCACTTTCCCTCCTTTAAGTCTAACTGAAGCGCAGGGAAATCCTACAACCAGCATAGTCTAGCGCGTATGTCCAGGGCTTGGGTTTTGAGATCTCGTCTAGGCTCCAACTGCAGGGCAGAGATCGGGGAAGGAACTCCTGTAGAAGAGGGTCTGACCCTGGGCTGCCCCAAACAGCAGGGTGGGCGTTCCTTGTGCGTTTGGAGCGGGCTGCATCTTGCTGGGCAGAGCTCCCATGCCAGGGGGTCCAGGCGGCCGTGGGGGCCTCCTGTTTGCCGCAGGACAGTGTTGGTGGGATGCCTGTACTGTCTGGAGGCAGGTGCGACTCTGTTATGGGATGGTATTTGGCACGCTTTGGGATTCAGAGGGAATCAGAATTACAGCCAGATAAGGGAGGAAAAGAAGTTTGGAAAGAAGTCCCCGTTGCTGCAGAGAGCAGTGCACCCAGCCTCTGGAAGAGGGTAGCACTTTGCTCCAAACAGATGTGAAATTAGCAATTGGTATGCTGAGTCTCAGGAGACTTGCATAGCCCTGGGACGGGTCCCAGTGTAGGGGTTTGGAACTAGAAGGACCCTCTTCGAAGCCTCTTGGCCCTCCACCTCTGGCATGATGGGAACCACACTGCACTCGGAGTCAGAGGACCAGCACAGGAGGCTCTTACGTGAGTCACCTGAGCTCTGGACCCCTCTTTCATACGGGGCTGATGATGACCCCCACGGGCTGTCATAGTGCCTGCCTGTAAGTGCATCTGGTGCCCGGTTCCCCACTCGCAGGGGACACCTCCTCTGTCCTCCCCGTGGAATTGGCTTCCAAAGCCATCTCGCGTGAGACTAGCCAGTCTGTGTGGATTTGGGCAGAAGTATGCGGACACACCGTAATGTGTGCAGAAACAGCCATCAGGGTGATCAAGGCATCCGAGTTGCGAAGAGGTGGCGGGATTCCCCTCCCTTTCTGAGAACAGTCATCTGCCTGAGAGGCATGGCCTCAGCAAATTCCTGATAGAGGCCGGGGTGATGGACTAGCGGGGACACCGGGACAGTGTCCAGCTGAGGCTGCAGCCAGGGCCTTGGGACTCCAACCCCCCACCTTGCTGTCTTCCTGGGGCCCCTCTTCTGAGCAGCATTGCAGATGTCCCACCCGGCCTTGGGCTGTTTTCCTTCTTGGTGCCACTGGACTCCATGTCACAGTGAGGGATGTGAATAAGCAGCGGAGTCCCTTGTATGCACACGACCCCATCATTATCTCAGTCTGTCCCACCCGCAGATCCACTCTGAGTTCCAAGAACTACCACAGCTCTCTGAGTCTGGATTCCAGCTGGGGCTGAGAGGCGTCTTCTGCACCTTCGCAGCCTTAATTCTGGCTCTGGGGGAGCCAGGAGAACCAGGAGACTGGCTGTGGGGAGAAAGGAGACTCAGCTCAGGGGGCACTTGGATGTACCTGATCACATCTCCCAGCTGAGCTTCTGACCAAACCTCAAATTCAAATGCAGCTTTGAGAGGAGGGGGACCCTTTTGCAAAGTGACAGTGCTCTCTTTGGCATGGTCTTCACACTGAGGATTCGGTGGCTCAGATGGGAGCTGGGGGGGTCTGGGAAGGGACCCCAAGTGTCTGGGTTTCAGGACCAGTAAGGTGCTGTGCCACTGCCCAGCTGCCATCGGCCACGTTCAGACTCTGCTGAGCAAACCATGCCCGTGGCCCGGGATGAGGCTCAGTGAAGACCAGCATCTCCCATGTGGTGCCTGGAGGCTCATGGATGCCTAACTCTGGCAGCTTTGGGACCCACTTTAGAGCAAATATTTGTAATTCTGAAAAAGAGAGTAGAGAAAGCAGGGAAGAACTCATAAAGAGCTGAGGGCAGCTTCCCAGGGCAGAAGGACCAAGTTTCCATCCTGAAACAGCTCACCTGACCTGCCTTGGGGGTGGCAGGAAACTCAACCCAGTCACCTCCCTGGGAAATTGTCAGGTCCTGGTGACACCAAGAGGACCCTAAAAGCCTCCAGAGAGAGAAGAGTTTCCACACAAAGAGGAAGAGTCAAAGTGGCCTCAAACATCTCAACACCAAATGAGCTGGAAAGTAATGGAGCAGGACCTTCTTGTTTATGAGGGAACAGGACCTCATTTCCAACCTGAAATTCCATACCCAGCCAAACTGTCAATCAAGAATAAAGACATTTGCAGATGTTCAGGAGCTCAAATCCACCTGTCGGGAATCCTTCCTCAAGATGCAATAGGAAGGTGGGCTTCACGAGGCTGAGAGAAAAAATCTAGGAGGAGGAAGACACGGAGGGGCAGATGCCTTTTCCACAGAAGGCCACACAGTCTCTCCCATCCCACCTGCTGTTCTGCAATGACCTTGTGCATAGGTGTGTGCATGGCTGTGTGCACATGGGCATGTGTATTTTTTTGAGATTTTATTTGTTTATTTGACACAGAGAGAGAGAGCACAAGCAGGGGGAGCAGCAGGCAGAGGGAGAGGGAGAGGCAGACTCCTCGCTGAGCAGGGAGCCCGATGCCAGGACCCTGGGATCATGACCCGAGCTGAAGGCAGATGTTCACCTACTGAGCCACCCAGGCGTGTGTGTTTTGAAGTTCCCTTTGAGGGCAGCAGGTCTCTTATCAGGGGTCCCATTCTGGGTGGGGTTGACACTTGCTATCAGAACCCCGGAGCAGCCCCTATCTCTGAGGGCCACCAAGTGCCCTGACGAACAAGCCAGCCCCCGCAGTGGGCTCCACTGGGCAGGGTCTGGGACCAGGCAGGATGTGGTCCAGACCCCCAGCCTTGTCTGGACAGTGTGAGCCTAGCTAGGCCGGTGACCTGTGTCCCGGGGACAGCGGGCTCTACCCTGAACTGTGTCCTGAGTCCTGCTGGGGCCCGGGCCGAGCTCCAGCAAGGGTTCGTGGAGACTCTGCAGGGAGGTTCTGGCAGGGCGCCCCATGGGTGGGCCCCACCGCGAAATTGTCGGGGCACCCTTTGCGGACACAGGTGGAGGGCACCGCCCCACCCCTGTCCCCCTACGGAAACCCTCCCCCGGCCCTCGCCCTCCGGCTGCGTCCGTCCGCCGCGGCGCGCGGGCGGGGAGCGCGCGGACCTGACGCTGCGCGTATGGGGGCTGACGGCCCGGAGCCCGCAGGCCGCGCGGACCCGGCGCCTCCCCCGGCGGTCAGCG
>NC_048232.1:74964118-74964638 GCF_002007445.2 Ailuropoda melanoleuca
TCAGCCCGGCTCTCGCGGAGCTGGCACCTGCGGGGCCGGCAGGACTCAAGCATTTTCTAAGGGATAGGGGCTTTTGTCAGCTGCAGGGTATATAATCCTGCGTCTGCTTTAATTTCTGCGCCCATCAAGCATGGGGGAAGGGAGGCTTGGAGTCCTGGGCTGCATCTGCCCCCCGCCCCGCCCTGGGCTCCCTCTTCCACAGCCGGTGGGTCCATTTCACCAGGTGGGAAGAGGCGGGAAGGAGGCCGAGGCCGGTGAGGGTCCACAAGGGCCCGGCTCGTGCCCCTCTACTCACAGGCCTGTGCTCCTGTTTGGACCTGGGTAACGCCTGCTTAAAATTTGCTGTTAAATATACTCTGTGTGGGAAATATTAACACTTTACAAATGGAGAAAGGTAGTCTTGGTAAGTGCACCCTGGGTGCTGGGGATGACCCGGTGGGGGACTCCCCAGAGGAAAAAAAAAAAAAAAAAAAAAAAAAAAAAAAAAAAAAAAAAAAAAAAAAAAAAAAAAAAAAAAAAA
>NC_048232.1:74964694-74974711 GCF_002007445.2 Ailuropoda melanoleuca
GCCCCCCCGCGGCCCCCCCCCCCCCCCCCGTGCCCTGTGGGCCAGGCCCCTGTGCAGGAGTTGGGGGGGGTGCTGGCTACGGACTGAAGGACTCCCAGAGAGGCTCCTCCTTGTCCTCCTGCAGCACTACACACCTGGGGGGGATTGGGGTGGGGCTGGTCCAGCATCCCTGCTTTGTTGGCACAGGGAATCTTCCGGGAACTTCATTTCAGAACCGAAATCCCTCAAAATAGGCCCCACCTACTTGGAAGCAGTTTTGGGTTCAGGGTTCATGCAGGCTCTGGAACCCTCCTCGCTGAATGCTCCCCCAGGCCGGGATCCCACCATTTGCCCTTGAAATCCTGGGTGCTGGCACACAGTAGGTGAGCAGATGACAGGTGAGGCCCTTAGGACACAGGCAGTCTGAAGCCCAGGTGTTCTCTGCCCCTGTATGTTTGGGGGCTCGCTTGCCCTGGAAGCAGAACCGGGGATTGCTGGGTGCTCCCTGACTGACACTCGCCACCCCTTGCTTCACAACCCCAGGGGTGGGCTGGCAGTTTGGAGGATGCCTTGCCTCATTTTTCCCTGGAGTACTTTGAATTAAAGGCTGGGATTCTTTGCCTGTGTGGAGGTAGGTGCTTCAGCCTCATGAGAAATAATTCCATAGCCAGAGGTGTTCACAGGCCCCATTAATAAGCACACTTTTAACCAAGTAATAGCGTACCTGGGGCGAGAGTTCACCTAGTTTAAAATTGGGGTATTTGTGGGAAATGTTTTAGAAATAAGACAGCTGCTGGGTCCCAGTGGAGGCTGTTCCGTCTTCTTCCTGGGTGGGGTGTGAGGTTTCTTCCCAACCCTCAGGCCCTGCTGGGTGCTTATCTCTGGGGACAGGCCCCGGACCCGAGCCAGGCCCTGCTGACCTCCCTGCTCTGCCTTCCCTTGCCCCAGACATTTGTCCCAGTCACTTTGGCATGTGGCCCCATGTGTCCCTGTGCTGTGATTGCTTGAGGCAGTGAGGTGGGCAGGTAACCTGGAATGGGACCCAGGTCCAGCTCCAGACCCTCCACAAACCCGCACTCTGAGGCACCCACTCTATTTCCTGGCACACCTGGCACCCCCACAGCACCCCAAGGTACCTCACAACCTCCATGGGTCCCCATGGCACCTGTGGCCCCCTGGCCCCCTGCAGCACCTTGCAGTACCCCACTGTCCCCCCAGGCACGCTCAACACTCCCATGGCCTTCCCAGCACCCCCAGCACCGCCCCTGCACCTGTGCTTCCTCACCTCTCAGAGAAAGCACTCGGGGCATGGGCATCAGCATCCTGCCCACCCCGGCTCCCAGGTACAGCCTCATCCTTGCAGCCTCTTCCCATCCTAAAGGGGCCACTTTGCACCCCACCCTCTGAGGAGCTGATGTCTTGCTCTCCAGCTAGTTTTCAGTGACTGAAGGCCCTGGGTACCTGGGATCCCACGTGGTTGCTCCTGTCCGGGGCAACAGAGGCCCCTGTTGGAGTTGGAGCTCATGGCAGTATTCTGGGTGCAGGCCCGGCAGATGTTTGAGGGAGAGATGGCAAGCCTGGAAGCCCTCCAGACCACAGGCCTGGTGCGGGTACCTCGGCCCATCAAGGTGATTGACCTGCCGGGAGGTGGGGCCGCCTTTGTGATGGAGCATCTGAAGATGAGAAGCTTGAGCAGGTGAGGGTGCCTGAGTGAGTGAGTGAGTGTGTGTGTGTGTGTGTGTGTGTGTGTGAGAGAGAGAGAGAGAGAGAGAGAGGGAGGGAGGGAGGGGAAGGGAGACTGAGAGAGACAAAGGGAGCAGGGTCTCGCTGGTTGCCCGTGTGTGCCTCAATCCAGTTACCAGAGGCAGGGCCAGGATCCTACCCCCACCCCCGGATTATTATTATTATTATTATTATTTTTAAAATATTTTATTTATTTATTCAACAGAGATAGAGACAGCCAGCGAGAGAGGGAACACAAGCAGGGGGGTGGGAGAGGAAGAAGCAGGCTCATAGCGGAGGAGCCTGATGTGGGGCTCGATCCCATAATGCCGGGATCACGCCCTGAGCCGAAGGCAGACGCTTAACCGCTGTGCCACCCAGGCGCCCCTATTATTATTATTTTTTATTTTTTATTTTTATTTTTTATTTTTTTAAATTTATTTATTTGACAGAGATAGAGACAGCCAGCGAGAGAGGGAACACAAGCAGGGGGAGTGGGAGAGGAAGAAGCAGGCTCNTGGGAGAGGAAGAAGCAAGGCTCATAGCAGAGGAGCCTGACATGGGGCTCGATCCCATAACGCCGGGATCACGCCCTGAGCCAAAGGCAGACGCTTAACCACTCTGCCACCTAGGCGCCCCTATTATTATTTTTTAGATTATTTATTTATTTGAGAGAGAGAGCACGGGCAGAGGGAAGAGCCAGAAGGAGAGGGAGAAGCAGTCTCCCCACCGAGCAAGGAGCCCAATGCCGGACTCCATCCCAGGACCCAGACATTATGACCTCAGCTAAAGGCAGACGCCCAACGGACTGAGCCACCCAGGCACCCCCCACCCCGATTCTTAACAAGGACAAGGAGTTCTTGCTTCCTGTGTGGTTTTGGGCAGAGTGAGGTTGACCTAGTAATTATCAGAAGTCCTTAAATTTTTATTTAATTATTAGAGTTATGTATATTCAATGTTTAAAAAAGGTGGAAACCATGAATTCATGTAAAGAAGACATAAAGCCACCTGTAATTCCATCAGCAAAGAATGGCCAATGCCAACATGGTGCGTGAATATCCTCTCAGTCTTTTTTTTTTTTTTTTTTTAAAGATTTTATTTATTTATTTGACAGAGATAGAGACAGCCAGCGAGAGAGGGAACACGGCAGGGGGAGTGGGAGAGGAAGAAGCAGGCTCATAGCAAAGGAGCCTGATGTGGGGCTCGATCCCATAACGCCGGGATCACGCCCTGAGCCAAAGGCAGACGCCCAACCGCTGTGCCACCCAGGCGCCCCCCTCTCAGTCTTTTTTTAATATGTGATTTACATTCGTTTTTACAGAACTTCGGAGCTGGTTTTCCTTAGCTTGTTAAGCCTCTGCTCCTTACTTCCCTGCACCTTCCAGGGCTTCTGTTGAAGGCCACCAGCCCACTCCCACTTGGTGATTTTATACTATTTTTTTTTTCAGAAAGGGTCACGGCCTGCAGGTCATTTTTCACTTTTTAAGGCATGGAGAGTAGTTTGTAAGGTATTTAGAACATTTCTCCACGCCGAGCATTTGTGCTGCTTGTGGTGATTTCCTGTGTGCAGCGGCGGCCTCTCCTCTTTCCTCAGTCAGGCATCAAAACTCGGAGACCAGATGGCGGACCTGCACCTTTACAACCAGAAGCTCAGGGATAAGTCGAAGGCGGAGGAGAACACAGTGGGTACGTTCACACTGCTTCTGTGCGCCCCGGGTTGGTGCTCACGGTGGTGTTTTCACGGTAGGTCGAATTGCATACCGTCTTCCTTTATGCTGCGGTGTGCGGGTGAGATTGTTAAGCGAGAAGTCTCGTGGCGCCCATGGGTGGGTAGGACTGGCTCACGACGCCGTTTATGCCCAGCCCTGCTGGCCAGTGTGCCTGGGGCAGGAGGGTCCTGCCGATCCCCGTGCTGAGTCGCGGCTACCACGTGTAATACGTCCTCAGACCAGCCACGTCCCAGCAGTGCAGCCCAGGCCTGTCCTGGCGCTCTGCTGCGCTCTGGCCTTGAAGAGAAAAACAGCAGCTCTTTCTGTTGACAGGCCGGAGGGCTGAGGGTGCCGAGCCCCAGTATGTGGCCAAGTTTGGCTTCCACACGGTGACGTGCTGTGGCTTCATCCCTCAGGTGAGTGCCCTAAGTGTCCCTGCTTAGCTGATGACTGCTCCCGGGGCCCCAGTGCTGGTCGCCCCATCCCTCGTAGGTGCCCGAGCGCCAGTCCTCTGGGCACCAGGACGACGGCCCGATTTCTGAGCTCAGAGTGTGAGCCGTGATACCTGGGGTGGGAGAGCAGAGGCAGAAGTTCACGGAGTTGAGCTCGGAGGAGGCGGGAAGCCCTGAGGCAGGTGGAAGACCATCCAAGCAGAGGGAAGAGGCCTTACTGCGGGGGGGGGGGGGGGGGGGGGGGGTCGTGCGATGAATGTAGGGCACTGAAGTGGGTGGAGGTGAGGTCATTTGATGTCAGGGGTCAAGTCCTGGTCACCTGCCCCAGGACGTTGTAATTCTCGTGACATAAACTCCATTTTTTTCAAAGTGTACAGCGACACCTGGGGGGCTCAGTCGGTTAAGCATCTGACTCTTGATCTCAGCTCAGGTCTTGATCTCAGGGTCGTGAGTTCAGGCCCCGCATTGGGCTCCACTAGGCATGGAGCCTACTTTAAAAAAAACCCAGAAAAATGTGTACAGTTCAGTGGTTTTTAGTATATTGCCTATGTTGTGCACCCATTGCCACTATCTAATTACAGAACATTTTCCTCACCTCCAAAAGAAATCACATACCATTAGCAGTCACTCCCCATTCCCCTGCCTCCAGCTCCAGTAACAACTCACCTCTTCCTGTCTCTATGGATTTGCCCATTCTAGGCATTTCGTGTAAATGGAAGCATATACTAGCTAGCCTTTTGTCTCCCCCTGTCTCTCCTGTGTGGGCGGAGGGCGAGTCTCCCAGGTGGATGGCACTTGGAGTAAGATCCTTATGAAGCGTGAGCCAGACTTAGGGAGCCCAGCCACTGGGCAGTCCTTGCATCTGGGGTCCCTCAAGCCTACACACAGTGGTTTCCCAGACTTGTTAGGACTCCGTAAGTCTCCGCTGAAGCCGGGTCCCCCAGGGTCATGCATTTGCCTGGAGCTGGTGGCCAGTGTGCTGAATGGGGCTTGGTGTCCTGCCTCAGATGTTAGTTTAGAGCTGCAGGCTCTCCAAAGACCCAGTCGACCTTGCACAGTGACTTTTGAAGAACAAAGAAATGAAATCACACACAAAACCCCAATCTGTGAAGTCGATGAGAATGGGGCTGGTCCATTAGGGACACAGGCAGCCCTTGGGTGCCCCTCTAGACTCCGGGATCAGTGAACCCATTTAACTCAGCTGCACCTGACCAGGAAGGGGTGAGGGACCTGGGTGGACACTTAGTCCACCTTGAGCTGGGACAGAGGGTCCTGCATGGAGTGCCTGGACAAGCCCGGAAGTTCCAGGAGGGTCCTGCTCCTTGGGAGGGATGCGTGGGCGTTCAGGGGCTTGCAACCATTGTTGGGGTGACGCTGAGCGGTGGCTGCGGGCTTCTCAGACACCTGGTTTCTAAGCCCCCTTGGGACCACTGGCGTTTTGTGCACAGCCACTCCCTGGGCACATCTCTAAGTGCTTTATCCAACACCAGTCCCCCAGTTGCCATAGCAACCTTAGGAGGCAGGTGTCCTTGGACTCATTTTACAGGTGAGGAAACAGATGTGCAGAGAAGCGAAGGGGTGCCCTGAGGCCATGTGGCTAGTGAGTGGAGGGCCAGGATTTGACTCACAGTCTGGCTTCAGAGGGTGGGCCTGAAGCCCCTCGCTGCTTTGCCCCTCTGTCAAAGTGAAGGCTGGGTCCCACCAGCAGTGTGCTCCGGGGCCCCTGCCTTTGGCAGCTCAGGGAAAGTCCTGCCTTTTCTGGGTCAGAGGATCACAGTCCCTGTGTCCTGGAGGAGGGACTGGGCTAGCCAGTGCTGGTATCTAGCTTCTGATACTCAGTTGTGTCTTTTATGACCTGGTCATCCAGAAGGAAGACGGAGCCTTGGACACTGGGAGATTGTGCAGACAGATGGGGCAGGAGGGGCTGCCACTCCCTGTGCCTCAGACTGTTGGGGAGATGGCCTTCCCACCTGTTTTTGAGGCAACCCAGCACTAAAGGGGTGGACCCTGGGCTGAGGGACCACAGCACCCAGCACAGGGAGTCCATGCTGAGAGCACTGACCAGGGACATGGGTCTGCAGGTCACTGCGAGGCATACTCTTTGGAGAGTCCTTCCCCTGAAAGATTTCCCAAAGTAACACTTTGTATGAAATCAGCTTTGCATCTTTAAAAAAAAATTCTATTGAGGTATAATTGGCACAAAATAAGCCGCACATTTAAAGCGTACAGTTCGGCAAGTTTTGACATATGTACATACCCGTGAACCAGTCACCACAGTTGGGATGAGTCTGTCTGTCACCCCCAAGTGTCCTCTTGCTCTTGCCTGCCCCAGCAACCACTGTCACCACCGATAGTTTGTGTTTCGTAGAATTTAACGTAAACGGAGTCATACGGTCTGTGCCTTTTTCTGGCTACGCGCACCCCGCCTTCATCTCTGCTGTTGCACGTGCTTACAGTCCATTCCTTTGTAGGACGAGCCACAGTCTGTTTACTCGTTCACCTGCTGATGGCATCTGAGTCATTTCCAGGTTTTGCTTTCACAAATAAGCCGCTATGAACCTTTGTGGACAAGAGTTTGTGGAGACAATTGCTCCCACTTATCCTGAGTAAATACCTGGGAGGGAAATGGCCGGGTCTATGGTAGGTTCAGATTTAACTTTTTAAAAAAAATTATTTACTTATTTTAGAGTGAGAGAGAGTGAGCGGGAGGAGGGGCAGAGGGAGAGGGAAAGAAACTCGAGCAGAATCCCCGCTGAGTGTGGAGCCCGACGTGGGCTTAATCTCACGACGCTGAGATCGTGACCTGAGCCGAAATCAAGAATCGGACGCTTAATTGGCAGAGCCGCCCAGGCGCCCCTAACTTTTTAAGAAACTGCAAAAATATTTCCCCAAGTGGTTGTACCATTTTACATTCCTACCAGCAGTGGATGAGGGTTCCAGTTCCTCCACGTCCTGGCCGCTCTTGGTAGTTTCCGTTGTTTAAAATTATAGTCATCCTGGTGAGTGTGCTGTGGTGCCCACTGATGGCCGGTGATATGGAACATCTACTCGTGTGCCCATTTGCCATATATCATGGCACAGACGTTTAGGATTATTATGTTCTATTCATCAACTGACCCGCTTGCCGTTGGGAAATGACTTTCTTTATTCTTAGGATATTCTTATCTCTGAAATCTGCTGATATCACTACAGCCATTCTAGCTTTCTTTGGACTAGTGTTAGCATGGCGTATCTCTTCTATCCCTTTAACCTATTTGTTTTTATATGTAAAGTGCATTTTTTGTGCACAGCTTGGAATCAAGTCTTTTAACTGGGCTGCTCAGACCCTTGCATGTAGTGTTTTACCGATATGGCTAATAGGGCCGAGTCTGTCATCTTGCTCTTTGTCTTCCCTGTTCTTGGTTTCCCTTTTTCCTGTGTATCTGCCCACTTTTGGACTATTTTTTTTAAAAAAGATTTTATTTATTTATTCGACAGAGAGACAGCCAGTGAGAGAGGGAACACAGGCAGGGGGAGTGGGAGAGGAAGAAGCAGGCTCACAGCAGAGGAGCCTGACGTGGGGCTCCATCCCACAACACCGGGATCACACCCCGAGCTGAAGGCAGACGCTCAACCGCTGTGCCACCCAGGCGCCCCTGGACTATTTTTAACGGCTCCGTCCTATCTGCTCTGTTGGCTAGCTGTACTAGTTGTTGTGTCTGTTAGTGGTTGTGCGAGGGCTTGGGCAGTTTCCATGAGTAGCTCTGTCTTGGGAGCACCAGCTGCAGCCTCAGTCCCATCTCCTCGTCGTGCAGGTGAATGAGTGGGAGGATGACTGGCCGACCTTCTTTGCCCGGCACCGTCTCCAAGCACAGCTGGACCTCATTGAGAAGGACTATGCTGACCGAGAGGCACGAGAACTCTGGTCACAGCTACAGGTGGGCACAGAGCTTACTCTTTGGGACAGGGGCTGTCCTTTTATGAGCCTCCACATTTGTGTGGGGTCCTCTGGGAGAATGGAGTCTGGAGCAGAGCTGCTCGAGTGTGGACACATAAGTGCCTGACTATTGGCCTGATGGGGAACCTGGGAAGGGGATGGTACCTGAGGACATACTTGGCCCCTGAGTGCAACTCTCACTGGCTGGGTCACTAAGTACTTAACCTCAAGCTTTGCTCACGTGAAATGCAGGTGCTTGACTCATAAATGGTGGCATTTACTATTGCTTTCTGACCCACTCTTACCCCATTCTTGTTTCTTTTCCAAAGCACGAATGTCTCACCTCTTAGAGATGTGGGCAGCAGATGCCCCAGAGTGACTAGTTTGGAAATGTAGCTCTCAAAATGTTAAAAACAGAATTTGCGTGCCAACCCAGGGTGAACATACAGCAAAGAAATTTTATTTAGCTCACTAATGAAGTGACCAGTAGTATACAGAAGAGGTGCGGGCGTGTATGTGCTGAAATAAAAGGATAGTAGAGAAAGTTTGCCAAGTTGCCTAAGAAAACCCTCCACTCAGGTTATTTGGCCCGTATTCTCCTGGGCCACATCCACTGAGGTCCCTACTGTATGGACGTCATTAATGCTGTGGAGCGTCCAGACCTAAATTAGTAATAGTAAGATAACGTTGCAGTCTCCTGGACTCAGGGGATCCTTATCTCTGGGCTTCATAGACCAGGCTGCGGTTGGACCCTGAACAAACATGAGGTCATCTTTGCTCATTTCCAAGTATTGGATGAGGAGGCCGTGGCCCATAGTCCCATGGTAACTCTGTGTGCAATAATTACGTTTCTTAGGTGAAGATCCCGGATCTGTTTTGTGGTCTAGAGATCGTCCCCGCCCTTCTTCATGGGGATCTCTGGTCGGGAAATGTGGCTGAGGACGACTCGGGGCCCGTGATTTATGACCCAGCTTCCTTCTATGGACACTCTGAGTTTGAACTGGCAATTGCTTTGATGTTTGGGGGGTTTCCCAGATCCTTCTTCACTGCCTACCACCGGAAGATCCCCAAGGCTCCAGGGTTTGACAGGCGCCTGCTGCTGTACCAGCTCTTTAACTACCTAAACCACTGGAACCACTTTGGGCAGGGGTACAGGAGCCCATCCCTGGGCACCATGAGGAAGCTGCTCAAGTAACAGCCAGCCTGCGTCCCTGCCTCCCCGCTTGGCAGGTAACTAGGGCTGGCAGCACCGGACTAATAAAGTCGGGGGGTTCGGGACCAAAGACTGTGTTAGTTGTCTGCCCCCTCCCCCCGCGGTTGGGTCCATGTGCAGAGGGCCCAGGGCACCTGACAGCTTTCCAACAGGCTTATTATGTATCGTGATCTGGGGGGAATTTGGGTATTTTCATGATAATGGTTATAGAAATCCACACAGATCTGGGATTTGTGTCGGTGGAAGTTGGGGTCACACCTCGCGGTGGACTCGGTCTCAGGCAGAACGGGAGACCAGTTGGTGGGTATCCTCTCTTGAGCGGCATCTCTGGGCTGAGTGGAGCCGCGAGTCCACCCCTGCCCAGGTGCGGCGGATGGAAGGAGAGGCGCTCCCCGTAGGGAGGGACGGACACCGGCTGCGGCCACTGCCCGGCCAGCTCCGCGCTCCAGTTTGCGGCGGGTGTTTGCGGCTGGATTACGAGAGGCTGAGGGTGGGGGAGAGCCTCGGGCAGTGGGGTGCCCCCTGAGGTCGGGTGGCCGCGTCGGCCGGTTGGCTGGGGACGTCGGGGCTGACATCCTTGAAGGGGGGCGGGGCAGGCGGCCCTGGGGCGGGGTCTGCGGGGCGCTGGCCGTCCACCGTGCGAGGCTGAAGACGTGGCCACGCCTTCATTACTCCCCGCAAAGTTACCCGTTTCGCGGTGGGAGCGGCGCCCAAATTTCTCTTTTCTGAGAGTACGACTGCCCAGCGGGCCTCGCGGTCAGGAGGCTGGTCCCACCGCGACGGGTGAGACTGTTCAGACTTTCCAGAAAGAACTCCACCCCAGACGCATCCTTCCAGACATGTGACCTTTCAACCCACAAACTGCCAGCGTCGCAGCACCAATGTTTGTGGGATGTGGCGGTGCGACTGGCGCAGCAGCTCGAGCGTGCAGGGGGTCGGGGCCTGGGTCTCCTCCCGGGACTCTGGCCGCGACGCCGCTCCCAGCGCGGGCCCGTGCCCCCAGCCCCACCTACCCTGGCTCGGGCC
>NC_048232.1:74974754-75003889 GCF_002007445.2 Ailuropoda melanoleuca
CCGCCCACCCCGCCGGCGCAGTGGCCCCGCCCCCAGTCCGCGCAGCAGGCTCCGCCCTCCCGCGTCCCGGGCTTCGCCAGATCCAGGCTCCGTTTACCCGGGCCCCGCCTTCCAGGGCTCGGAAGCGCCTCTGCGCTCGTTATTTTGGCGGCCGGCGCGCTCCGTAGCGGGTCCGAGGCGCGAGGTCGGAGGTCGCGGGGCGGGGCCAGCGTCGGTAGCCGCCGCCTCTGCCTCCGCAGTTGTCCCTCAGCCTGCATCAGCCCGCGTTCCTTGTCCCCGTACTCGGGCGTGGCCGGGCTTCGAGTCCACGGGCGCGGTCTGGGACGCCGAGGATGGCCCTGGGCGAGGAGCCGGCCACGGGCGCGCCGGAGGACGGGGCGGAGGACGAGGCGCTGGCCCGCGGCGGCGCCCTCGAGGCGTTCGGCGAGAGCGCGGAGACTCGCGCGCTGCTCGGCCGCCTGCGGGCGGTGCTCGGCGACCGTGCGGCCCGGGAGGGCGCCTTGGAGCGGTTCCGAGGTGCGCGCGGGGCCCCGGCACGGTTGCCGTGTGTGCATGCTGTCGGGCTGGAGCTGCTGCTCTGCCCGAGAGCTCGCGCCCGGAGCGCACCTGTGGGAGCCGTGCCCTCGTGCGCTCCCTCTCCCTGGCTTTGGAGGAGGGGTGCGGAGGGTTGGGCGTGGGGACCCGGGCGGTGAACCACCGCGGGGCGGCCGTGACTTCCAGTTCTGCCCCGCCGGGTCGCGAGAGCCCGCGAAGCACGGCTCCTCCGAGACGGCTGTGTGGACCGGGAGGCGGCGAGAGGAGGAGGAGCCGCCGCGAACCCGCGTGCCGCAGACAAAGGCGCGGAGAGGGCGGGGGAGCAGATGGCCGTGCAGTCCGGGGACATGACCCCCGGCGCCCTGGGCCCTGCGAGGGGACCGGCGGGGAGCGCGCAGGACTGGTTACCGGCCAGTGTCCGTTCTCCGAGTCCAGCCCCCGGAGAGTCAGAGGCGGGCGGCGCCCTGGGCACTTGTCACTAATGACTGGTGAGGGAGCGACTCCCCAGGATCCCAGAGTGGGATCGGAAGCGTTTTGTGACTCAGTAAAACCATCTTTGTGGACTCTTTCTGCTGAGGAAATTCTCGCCGAGTTTTGTCTTCCTAGGTTTGGGGTGACGACCCTCTGACTTTAGGGGAGGGGCACTGTGGCGGCTGACGGGACACAGCACGTGCTTTGCTGACACACCCCAGGGTTAATTCTCACTTGCCACTTGGGCTAAGTGCTTCATTGCCCTTCTGAGTCTGTTTCTTTGGTTGTGGACTGGGGTTAGCAAGCCAGTATCTTGTGCACAGAACTGTTGTGGGGTGAGGGGGGGTATCCAGGGGCCAGGGAGAGCCTGCCTTCCCATTCCCGGGAAGCTGGCAGGTGTGGAGGTGTGTGGCACAGAATACCTGCCCCAGGTGGAGTGGTCTTAGCATCTGATAGGAGCAGCGCCAGCTGCAGCAAGAAGCGGAAACCAGGCTGCCTGGGATGGAGGAGTGTGTGCTCTGAAGAGTTGGGCCCGGGGAGGGCTCAGTGCGTAGTATGCTCTGCAGAGGGAGGAGTGAAGGAGTGGAAGGTGTCTGTGTCTGATTGATGGTGGGGGGAGAGGAAGGTGTGCTGAGCAAGTGGAGGGCGTGGGGCTGGCAGCGGGGGTGGTGGGGGGCTGCTCTAGGTGGCCTGTGCTCTTAAGAGCCTGGAAATAGCAGCCAGCAGGGGGGAAAGTGAGGATTCCTGGGCCTTGTGTGCATATTTGCCTCAGTGATGTTGTTTCTCGTATTTTTCTCTTTAGTGATAATGGACAAATACCAGGAGCAGCCTCATCTGTTGGATCCACACCTTGGTAAGAACAGAGGGTGATGATTTGGGTTTTGATCATTCAGTTACAGATGATCACAAAGGCTTTGGTGTATGCTGTGTGTGTGTGTGTGTGTTTGCCAGCAGAGGGTATAGGGGTGAAGTGCCCTGGCCTTATTTGTTAGGCTAGTTAGTGCTAGTGGGCTGTGATAGTCCTAGGAGTTCCAGATGTTGCCCTAGGCTGTGGGCAGATGGATTTGAGCTTCTGTCTTCCTTGCTGTTACTTAAGAGCCTCTTTTTTGCTCCTGTGTATTGTATTTTATTTTCTAAAGATTTTATTTATTTATTAGAGCACGAGCAGGGGGAGGGGTAGAGGGAGAAGCAGACTCCCCGCTTAGCAGGGAGCCCGATGCGGGACTTGATCCCAGGACCCTGGGATCATGAGCTGAGACGAAGGCAGACGCTTAGCCAACTGAGCCATCCAGGCACCCTCATCGTGTGTATTTTAATCTGTTTGTTTTCCAGGCACATTTTTTTAGAACCGAGTGCTTTACGAGGGGGAGGGGGGGGTCACCATTTAATCCTCACGGTGTCTGAGGATGCTGTGTAAATGTATGATCTGTGGTCATCCGTGTTTATAGATGGAGACAGTGAGGCTTAGGTTTTCTTAACTTAGCATAAGGGAAGTGGCTTTTTGTTCTTTTGTTTCTCGTTGTTTATTTTTGACCTGTTTCATACTGATAATTTTTTTTTCTTTGTCTGCAAAAGTAACACTCCTGGCAGTGAACTTAGGAAGGAGGACGGTAGCAAGAGTAACTTAAATTGAAAGGCAGCACAGGGTGGGGGTTAGGTGCATGAGCCCCAGGCCAGACTGCCTGGATTTGCATCCCAGCGCCACCACTCAGCTGCTCTGGCCTGAGTTTCCTCACCTGTAAAATGGGGATTATTAGCACTAGCCGCCCCACGGGGCTGTTGAAACTTCAAACGTCTTACCATACGAGGCATTAGGGATTAGCTTTACCACACACATATGTGCCTTTTAAAAAGTGGGCTGGTGCTGTGTGTGCTGTTTGTTTTCCTTCAGGTAACCAGCAGGTTTTGTAGAAGGTAAGCTTTCTGAATTTTCACCTGTCTCAGGCAGAATAAATGCATTCCGTATGTGGTTGATAGCTTGGCTGGCTGAAGACGGAGGGCATGGTTCCCTCATCCACTGTTACCAAGTCCAAGTTTCTTTTTCAGGAGACCTTTTTTTGATTTTTCTCTTATGCTGGGCATTAGCTGGACAATTTTAGCCTGAAGACTGATATCCTTTGGCATAGGGAACTTCTGGTGTGTTATTGGTCATTTCTCTACTTCTGCTTTCTCTTTCTGGTGTTCCTGTGAATTGGTTGTTAAGTTTCCAGGAGTGATCCCTGGGTCGCTTAGCTTTTCCCACATCATTTTGTTTTTTGATCTTTGTTTTGCACATGGAAGATGTTTTTAAATTTGTTTTGTCCATTGTTTTTACTATGTAAGTTCTCTTTTCCTTGGTTTGGTATTTTTCAAAGTCATCTTATGGGTCGGATGTTCCTGTCTGGGGAGCACATGGCTGGCTGCTGGGTCCTGGAGCCCTGTTGGGGAGCGTCCTGCTGTGGGCCTCCTAGCCTGGAGTGCCTACTCCTTGTTGAGTCAGGCGCTGATTGCATGGCTCTTGTTAGCTGCATCCTGGCTTCCTCTCGAACTTACTCTCTCCAGGGCACCTCTGTCCAGTAGCGCTTTGTGTGATGACGGAATGTTCTAGATCTGTGCTGTCTGATAAGGTCACCACTGGCCACATGGGATTGCTGAGCACTTGAAATATGGCTAGTATGACTAAAGAACTGAATTTAAAATTTTATTTGACTTAAATTAAAAAAAAAAAAAACCCAAATGTGGCTAATGGCTATGGTGTTCACCACTCTAGAGAGGTAAACCTCTGGTCTGCCTAAAACGGGCTGTGCCTGGGAGACCCTAGAGCACTCCTTCTGTTTTCAGCCCTCCCCGTGCCCTGCCCTGGGCTGTTCCTGGCCCTCAGCTCTGACTCCTTGCTGGGCTGCTCTAGTTACCGTGGCTTTCCCTGCAGTTGTCCAGTTTCCAAGTCGCAGCTGACTGTTGTTTTTTCTTCTGTTTCTTTGTGGATTTGTATCACTTTATTTCCATTTTACTGCATCTTGGGGGGGGTGGTGAGGGTTACTGAGATAAGCATGTGGAATAATCTGCTTTTCTGGTCTCTATTCTTGTGGAATAGCTGTGCCATCTTTCTGAATCTCTTGGTCCAGTTCTGGCTGTTCTCTGCTCTTCCCCCAGTTCACCTCTTTCCTCTGGCGTCAGCGTTTCTGTGTAATTTGGTCTTTTCATGTTACTGGTTCTGTCCATATTTGAGACCAAATGGATGTAGATGAGGGGTCCCCTGCTTCTATTTTATAAGTTGGAGTGTTTCCAGCTAAACCTCTCCTGAGAGGATTCTGTCAGGCAGTGTGGTGAATGGATGGGGAGATTTTCTCTGCGAGCAGGTGAGTTGGTTGAGTTTTCCACCACATTGAGGGTGGTGGGATGTTCCAAATGTCAGAATGAAGCCCTTCCTTTATCTGGGGTGCTCATGTCTCCGGGGAATGCTTCACTTGCCCTGAGTGGTCTGTTCAGAGTTTTGATCTGGGATGAAAGCTGCTTGTGCTCATGTGGTGAGGTATAACTTACACGCCGTAGACTTCACCCTTTTTTTTTTTTTAATAATAATATTTTATTATGTTAGTCACCATACAGTACATCCCTAGTTTTTGATGTAAACTTCCATGATTCATTAGTTGCGTATAACACCCAGTGCACCATGCAATACGTGCCCTCCTTACTACCCATCTGGCCTATCCCATTCCCCCACCCCCCTCCCCTCTGAAGCCCTCAGTTTGTTTCCCAGAGTCCATAGTCTCTCATGCTTCATTCCCCCTTTTGTTTACCCCCCTTCTTCTTCCCTTTCTTCTCCTACTGATCTTCCTACTTCTTATGTTCCATAAGTGAGTGAAACCATATGATAATTATCTTTCTCTGCTTGACTTATTTCACTTAGCATTATCTCCTCCACTCCCGTCCGTGTTGCAGCAAACGTTGAGAAATTGTTCTTTTTGATGGCTGAGTAATATTCCATTGTATATATGGACCACATCTTCTTAATCCAGTCATCTGTTGAAGGGCATCTTGGCTCCTTCCACGATTTAGCTATTGTGGACAATGCTGCTATGAACGTTGGGGTGCATTTGGCCCTTCTCTTCACAACGTCTGTATCTTTGGGGTAAATACCCAGTAGTGCGATTGCTGGATCATAGGGTAGCTCAATTTTTAACTTTTTAAGGGACCTCCACGCTGTTTTCCAAAGTGGCTGTACCAACTTGCATTCCCACCAACAATGTAAGAGGGATCCCCTTTCTCCACATCCTCTCCAACATTTGTTGTTTTCTGCCTTGTCAATTTTTGCCATTCTAACTGGAATAAGGTGGTATCTCAATGTGGTTTTGATTTGAATTTCCCTGATGGGTAATGATTTTGAACATTTTTTCATGTGTCTCTTAGCCATTTGTATGTCTTCATGGGAAAAGTGTCTGTTCATATCTTCTGCCCATTTTTTTCTTTTTTAAAGATTTTATTTATTTGACAGATATAGAGACAGCCAGCAAGAGAGGTAACACAAGCAGGGGGAGTGGGAGAGGAAGAAGCAGGCTCCCAGCAGAGGAGCCTGATGTGGGGCTTGATCCCAGAATGCCGGGATCACGCCCTGAGCCGAAGGCAGACGCTCAATGACTGAGCCACCCAGGCGCCCCTCTTCTGCCCATTTTTTGATTTGATTATTTGTTTCTCGTGTATTGAGTTTGAAAAGTTCTTTGTAGATCTTGGATACACTACAGATAAAAGACTGGTATCCAAGATCTACAAAGTTCACCCTTTTATGTATATACTTCATTGGTTTTTAGTATATCAGAGTTGTGCAGCCATCACCACTAATTTCTGAACATTTCATCACCCCTAGAAGAGCCCATATCCATCAACAGTCACCCCCACTCTCCCTCCAGTTCCTGGCAACCACTAATCTGCTTTCTGTCTCTGGGTTTGTGTATTCTGAGCATTTCACATAATGGAATCAGACAATATGTGGACTTCTGTGACCGGCTTCTTTAACTGGGTGTAATGTTTAAAGTTTGTTGTGTAATAGAATACTTCACTAGCTTTTCAGTTTCTTTTGGGTTTTCAAAGCAATAAATATATAGTCTGTAAATAATGCTAGCTTGATCTCTTTATCTGTGGTTATACATTTTCATTCTTTAAAAAATGTTCAGGGTGCCTGGGTGGCTCAGTTGGTTAAGTGTCCAACTCTTGATCTCACCTCAGGTCTTGATCTCAGGGTTGTGAGGTCAAGTCCCATGTTGAGCTCCATGCTGGGTGGAGCCTATTTAAAAAAAAAAAAAAAAGTTCAAAGTTACCTTTGTTGAGGGGCACCTGAATGGTACATTTGGGTAAGTGACCAACTCTTGGTTTCTGCTCAGGTCTTTTTTTTTTTTTTTAAAGTAATTACTTCACTTTTAATAATAAGAGATTGTCCAACTTTTTTTTTTTTTTTTTTAAAGATTTTATTTCTTTATTCGACAGAGATAGAGACAGCCAGCGAGAGAGGGAACACAAGCAGGGGGAGTGGGAGAGGAAGAAGCAGGCTCATAGCAGAGGAGCCTGATGTGGGGCTCGATCCCATAACGCCGGGATCAAGCCCTGAGCCGAAGGCAGACGCTCAACCGCTGTGCCACCCAGGCGCCCCTCTGCTCAGGTCTTAATCTCAGAGTTGTGAGATCCAAGCCCTGTGTTGGGCTCCACACTCAGCGGGGAGTCTGCTTGAGTTTCTTTGTCCCTCTCCCTCTGCCCCTCCCGCTTGGGCTCTCTCTTGCATGCTGTCTTTCTAAAGATAAATAAGTAAATCTTTTTAAAAAAAAAAAAATGTGGGGGGCAGAGGTAGAGAGAATCTCAAGCAGACCTCATGCTGAGCTTGGAACTGGTCGCGGGGCTTGATCTCACCACCCAGAGATCATGACTTGAGCAGAAATCAAGAGTTGGATGCTTCACTGACTGAGCCACTCAGGCACCCAAGTCTAATATTCATGTATTTACCATTTCCATCTTTATTCTTTGCTTTCTATAGATTGTAGTTTCTTTCTGGTCTCATTTATTTTTTGCTTGAAGAACTTACCATTTTTTTCTAGTGCAGATTTACTGGTGATGAATTCTTTTAGCTTTTGATATTTTGTTTCACGTTCACTTTTGAGAGATTTTACTGATTATAGAACTCTAGGGTGACAGTGTTTTCTTTCAACATTTTATTTTTTTTAAAGATATTATTTATTTATTTGACTGAGATAGAGACAGCCAGCGAGAGAGGGAACACAAGCAGGGGGAGTGGGAGAGGAAGAAGCAGGCTCATAGTGGAGGAGCCAGATGTGGGGCCCGATCCCATAACGCCGGGATCACGCCCTGAGCCGAAGGCAGACGCTTAACCGCTGTGCCACCCAGGCACCCCTCTTTCAGCATTTTAAAAGCTATGGTCCTACTGCCTTTGGCTTGTGTTTGTTTTGACAAGAGGTCTGTCTTTATTCTTCTCTTTGTTTCTCCATGTAATGTGGGCTTTTTTCTCTGGCAGTTGGTAGAATTTTCTTTTTATTGCTGGTTTTCAGCAATTTGATTATGACATGCCATGGTGTAATTTTCTTTCCATTTATCCTGCTTGAGTTTGTTGAACCTTTTGGATTGATAGGTTTACAATTTTCATCAAATTTGGAATAATTTTGGCTACTATTTCTATACATATTTCTCTGCCCTTGCCTCTTTCCTCTCCCCTTGGGACACAGGTTACCCGTGTATTGATCACTTGACACTGCTGCACGTGGTGCTGAGGCTGCTTGGTGTTTTAGCCCCCCCTCCCCCCGCCCTGTAGTGTAGAAGTTTTGTTTAGTTACTGTGTCTTTAAGTTCTCTGATCTTTTCTTCTGTAGTATGTAATCTGTTAATCTCATTTAGTTACTTTTTCATTTCAGATTTTATTTTTCCAGCTCTTGAAGTTGATTGTGTTAGTAGCTTCATTCCTTGCCTCTTATTGTTCATGTTTTCGTTTACATCCTTGAGCATGTTTTAGTGTTTATAGCATTTATGATGCTTTCTCTAAAGTTTATATCTTCTTTGGGGAATTTCTATAAACTGATTTTCCCCGTTAGGAGTCTCAGTAACTTTAGACAGCCATATGTCTTGTAATTTTTGAGTGGATGATGGGCATTGTGATTATTATTATGTTGGTGGTCTTAAATTTTTTGTCTGTAAAAGAGTGCTCAAATTTGCTAGGCCGCTTAGTTAATTGCAAATCATTTGTATCCTTTAGATCCTATTAAAGCCTTATTAGGGCAGGTCTTGCTTTTTTGCTAGTTTTTCTCTAATTTAGCCTTGCTACTTAAGGAAATACTGCTCTGGAGTGTCTACTGGCTGCTCTGGGTGCTCAACAAGGACTCTACTCTGGCTTGATGAAATTTGAATGTTGGCCCCATGTCTGCCGGAAACTCAGCCTCAGTGCTTTTTGGTAGTTGTTCTTACCTGGCCTTGTGGACTCCTCCCATGCTTGTGAAAATTCAGCCAAAGACTTGAGGGGACCTCTGTAGACTTCTGGTGCTCATTCTCTGCATACCTTCCTCTTTATTACTCTGCCCTGCAGATTTCAGCCGACTTAGCCTCCTTGAACCTCAGTCTCTGCTCTCTTTGAGTCCTCCCCTCCCTGTGCTGAGTTCTAAAAATTACCCCCCTGCAAATAGCCTGGGCAGCTGTAGATCCCAGTTGTTCCCCCCCCCCCCAGTTGGTTTGTTATCTTGCACTGCCTGTTGTTCCAGTGTCTGAAAATATATTTGTAACATATATATATTTTTTAATTTATTGATTTTTTTTTAAAAGATTTTATTTATTTATTTGACAGAGATAGAGACAGCCAGTGAGAGCAGGAACATAGGCAGGGGGAGTGGGAGAGGAAGAAGTAGGCTTCTAGCGGAGGAGCCTGATGTGGGGCTCGATCCCATAACGCCGGGATTGCGCCCTGAGCCGAAGGCAGACACTTAACGACTGCACCACCCAGGCGCCCCTGAAAATATATTTGTAACATATTTGTCTCATTCTCTAATTTTTGGTGATAGAGCAATTCCATATAAGTTATTCCTTTATAACTGGAAGTGGAAACCCTTTTTTTCTGCCTTATTATGTTCGTTAGAATGCGCTTATCACTAAATCACAGTAATTGTAGGGGGTATCTTCTGTAAAGCATGGTATTGGATATTAGGCATTAGAGTAATTTTAAAAAATAAGAATATTTTTTCTGCATTTTATTTTAAATTATTTCACTTTATTTTAGAGAGAGAGAGATTGCATGTGCATGAGTAGTGGGGGGAGGGGCAGTGGGAGAGGGAGAAAGAGAATCTTAAGCAGATTCCCTGCCAGTGTGGAGCCCGACATGGTGCTGAATCTCAAAACCATGATTTGAGCTGAGATTAAGAGTCGGCGCGTAACTGACTGAGCCACCCGTGTATCCTCTCCTGTGTTTTAAAGGCGAGGATGGATGTTGTATTAATTTTGTTCTTTTAGAAACAAAAGATACTATGGTGAGAATGTTTTTCTTCTTTTGCTCTATTGATGCTTGGAGCATATAGGCTTATTAATATTGAATCATTTACATTTATAAATAAAGTCTATTTTTTTGGCATTTTGTTTCAATATCATATTAATGTTTAATTTGTAGTAAATGTTTTACACATGTTTTTGTCTAGAGTGGATGATGAACTTGTTGTTGGATATAGTGCAAGATAAGACCTCTCCAGCTGACCTCCTACATCTAGCTTTCAAGTTTCTTTACATCATCACCAAGGTAACATTTACATAGCTCTTTCTTAAAGACCAGGTCCAGAAATTACTGTCCAAATGTTATTTTTCAGGAAAGATGGTTCTCACACATAAGTTGTGGGTTTCATTCTTTCTCTTTCTACCATATGTTGGGGATCAGATGTTAGTGATAGTGATCCTTGGGTCCTTTGGCTGAAACCCTGTCTGAGATATTTAGCATCTTGCATTTGAATCGATCAAGTAGCACCTAGCTAGAAGGGCAGTGGAGGAGGGACAGGGAGGAGGGAGAGGGAGAGAGAGAGATGACTAATTCAGAAGAGCTTTTTTCAAGGAAAAAGTGGACAAGCTTGGTGAAAGTGGAAGTTATACGGCTTTTCAAACTTTAACGTGCAGCTGAATTTCCTGGGGATCTTGTTAACGAGGCAGATTCTGAGTAAGCGGGTTTGGGGTGGGACCTGATATTCTGCATTCTTAGAGACTCCCAGGTCATATCCCTGTGCTAGCTACAAACGTAACCAATTGCAGTTTTGACCATGGGCGTGACTCAGAGCCATGTCTGGGTGGGTTTGTGGCGCTACGCAGTATAGTGGTGCCTGCTGTGTGGTGAAGAGAGGACCTTGGTCAGTGAGAGGGCCCCGTGGGTGGGCTGCCCATGTGCATACTTCTCTGTGGCCCAGTTGGATGAGTGCAGGGCCTCTCCTGAAGGTGTAGTACCACTGCATTTATGGAAGCTGTAATGAATTTGGGGACCTTTGAGGTTTTTGAGGATTTATTCCCTCCTGAGTGTCAGAGGGCAATTGTATAAAGAAGGTAGAAGGAAAACTTTTTAGTTTGTAACATATCTATATTTCTGATGAAGTATATATAATATGTGTTAAGTTGGGACAGAACATATTTATGAAAAGATGTAAGAAGCAAAGATAGGTTTCCTGTTTATTCTTAACAAGTTGTATCACAGCAATACGGCATAATTCTCTTCTGATCATTGGGTGCAATAGGTGGTGATCTTTGATGATAGAGGAAAAAGATAATTTTGCTACTTTCTGTGTTTTCTAATTACGTAATAATTCAGTGTCTTTTTAATCGGATAGGTTCGAGGATATAAAACGTTTCTTCGTTTGTTTCCTCATGAAGTAACTGACGTACAGCCTGTGTTGGATATGTTTACAAATCAGAACCCTAGAGACCATGAAGTGAGTGTCTTTTTTCTCCTTTTCATTCCCAGCCTCATCCCTCCTTCTTCCCTTGTTTGCTTCACTCCTGACTGGCAGTTTTATCTTCCTGTTTCCTTCAATTTTATCTTATGCTGTTTTGTATCCCTCTCTCTCTTTTCTTTTATTCTTTTGGCTTTTTCTATTATTATGTTACTTTAAATTATTTCCCTTTAAAATATGCTCTTTATAAAGAAAAAAAATATGCCTACATACAGTGTGGTGATAACCTTCCAGATTTTTAAAAATTGAAATACAACTATTTTGGGGGTCTCCAGAATCATCCCCAGGTTTGATGATTCTCTGGGATGACTGTAAGACTCTGCATGTAGTTGTTCTTATGGTTGTGACTCATTAGTAGCAAAATCAGCAAAGGAAAAAGGCACGTGGGGTGAAGTTTGGAGGACACTGGAAGTAAGCTTCCAGAGTCTTCTCCCAGTTGGGTCACACAGGGCACTTGTAAGTCTCGGCACTTGTAAGTCTCCCTAGCACTGAGTTGTGATGACACATACGAAGTCTTGTCCACCAGGGAAGGTCATAGAGACCAGTGTGCAGGAGTTTCTTGGGGGCTGGTCACGTGGGCACTTTGCCGAGCACGGACTGAAATGCCTACTCCCGGAAGGAAAGCAGGTTTTGACATGAGCGACATGGTTTGTACAAATAGTGCAGGCACAGAGTCCCCCTTCTCAGGGAATGGTGGGAAGCGTCCTGAAATCTAAGTTCGCAGACGCCCACTGGTGGCCAGCCTTGTTAGCGGGCCTTTCTCAGGAGTCAGATTGCTGCGCGAGTGTTCTGTTGCACAGTGTGGGTTCAGAGGAGCACACAGATCCTAACTGCACCACCAGTGAGTTGTCTCTGTGAATGTGCCCAATTTCAGTTGAAGACGTGGGGGGTTGTTTCCCTAGCTCTCCTCTGCGTCTCGTGCCCCTAATGGGTGATTCCAGGGCCAAAGTGGAGTCTTGTTTTGTGACTACCTAAAATAAGGACACTTCTCTTTGACTGGACATTGAGAATATTTTTCTTTATTCTTAAGTCTTCTGTTTTCCATCTTATTATCTGTTTTTCACTTTCTCAAAATGCTGATTGTGTGTTGAAGGGTGCCAGTAAAGAGAAGCCATTATACTGATATATGGTGATTTTTTCTTTGTTTTGCTGTTTCTTTCATCTGACAAGGTTGCTAGCTGTCTGTGACAGGGGTGTGTGTGGTGGGGCACAGTAGAGACGCAGGAGGGACTCATGATGGTCTTCACTCCAGGCTCTGAGGTGGACGGATCCGAAGGGCCTGTGGTGGGGATTGAGTGGGCAGGGAGGGCAGGGAGGACTGTGAGTGGGGCATGTGGGTTACCTCTGTCCTTTGTACTGGAGTCATTTTACTCTGATTTAACTTCCTAGACTTGGGAGACCCGCTACATGCTTTTACTGTGGCTCTCTGTGACCTGCCTGATCCCTTTTGATTTTTCACGCCTCGACGGGAACCTCGTCACTCAACCTGGGCAGACGCGAATGCCCATAATGGACCGTATTCTCCAGATAGCAGAGGTAGGTGTGATCATGCAGATGGTTAGCTGCTAACTAGTGTTCTTTTTCATTCTCACGCTGTCTTTATGTTAGAGTTTAGTTAGGTACGCTTTGACATTAATGTGTTTTCAACTGCTGTTTCTGTTTTTCAGTGGGGTAAAATTTCATTTCATGACCTATTTTGAAAATGTGATGATTCATATAAGGGAAAGGATGAATTACTTAGCAAATCTCTTTTCTTTGTAGGTAGTGCAAATACTCTGTTAAGCATCATAATGACATATAAGAGATTTTAGGGGGCAGTTGTAAGAGAAAATAAAGGTCCATTTTAAATTTGATTTTTAATTTTTAATGTTATATAAATAATACATGATCAGCATAGAAAAATTAGAAAGTGAAGCAAAGCAAGAAAGATGTTAAATAGAAGTCCCTCAAATTCTAGTGCCATGAAATAATAACACTTGTATATTTTTTCAAACTTTTTGTGATGCTATAATTTGTTTCTATGCATAATATTTGCATTACTCCAAACTTGAGTCGTTTAACACAGCACACGTTTATCATCTCACAGTTTCTGTGGGTCAGGAATCTCGGTGTGACTTTGCAGGGCAATCTGCATCACAGTCTCCCTGGCTGTAGTGAAGGCTCGCCAGAGCACGGCCTGCCTCCGTGTCGTCATGGCAGTTGGCTGAAGCCAGACCCTTGAGGGTGTTGGGCCAAGGGCTTTAGTTCTTTGCTGGCTGTTCCTTGCCATGTGGCCCCCTCGATGTGGCAGCATATTCTCTTGAAGCTGGCAAGGGGCAGGGTCTGCTAGCGAGACAGAAGTCATGATAATGTGTCACCAAATCACAGAAGTGACCTCCCACCCCTTGCCAAATTCTCTTGGTTAGAAACCTGTCACTGTGTCCAACCCAGACAGGAGGGATTACACAGGATGTGAGCAGCGATCAGGCATTCATCGAGTACTTGCTCTGTGCCAGACACTATTCTAATCATCTTCTGTGTAGTGACTCACATAATCCTACTTAATGAGGCAGTTAACTAAAAAATTTTATTTATTTTAGAGTGAGAGAGAGAGAGAGAGCATGAGCCAGGGTGGGGGGTGGGGAAAGGGAGAAACAGACTTTCCACTGAGCAGGGAGCCCGATGTGGGGCTTGATCCTGGGACCCTGGGATCATGACCTGAGCCAAAGGCAGACGCTTAACCACTTGAGCCACCCAGTGCCTCTTTTTAAAAATTATTTTTTTTTAAAGATTTTATTTATTCATTCATTCGACAGAGATAGAGACAGCCAGCGAGAGAGGAACACAAGCAGGGGGAGTGGGAGAGGAAGAGCAGGCTCATAGTAGAGGAGCCTGATGTGGGGCTCGATCGCATAACGCCGGGATCATGCCCTGAGCCGAAGGCAGACGCTTAACCGCTGTGCCACCCAGGCGCCCCTAGGCGCCTCTTTTTTAAATAAAATTTTTTTTTAAAGATTTATTTATTAGAACGCGTGTGTATGTGGCAGTGGGGGGCAAAGGAGAGAGAGAATCTCAAGCAGGCTCCAGGCCCAGTCAGTGCTCACGACCCTGAGATCATGACCTGAGCCGAAATCAAGAGTTGGACACTCAACTGATGGAGCCACCTGGGCGCCCCTTAAAGACTTTTTTTTAATAATTAAAAAATACTAGAAAAAATTTTTTTAAGTAATGTCTACAGCCAGTGTGGGGCTTGAACACACAGCCCCACCACGTTCCACCAACTGAGCCAGCTAGGTGCCCTGAGAGTTAACTGTTTTTATCCTCATTTTACTGAGGGGATGATAGTCCAAAAAAAAAAAAAAGAAAGAAAGAAAAAGTAACATAGCTGGTTCACTTTATCATAAATGGTCGATCCACATTTGAAGCCCGGCAGTTTGGGTCCTGATCCTGTGGTGCTCACCACACTCCCTGCTGCCCGTGTGCACGCGCCCTTGGTGTCCTGCTGCTCTGGGAGCTGCTTTTCTCTGGCAGTGTATGCCGAATGTCTTATTATGTCAGTGAGTGCATGTCTTCTCAAAATCGTTAAGGGACAGCGTGCTCCATCTGAACCCTAATTTTAAAAATATTCTCTTGGGGCGCCTGTGTGGCATAGTTGGTGAGTGTCTGACTCTTGGTTTTGGCTCAGGTTGTGAGCTCACGGTCGTGGGATCCAGCCCCATGTTGGGCCCTGTGCTGTCTGAGATTCTCTCTTTCCCGCTGCTGCGCCCCCCGCCCATGCATGGGTCACATGCACGCACTCTCTCTCAAATAAGTAAATCTTTAAAAAAATCCTCTTACAGACAGACATTTAGTTTTGTTCTGGCTGTGTTCTGTGAGGAGTAGTACGGTGATGAGCCGCCTTTACATACCCTTTGTCTATTTGTCTTGTAAATGGGGCTGCCAGGTGAGTGGCTGTACGTTTCTAAAGGTTTGGCACTGGAAATATGATTGTCCCCCAGAGAAAAGATCTTTCGTATATGTATCATTTGGAAAAAAGTTAGTGGAGATGTGAATTGGAAACTTCTTAAAGGCAAGCCTCCAAAGAAAAGCTAGTCATTTGTTTTAACCTTGAGTCCTCTTCTGTTTGAGTGGGGCCTCCTAAGTGTTCTGCATACTAACATGTTGACAGGTCCCTTTTTAAAGATTGATTTATTTTAGAGAGCGAGAGAAGGGCGGGGGAGGATGAGCGGGAGGAAGGACAGAGGCAGAGGGAGAGAATCTTAAGCCGACTCCCTGCTGAGTCAGACACTCAGGACTGGGCCACCCAGGTGCCCCTGTGATTCTGTGTTACAGTTGGGTGACACATTTGTGTTTCATTTTTCTGCTGTTTTTATGCATGTGTATTTCAGGGGGTCTGGGCACATGCCATGTGCAATGGGGCACCTGCTGGGTGGTGAGCACAGCATTCGGCAGCTGCTGGCAACTGCAGGTCGAGTTTAGGGGTGGTTTGTGCCACTTTGGAATTTGGTTTCTGCCTGGAAGCTTCATGGGCTGGCTTCTCTGGGAGCTGCTGCGTGCGGGACTGGCTGGTGAGTGGGTCCCAGAAATTTATATGGTGTGTGTAATAGTGCCTGACCTTGATCTTTTCTTCTAGGCCTATTTGGTTGTCAGTGACAAGGCCCGAGATGCAGCTGCTGTCCTTGTGTCCAAGTAAGTACCTGTTGGCCCCCTCACAGCTGTGTTGGTTGCTGTGTGACTGGTGTGTTCCGAGAGGGTTTGTCTTACATATTTTTTTGCATTCCCTGTGTTTCTGTGTTACCTTGGAGGAGGACACCGGGCTGATGGGCCTGGGGAGGTCTTTCCTACTGCCCAGTAGTTGTCTCTTTCTTTGAGGGAGCATTGGCTCTGTTTGGCTTCAGGAGGCCTCTGAACTTAGAGTGCTGGGCTAGGAGCTCATGGAGGTCCCCTGACGGGCCCATCAACAGAGGAAGATTTAGAACAGGTGTAATAGTTATCCCTGGGGCAAGACCTCACCTTTGGGGTGGTGGCAGTTAGATGAGTCTTTAAAGGTCACTTCGAAAGCCTTAACGCTGTGGTTTATGCAGATCGTGAGCTTGATTGGGTCATTGTGGATTGGGATAAAAATCCCCAAACATTCTCTGTTGACTGAAAAACAGGCTGTGCCTCAAACACGTCAACATGGCTTTGTCTGATGAGCTCGGTGAGCTGACCCAAACAGTGGCCCCGGTGTCTGAAAAACGCCAAAGACGTGTGTGAGAGCTGTGTATACTTGTTTCATGAAATGAGAGAATGGAAGGAGGCAGTTCTACATTAATCTTTTGTAGGACATGTAACTTAAAATAAGTGTGTAGAATAAATAAATTAGAAAATTTGGTTTTCCCCCACTCTACATTTGTGAAAGTTGAAAATGGGCCGTAAAAACTTTTGGATATTTTGATTGGGAAAACAGGCAACACCTCGTTCAGGGTCCTCTTATACTTAGGTGTGTAGCCATGACCTTCCACAAAGTGGTAAGAGAAGCCCTTAATTTGTAGGGCAGTGGGGCACTGGATGAGGCGTTCATGCAGGCCCTTGCTGCACCGTAGGGTGGAGCTTGAATGGGAGAGCTGACTTCAGGAGTGAGGGGGAACACGAGAGTATTGCTTCACCAAGGGGGGGAGATACTCACTGGACAGAGGTTTCTTGTGATTAAAAAAAATGAGTTTCTTTTTAATTATAAGAGTAATGATATGTTTTGGAAAATAAAAGTATAAAGTACAAAATCCACATGTACCTTCATCCCCCAGAGATGTAACTGCTCCTGCCTTTTTTTTTTTTTTTTAAAGATTTTATTTATTTATTCAACAGAGATAGAGACAGCCAGCGAGAGAGGGAACACAAAGGGGGAGTGGGAGAGGAAGAAGCAGGCTCATAGTAGAGGAGCCTGATGTGGGGCTCGATCCCATAACCGGGATCACGCCCTGAGCCGAAGGCAGACGCTTAACCGCTGTGCCACCCAGGCGCCCCTGCTCCTGCCTTTTGTCCCGCCACCGTCCGTGGGTGCACACTGTCCGCGGGCGTGTTGGTGCACGTGCTTGTCATACCAGGTGCCAGCAGATGGCCTGGAGCAGTATTCAGTCTTTTTCTAAAACATGATTATGGTGTGAATATTTTATTGTTTCTCCAGTCCCCTATTGGACACATAAGACTGCTGCCCTGCAACTTGTTAAGTGAAGTCAGTGTCATCATGAACGTTTTACATAAAACTTTGTACCGTTCTGATTGATTCTTAGAGATGAATTCCTGGAAGTGGAATGAACATTTTAGGGGTTTTACATGCAATTACTGGAAAGGTTATCTTTTCCCCATATTTACCAGTACTGTGTGCGATCCTAATGCGTTTGCCAAATTAATTAAATGAAAAATGTTTTTATTATTTTTTATTACCAGCAGTACTGCGGGTTTGGTAGAGTTATGCTGAGTTGGACTTTGTGGATTACTGTGTCTTTGGGGGCTGGGGAGGTGAAGCCCTAAACCTTTGTTCCTTCCCTGATGTCCTCCGGGAAAGGTGACCTGGGAACAGAGCCAACCACTTGGAAGGACTCTCCTGCACCATCTAGTGGTCGGGACGAGTAAGCATTTGCATGGTTGAGGCTGGACGGGTAAAATGCTCCAGCAATCTGCCAGGCTGTAGATGATGCATCCTGGTGCTGTGTAGCCAGCCTCACAGTGCTCCAGAATGGGCGGTGCTGTAACTGCACTGGCTGAGCATCTGCTGATACACTGGGTAGTGGCTGTTCCGAGGGAAGAGGGCGCTCCGAGGTGGGAGGGCTTGTGGTTGGGACGAGAGTTTCCTGCAGGGTTGCTGAGGCAGGTGCCAGAACCACACTGAGCGCTGCTCTGGTGCGAGCCATGACATCCGTGGTGCAAACACAAGGAAGAAGTGGGCCAGCACGTCGTCAAACGGGTTTCTGCAGCATTAAGTGCAGAGTCCCACCACGTGTGTTCTGTTCGGGGGCAGCTGAAGGAGTGTGAGGTCCTGTCTCCTGACACTCTCTGGTCCCATGTCTCCTTGGGAGGGTGTCCCTAGGCCTCTCTTGGAGGCTGCACATCCACCACCCTCCGTCTCTTCATGTTCTTTGCTTGTTTCCCATTTCTGCCCCCAGAATGGAAGCTTTCCTAGGAGAGGATGGGCTCAACCTGAGCCCGAGTTGGATAGCTGAGGGCCTGGCATGTAGACTGGCTAGAGAAGAATAAAGGGGGCCCAGGCTTTGGTGTGGGGGCTTGGGGGTGGCTGCCAGCTTAGACCAGGCGTGTAAGAAAGCGGGCAGGATCCAGTATGTGCCATCCGAGCTTTCAGAGTACAGAGCTAAGCATATGTGGGCCCTGCGTGGGGCTGTGCAGTGCTGCGTGGTGGGGGTCGGGGGAAGGAAGACCCACGGCAGATGCAGGGAGAGCGGTCCTGTGGGCCCTGCATGGGGCTGTGCAGCACTGGGTGGAGGGGGTCGGGGGAAGGAAGACCCATATCAGATACAAGGAGAGAGGTCCTGGGGCCTGCTGCTGCGCCAGGCCTGCCATATGAGGGGTACAGTGTCCTGAGTCAGAGTTGGATTTGGGCCAAGGAAAGGGAAGGGCTGAATAGTAGGTGTTGGTGGGGTTCCTGGGCAGTGGTGGGGACAGGTAAAGGTGGTCCTGCATTATATGGGGCCTCAGGATGAGTGGGAGTGCAGGAGGGAGGAGATGGGGGTGGTGGGGCCTGTGTATGACCTCAGAGAGGTCATGCTGGGGAATGACCACCTGAGGGCTATGGTCTTGGTGTTTTAGATTGGAGAGTGTCCTAGAATGTCTGTCTTGAAGGGAGGACATAATTCATAATCCAGAGGACAGACGTCCTGGCATGGAGACTCCTCTTGATGGAATATGTGGTGGGCCGGAAGGGGGTGAGCTCTCTTCAGTTGGGGCCTTGTTTGAGCTATCAACCTGTCTTTTTGTTTCCTTCTGGCAGGTTTGTCACACGGCCTGATGTCAAGCAGAAGAAGATGGCAGGTTTCTTGGACTGGAGCCTGCACACCTTGGCCCGCTCCTCCTTCCAGACCATTGAGGGAGTCATTGCCATGGATGGCATGCTGCAAGCCCTGGTAAACACTGCCCCAAGGCAGGGGACAGGTTCTGTTCACCTTTGAGTCCATTCTGAAGTAGCTGGAACACAGAGACCATTAACCCCAACAGCACAGCACTGCACCTTAAAACCCAGGGTTGTCCTTGGATTGTCAGAGTTGGGCTTTCTACTCCAGTGAAGGAGATGGCCTGAGCCAGCCTGGTGCATCGTCACCAGGTGGCAGTGGTGTCCACAGAGCTGGGGCGGGCAGGCAGGCAGGGCATGTCCTCCTTGGGTTTCCTGCTGCGTAATTGTGTTACAGAGTATAATTATCGGAATGAGCTATGATAAAATAAGGCAGGTGATTTGAAATTTGATTTTGTTCAGCTCCTTGGGTTAGGGTGTTAGTAACAAGTGTATTAAACACACAAAGGCACCTGCCCAGAGTGCAGTGGTTGGTGCCTTTCCTCCCACCCTTTCCCACTTCCTGTTTCATCTGTCTGTTATGTTGCCTTTTCTAGTGCTAATGAGGAGGATAGTTCCCAGAAGAGGGGAGGCTGCCGAGGCCCTCATGGTCCTTGGGTGTTGTGGGCATGGTTCCTCCGCTCTGCCCTTTAATTGCACAGATGAGAGTTGGTTCTTAGCCTTGTTTCTGAAGCTGTTGAGGCCCGTGGCCCACTTTCTGGAGAGCAGGGCATTTTGGACTACGTTTAAATGGAGACATTTGGACCCATGACTCAGTGTGACATCATTTTCTTGGGTGTTGTCCTGTGTGTTGACTGTTGACAGGTGGGATGAGGTGTAGGAAGCCATGAGGGCCAGTGAAAAGTGGGGATGATGGTGTTATCACCCAGGGCAGTGGGCACAGGATGTGGGAGGAGAGAAGATGACAGACAGCTGGGGCTACCACAGGGGCCCAGGGAAAGCCCTTTCTCACTGCACACCCTGCCCTGGGCACTTAGGGCACAGACTGCCTGGCCTCTCTCAGGAATGTTCTCGGCATCTGTTTCTTTCCATTCATGTTGCTGTTGTCTTTAGGAGGGACAGCCTTTGAAATGATGAGACTATTTCAAGACGTTTTCTAAAGAAACCTGGAAAAATAGAACATTTTCTGAATTCCTGTGGTCTGTTGAGGTGCTGTTTTTTCCCCTGCTTTCTTCTATTCCATAAATGAATGTGATGTTGTGCGTTAGTTTTTAAAAAATATTGAGAGGGGTGCTTTAGTCATTTGAGTGTCCAACTCTTGATTGTGGCTCAGGTCATGATCTCATGGGTTGTGGGATCGAGCCCGTCTTGGGGGGGCCCACGCTCAGCAGGGAGTCTGCTTCTCTCTTTCCCCTCTCTCTTTGCCCCTCCCCCTGCTCGGGCGTGTGTGTGCACATGCATGCTTGTGCTCTCTCTCAATAAATCTTTAAAAAAATTGAGAGATAATTTACATACCTTAAGTAATCTGCTTTTTTGAAGTGTATAATTCAGTGATTATTTTGTACCTGCACAAGGTTGCTCACAAGTAATTCCGGAATATTCTCATCGTCCCTAACGAAAACCCCACATCTATTAGCAGTCACTCCCCATTCCCCTCTGCAACCATTAATTTAGTTTCTGTCTCTGGATTTGCTCGTTCTGAATACTTCATATAAATGGAATTGTACAACATGTGACCTTTGTCAATGGCTTCTTTCATTTAGCATCATGTTTTCAGGGTTCATCCACATTGTAGCTTAGGTCAGTAATTCATTCTTTTTTATGGCCACGTAATATTCCACTGTTTGGTTATTCTTATCTCTTATGAATAGTGCTAACCTGAACTGTGTGTACATTTTTATTTGAACATACATTTTAGTTCCCTTGGGTATGTAATAATAGTTTTTTTAATTTAACAATTCAAATATTTTCTGTGTTTTTGAAGTCTTAATTTTTCTCATGGCCTCACACCTGTCATATTGATGAAACATGGGGTATCAGCCTGTGCCCTCAGGTGGCTCTCATTCCAGCTGTGTGTGGAGGTGGTGCTTAAAGAGGGTTTTATTGGGATTTTCAGTGTAATTGCCATGATGGGAGTCAGTGCAGGGTGAGGCTGGCCTGGAAGGGCACCTAGTGTGGATGTGAATGGGAGGGGGGAGGTGCGGAGCACAGACATGTTGCCCACCAGGCTGTCATTGCCTGAATCCTGGGAAGTGCATTTATGGTTTAGGTAATTCTGGTAAAGGATGGGTGAATGGGGCAGAGATGCTTTATTTGAAGGTTTGGGTGTAAGGGGATTCTTAATTTTTTGCCATGAATTGCATTGAGAAGTCTTAGGTCATAGAGAAACAACTGGAAGGTCTGACAGAATATAACTGGAGCCTGTCAGTCTGCTGTGGCCTGCAGGGCAAAATGCTAGATCCATCTGAGTATGGGCATGGGGGATCAGGCACCTCTGACCTAACTTGCTTTTGTGTTTATGGTCCTGTTTTAGACCTTCTTTGCCCAGTCAGGGATTTGCATCTGGGACGGGCTCTTGGGGTCTCTTGTAGCCTTTGCCTGGAAGCCACCCCTCCAGGAGCCACAGCTATGTACATACACATAGGGGCAGCTGGCCAGCAGGGTGCCTAGGCTGTAGGGCTGGAGCCTGCTGTGACTGCCCTAGGACCTGTGGGCAGGTGAGGCCTGTGTGGCTTCTGTCTGGGCTGGTGGCAAGGACGCAGGTTTCCCGGAAGAGACAGCGATGGGCCTGTGCACTTAAGCCACCTGCGAGAGTTTCTGATGGCTCCCTTGTCCCTGGGCTCAGGTCCTTGGGGTTCTGACGCTCTTCTTGAAGGCTTGAAAAGGGCATAGGGACCCCTTTTTGTCCAGTCCTGTAGTTGATTTGCCCTAGGTCCTTTTATTTATTTTTTAAAACATTTTTGATCATCTCATTGCTTGTCTCTACATTGTTCCCAGGCTTTCTGTTTCTTCTTCCTAAGTGGGAGACACATGCCTTTGATGGCAAAACCCAGTGCCGGGGTGGGAAAGGCCACTGAGTGTTGTCCTGCCAGCTATGGGAGCAGGTCAGCATTCCTCTCAGTGCAGAGAGCCAGCCAGGAGTGGGGACGTCTCCAGGCTCCACCCTTAGGAGAAGTTCTCTTTTTCTCTTTCTCCTGAGGAATAGAGGGATTTTCCCAAAAGCTTCTGCCCTCTCCCTCAGCAGGGCACTGAAGCAGCATGGCAGCCATATCTCAGAGCTGTCTGGAGAGGTGCACCCTCAGCGAGGTGGGCAGTTGCCTGACAGGGCAACCCAAATCCTAGGGAAGTGAGTAAATGAAACTGCTGGGAAGTGGCAGTCTGCAGGGCTCAGCACATCCCTTCTGGAGCCTTCTGAAGACCCCGTGTTTCCTCTGGAAGACCTGGGGTCTTTCTGGAGTCGCATGCCTTGTTTCCTTTTCTCTTTTCCTTTTCAAAGCAGTGATTTGGTCTAATTACTGCTGATGCTGCCTGGGCAGGAGGAAGTGGTGTGGGGTGTTGGGCTCTCCCAAGCAGGGAGCGGGTTTCACCATGAGCTCGTCAGACCTGAACAGCAGAGGCTGGGCGTCCGCTGTGCATGATGAAACTTGCAGGTGTATTGTGCTTTCGGATTTCGTCTGTCTCCTTTGATGCACTTGGCTTCATTTCTATCCACCTGTTCATTAGTGTGAGTTAGGCAAAACAGGTGAACTTGTAACAAGCACCATCGAAACTAGGGTTTGATTTTATTTTCCTGGAAGCATGTTCCTCTTGCAGCGATGAATTTTAACTCTTGTGTTTGGGGAAATAGGAGTAGGTAGCTTCCTGTCACTGGAAGGCCCTCTGGTTTAGTCCTGCTTTAAGCATTAGGATTATTGCAAATTGAGGAAATTCAAAGAGGGAAAACCCAATATTAAAAATTGAAAATGGTCATCATTTGAATATGCTGTAACTTCTTCCTTATTGATGGCTGTGCCATCTTGGCTTTCACTACTTAGATTGAAGAGCCTAACGACTGGTGATGTGGGGTTTCTCTTCGTGCGTTCCCTGTAATGGCTGGGGGGTGGGGGCATTTTTGTTGCTGAAGACGGGATTCTTACACAAAAATGCTGCTGGTGTGATGAGTGGCAGTAAAACACTCTCCTCTTTGCCAGTTGTGGTCGTGACCCCCCTTCTCAATGAAGTTTGTTTCAATTTATCATTGATAAAAGCGTAGCTCTTGTGAAAGGATAGAATGTTTTGTTGCAAACACTAAAAACCAGGTGATCCTATCCCCAGTGCCTGAGTGCATGTGTGAGGACAAATACCGAAGCCTCTTTGGTTTTGCCTAGAGTCTAAGTAAATAAAGGGAGTCTCCAGCCCGGGTAGAATGGCTGTCGATGCCACAAGGGCAGGCTGTACCAGAAATGCACGTCCCAGGCTCCAGGGTGTGTTGGCTCTGCCCTTGGGTGCTTTGCTGCCCTGAGGGAAGCCAATCTGCTGTGGTCCAGTCCTAAGCCTCGGGACGCCCCGTAGCAGCTCCTGTGACCCCAGGCAGGGGTGAAGGCCTTGCTCCATGCTCCCCGCCTGTAGAAGGGAGATAACAAACCTCTTACCCCAGAGGGTGGTGTGGGGGCTAATTAGTGCCTGTCATGCTCTTTGAAGATGAAAGGAAGTCACCTGATCATCCAAAACACTTGTCACATAGGCTTTGATTTCTTTCCTTTTGGGCTCTTTGGAGAGTAGCACTCTGTGGTTTCGTTTAGGGTTCAGTGTGGCCAGAGGACAAATGGTCCAAACTGAGCTTTTTAGTCGTAGCCCTTGCTGGGGCAGGGTTTTGGGTGGAGGAAGACAGGGTAAGAGCCATTTGAATATGTGTGTGTTTCAGTACGTATGTGCATTTCTGTAGTGTTCATGTATTCTTGAAGAATTCAGGTGAAATGAGTACCTTCAGTTTCCTTGTGGATTTAAATCCTTGGAGCAGCCAACTCTGATACTGTTTTAATTTTATGTAACTCAGCATTTTATGTGGGGCAGACAGCATGGTGGCATGAGTCTTGTTGAAACATGCATGGTGTGTGGCACGCCTTTAATTCCATTGGCGGGCCTGGTTTGTACACCTGCTGTGTGGGGACGTGACGTGTCCTGCTGGACAGGTGCACGCTCGCAGGCAGCCCAGCTGAGCCCACGCTTAGAGGGGAGGGGGCCTTGTCGGTCACAGGCTCTCCCTGCCGCTTAGATGAGAGGAGGAGCACACGGCGGTGCGGCTGGCTGGTGTGGAGCTGGCCGAGTGCTGTGGGCTTCCTGGCTGGTGCCCTCTGTCCAGCGTGGCCTGTGGCCTCCACTGCAAGCCATTTGAGGGCCTTGTAGCTCCCACCTTCTCGGTGGTTGGGTTCTCAGGTGAACAGGACCTGGCTGCCCTTACCCCTCCCTCTAAGCAGGTGTTTCTCAGGCTTCGTCCTTGCTGTTCGAGGGCGGCTGATGTTTCTCCTGATTCACCCTTGACCTTTAGTTCCAGGTTCCTCTCCTTGGTCCCAGAGCCCTAGTTCTGTGCATCTGTTGTGCTTCACATTCCATGAGTCCAAGATTGTGGCTGTTACTTTGTCGGCCCAGCAACAAACAAGAATGCTCAGGCAGGGCCCAGGTCCAGTCTCATCTGGCATGTGGATGAGGCTTTGGGATGTGTCCCTGGCCTGGCCCTCCTTTCCTGGTGTGCTGGCCAACCCCTCCGTGGTCCATCCCCCACCCTGGGCCAGGAGTCTGTCCTTGGCCTAGCACACGACTCTGCTCTGGTGCTCTCTCCAGACAGGAGCTGGCTCAGTCTGTGGAGTCCTCCCCCGGTGGCAGTGGACCGCAGCTGTGCTTTGTCTGTGGTGCCACTCTGGAGAACCAGTGGCAAAGGGCCCAGGAATGGGGTGGGGGAGCCAGAGAGTGGATAGCCTGCAGAGGTCTGTCCTCCAGGCCCCTCCGGGAGGGGGCCAGGCACCAGGCAGAGACAGGCCAAGCAGGCTGGTTGTGCTGATTTCCCCCAGGGTTTTGGGCCCTGTGCTGGCAGCTCCCTCATGTGTGCCCTGGGTTAGGAGAGGTATGAGCATGGAGGTGTGGGTCAAAAGTGGCAGAGACTCTTCTCAGTGGTTCCTGCCATGGGTATTCTTGCTCAGGTCACTGGCCCTGTCAGAGTCCCTCAGTGGGCTTAACTCTGTGCCCTTCTCATCCGTGGGCAAGGCATGCCACCTGCTTTTCCTCCTGCTCCTCTTTGGATCTTCTCTCCTCACTTCCACTTGGAGGGGAGGGGGCCTCTTGTGGGCCTCCTGGCTGGGGGTCCCTCTCCTCCCGCTGGGCTCAGAGCCCCTCCCTGCTCAGATGCCAGCATGGCTTGGGACGTTGTCCCTCCTCTGAGCCTCTGGCTGCACTGCTCTGCTGTGGGACTGGTGCACATGCTGTGCTGGCCAGCTGGTTACTAAGTTAACTCTCTGGGGCAGGAATTGTGTCTTTTGCATCTTCCATATATCCTGCGTGAGGCAAGTAGGAGATGTGTAATCAGTATTTTTGGTACTTTTCAATTGATTGAGAAATAATTATTTTGATCTAGAATTATTAGCTCTTGAAGCCAGTGGGAATAGCAAAGACCTCTCGGAGGGACTAAGTCCTGCTAACCCTGGGTCTGTCTGGTATTTCTCCTGCTGGTCTTCCCTCCTCACCTCGTGGAGGCTGCAGCAGGACCATGTCTGTTGCTCTTACGGATTGATTCCAACCCTTTTAATGGAGAGCTTTCAGATCTTTCAGCTTTGCAGTGTTTGAAATTCTTCTGTTAAAGGGCCTCGAAGGCCTTTGTGTGTCAGGTCAGTTTATGGAGTCTGACAGGCTCTTTAGGTGGGCTGTGGGGGCTCCAAGGGCCGTACCCAGAGTGGTCACCCTTGAGAGAAGAGAGGAGATGTTTTGCTTCTTCTGGAGGCTGGAGGTGCCTCTGGTCTGCCTGGCTTGTCCCCTTTGCAGAGTGGACCTACGCCTGGCCAGGGCCTGGTCCTGGAGTGCAGCCTGGGTGGGCACTGCTCTCAGGACACATCTGCTTCTGTATTTCTCAGTGCTTCTCTGACCAGTTTCAGCTTACTGTTATTTTTGGGGGAGGTGGCAGGCTTCCTTCAAATGCCCCTCTCTTTTATCTTTGTAAGCCAGCAGATGCAGTGGGTTCCAGCCGGTGGTGGTAGGAGGGTTATTTTCCTCCAGACTATGGAGTATGTGTCAGAATTCCTCTATAAAGTGCCTTTCGGTGTTACATAAAGATGCAGAGCCGTTTGGGCTTTGCTGCCTTCCACGAAAGGTGTGGCCCTGGGTGGGCTTGCTGTGGCTCAGCTGAGGATCGTGGGCCAAACTCTTAAGTGCTGTCCGTCCTGGAACTGGTTGTGTCAGTGCTTGATGGTGTTTACTTTCATCCCCATTTGTGTGTGGCACGACTGCCATGAGGGGGGACGGTACGCTCCTTAGCACTGGGACGAGAGTCAGGAGTGCAGAAAGGGAGGAGCCCACGTTGCCTGAGCTCCATCCTGACTGTTTGTTGGTGTGTTTATGATGTCATGTGGGACGGGACCACACACTGAGGTGCCCAGCAGGTGCTGTGCTGGTTCACGGTCCACTCACTAGCCCATAGGAGACCTCACAGGTGCTGGTGAGGGGCACCCCGAGCTGGCATGGTGTGGGGGACCTTTTTCCCAGGTCCTGGGTGGAGCTGCTTTTCTTGGCCTTGACTTGGTGGTGCTTCAGGGAGCCTTAGACCAGTGTCTCCTGCTCGGCAGCAGGGCGGACTGGCTCCCAAGCCCCTGGCGGCCTGTGATTCACAGGCTCAGAGAACATGCCCCGGGGAGGGGAAGCTGGTTTGCACATTGCAGAAAAGCAGGCTTGGGTGGGTAGCAATCGAAAGGTGTGGTAGTTTAGAATGATGACTAAGAGACTCCTTTTGTGTTTGCACCTTGCGCTGTGCTGGTTTCTAGAACAACAGAAACAGACCTGACGGTCATTTCTCCTGGGCTACATGGTGGTGTTCTCTCTGATCTCGAGGAGGCGTAATTGCTTGTGCAAAGTGGGTGCTTTCACAGGCGTGTGCAGGTGGTTCATGTTTCATGCTTCTGTGAGAAGAGCGCACCTCCCATTTCATGGTCTGGCTGATGAATACTTAAGACCATCAGAAGGCGGGAGCATGTTTACCTGGTCGCTTCCTCCCACTGCTGAGCTTCACTGTCCCCCGTGTGTGCCTGCACAGCCACACGCTCTCAAGAGTGAATGGCAGTGAAGGTGCCCCATTTTTATGTGTTAAAACAGACTGGGACGCCTGGGTGGCTCAGTTGGTGAAACGTCTGCCTTTGGCTGAAGTCGTGATCCCGGGCTCCTGGGATTGAGGTGGGGATCCGTGCCCGGCAAGGAGTCTACTACTCCTTCTCTCTCCCTGTGCCCCTCCCCTCCCTCTGCTCGTGCTCTCTCTCGCTCACTCTCTCTCTCAAGTAAATAAAATCTTTGGAAAAAAATTAAATGCATAAATATAAAATCTTAGAAAAAGAACAGACTAATAAAAACAAAGCCCTTCATTGATTTTGTTTGTTTTTGTTCCTTTTCATCCCTTTGCCCTCCTGAGTCTGTTCACAAGGGGGTTGGGACTCAGTGACCCTTCTCTTCATGTGTACAGAGCGCTTGGGTTATCCTGTGGGGTTCAAGGTTGGGAAGAGCAGAGGGATAGAACTCCATTTGTATCCATGAGGGATCTGGTATTGGTTCCCATTAGTCCAGACAGTGGCTGTGGCTGGGCCTCAGTGCTGGCTCCTTCTGTGTGGGGTGGGGACCGCTAGGGTCCAAGCCAGGCGTGTCCAGGCAGGGGCCTGTCACCGTCTGCCCGAGCCCAGTGGTGGGGCCGTGTCGGCGCCAGTGTTCACCACTTTTGTTCTGTTCTCTTATTGAGACTTTGTAAAGAATTTGGCAAATAAAGAGTGTTCACATGAAAGACCACTTCTGGCATGTCATAATATTTTAAATTCTTACTAGTATAGCTGGTGAATGAACCCAAAAACCACTTTAAAAAAAAAAAAGATTTTATTTATTTGAGGGAGGGAGAGTGAGAGAGTGAGAGAGAGCATGAGCAGGGAGGAGGTCAGAGGGAGAGGGAGAAGCAGGGAGCCCAACATGGGGCTCGATCCCAGGACCCTGAGATCATGACCTGAGCCGAAGGCAGATGCTTAACCAACTGAGCCACCCAGGCGCCCCCTAAAGAACACTTTAACCAACTGCCAAGTGCTGTCAGCTCTGTTCCTGGCGGCTCACAGTCCTTCCCTCCTTCCCTGCAGACTTTCTGCACTGGCGTGGGTTGTCTTTATGTCCCTGCCACGTGTCCTCATCCTGCTGTCAGGGTGGTGTCTGCTGTCCAGGCTTAGACAGTAGCACCCTTACCTACAGGGTGAATTTCCTAAGTTGGGAGTTCTCTGTTGGGTAACAACCCACCCCAAAGCCTGTGGCTTAAAACTGCAGCCATTGTGAGGATTCTGTGGGTTCTGATAGTCTGGGCACAGAGTAGCTTGTCTGTCCCTTCCAGCCAGGTGGCAGGGGAGTGTGCCATGTCTGGGAAGCCCACACAGTGGGGGCAGCACGAAGGGCTGAGCAACTCCTTGACTGTCAGGACCTCGTGTTGGGGGGACAGGAGTCTAGTGCACATGTGCTTAATGTGCCTTCACATCTAAAACAGAAGTAATTCTCACTTTGCTGGTTAAATACTGTTTCTAAAGGAGAGGAAATTCTTGTAAGAAATTCTTAGAAGTGCTCAGTGCTAGGATTCTTTGTTTAAGGGGCTTGGGTGCTTGTGTGAATTATCCCATTTATCTTCCAGACCTGAAAGTGGAGGGTAAAGTTACAGGTTGAGCATTCTGGAGCTTGTGAGGTCTGTGAGTTTGGACATAGTCCCTGGTTATGGGAGAGGGGGTGGGAGACACCTTGCCAGGGCCCCACAGGACGAGCAAGCGTGTGAGAAACACGGGGAGCCCTTTCTCATTGTTGACTGAGCATGAATGACACTCCAAGAGTGCATACTTGGGTTCCTGACCATTGTGAGAGCTGCTTGGGCCCGTAACTTCTACCCTTTGATGCCTTTTCTTTTTTTTCTTTTCTTTTTTTTTTTTTTAAAGATTTTATTTATTTATTCAACAGAGATAGACAGCCAGC
>NC_048232.1:75005542-75009257 GCF_002007445.2 Ailuropoda melanoleuca
AAAGATTTTATTTATTTATTCAACAGAGATAGAGACAGCCAGCGAGAGAGGGAACACAAGCAGGGGGAGTGGGAGAGGAAGAAGCAGGCTCATAGCAGAGGAGCCTGATGTGGGGCTCGATCCCACAACGCAGGGATCACGCCCTGAGCCGAAGGCAGACGCCCAACCGCTGTGCCACCCAGGCGCCCCTGATGCCTTTTCTTATATGCAGGTCGTTAAAGGTTTTTTAAAAAAAATTTATTTATTTGAGGGAGAGAGAGAGTGGAGTGAGCGAGAGAGAACACGAGTGGGGGGGACAGCAGAGGGAGAAGCAGACTCCCCGCTGGGCAGGGAGCCCGATGCGGGACTTGATCCTAGGATGCTGGGATCATGACCTGAGTTGGAGACAGATGCTTAACTGACTGAGCCACCCAGGCACCCTACACAGGTCATTAAAGAAAACTCCGTGAGGTTCTTTACTCTCCTTATGGCTAGTGCCCTCAGCAGCAGCTTGGGTACATGTCAGCGGTGAAGCCTTGCCCCCGCTAAGTGGAGTGGCCGTATGGTTGCATTCCGTGTTCACAAAGTCCTTTCGGGACATTGCCTCTCCTGCCTCTTGTAATTCCTTTATCATGTATGGAAACTGTTATTTTGTGGTATTTAGAATAAAAATTATGGAAGTGCAGTGAACTGTCTTGGTGATTTATGTTCTAAATTTGTTAATATACAGATATGTAACATTTAACAGATTTTTTTTTTTTTTTTTAGGCGCAAATATTTAAGCATGGAAAACGTGAGGACCTTTTACCCTATGGTAAGGGTTATTTGTAGGAGGGTGTGTGCGATGTGAGTTTGTCTGTATATGATCAAGTATGTCTCTTTCACATTTTATTTGTCTGTAAGTTGCTGTATTTGGACACTATCATAGTTCTTTGTTTTTTTGTTTGTTTTGTGTGTGTATCTGTGCCTTAATCTGGTTTTTTAGGCCTGGTATGGGAGGTCAGGGTTCTTGATGCTGTGTCTGCCAGGTTTTGATTCTGGGGGACTTGGTGATGTGGACACACCCTGAGGTCTTTGGCTCACCTCCTGGGACCCCAGTTGCAGCTGCATTCTTCCTGCAGCCACGGTCACACCTTTTGACCTTTTGCCCCATTTTCTTAATTTTGGACAGAGCCTCCGTTTATGATTGTAAGCTCTGTGATTCTTGCTGCAGAGACGTTTACTACCTGGACCAAGAGAAACTTCTTGGAGTTATATATTTTAGAAGATATGTGAATAAATTTTGAATAGTAGAGCCTACTTTTGTTTTGTTTTGTTTTTTTTTTAAAGATTTTATTTATTTATTCGAAGAGAGAGAGACAGCCAGCGAGAGAGGGAACACAAGCAGGGGGAGTGGGAGAGGAAGAAGCAGGCTCATAGCGGAGGAGCCTGATGTGGGGCTCGATCCCTCAATGCCGGGATCACGCCCTGAGCCGAAGGCAGATGCTTAACCGCTGTGCCACCCAGGCGCCCCTAGAGCCTACTTTTGAAAGAAATTTTCATTATGGAAAATTTCAAACATGTATAAAGGAAGAGAGAGTGGTATAGCGAGGTCCCGCATTTCTGTCACAGGCTTCACATTTTTAATTTATGGGCGTTTTGTTTCCCTGTGCTCCTCCTTAGCATGCCCAGACACCCTGCCATCTTACCTGCGTCTGTTCTAGTGTGTGTCCCCAAAAGATAGGTAGGACGCTTTTGGAAACATAGGTTGATATTACTGTCACACCTGAAAACACGAGTGGTCGTTGTTCAGCATCTTCTCACATCCTCCTCAGTGGACTTGTGCACACAGACGCGGGGTCTGTTATGCTACTGTCACTCATACCCAGGTCATCACTGCATGTTGTTTGGGTCTTTGGGGAAATTGCTGTGACAACTTGNCCCCCCCAACCTGGACATTTGTGGCTTCACGGTGAGAAAGTTGAGCAGGTTCAGCTCTCACTAGGTAATTGACGTGGGATGAGGGGTTCTTTCTGAGACAGAGATTCAGGGGTCTGGTGTACATTTGGACCTTCACACTGCACCTGGGGGACCTGTAGAGTCATCTGTGGCTTTAATGTGGGTGCCAAACACTGATAGTGCAGTTTGGGAGTTCACAGCAGATCCTTCCCACCAGTCTGAGCCGAATATGCTGTTGTTTGCAGCTGCCACTGTTCTCGAGTGCCTGGAGGGCTGCAGGCTCCCCGACAGCAACCAGACCCTGCTCCGGAAACTTGGGGTGAAGCTTGTGCAGCGTCTAGGACTGACGTTCCTGAAGCCCAGGGTGGCGAAGTGGAGGTTGGTAGAGCCGGCCGTGCGGTGCGCGGCCTGCGTGTCCGTCGGGGAGGCTGGAGTGCTGATGGCCTGGCTTGAGGGGCCGTGACAGGGAACCCGGTTATCTTCTGGTTCCGCTTCCTTTCCTGAGTTTCACCGGTGGTTCTGATTTTGAAAGGAAGAGGTTTCCGTTTAGTCTTACAGTTAGGGTAATTGAAGCTGGAGTGGTGACAAGGAAAGTTTGGGTTTGCATTTTCTGTGACATTGTTCAGGTGCAGTATGACTTTACCAGTTTGGGCTTGCTATAGGGAAAGCTCCATTCAGCTCTGTAAAGCTGAATACAGGCTTTTAGAGAAAGCAAGCTGTCACTCAGGGTTGGTTCGGGAAGCCAGGCTGTCTGCCTGTGGACGGAGACTGTCTTAACTCACAGTCTGACATTAATTCACAGATTGCTTCTGAATTAGTGGCTCCCACAGAAACAGACTTCTCTGCTGTGCTTGGAGTACTGTGTTGTTAACAGTCTTCGGGTTTTTTATTTTGTGTTTTTGTATTTTTATGAGGAACAAGAACCAAGTTTTGTATTTGTTCATTTCTCACATTTGAAGTATTCCTCGATGACATCTTTGGCCTGAGACTCTTTGCCATAGTCCTTAACCACCACAGAACTGCAGCCAGCCACTTTATGGGGTCTTCCTTCTCTTGTTAGTTTTACAGAGGCCCGTCCATTCCCCCCGTTTGTCGTTGTCGTCAGCCTTCACTAGGTTGATCTGGTGCCCAGCACAGAGCACCTCCCCCAGCTTGGCACACAGGCCCCTCATAGTCACTGTAGATGCACAGACACGGGTTTGGCGCACGTCTAAGGCTGCGGCAGCTTTGTGAATTCCGCGTCCTAGGCCGCTGCGGATGAGGGTGGTCTCCAGCCCCTCTTGTAAAGCAGTGTTGATGTCCATGACACCTCCAGCAGCAGGGCCTTCCTCGGCCGTGGTGGTGGGTTATGGGTGGAGCCAAATCTTGAGTGTATCCAAGCCTCCGCCCTCTGTGACTCAGTGGTGGCAGGGAAAGCGCTAAGAGTCTTCAGTTTTATTTCAAGTATTGATATGGGTGGTTTGGGAGGAGTTGTTTGGTAAAGTTTTCAGCTCAGCCTTTGTCTCAAATTCCAGCAAATTCCAGAGAAGTGTGTTATGTTTTAGTGATGTTTTACTGAAATTAGCTTTTGGGTCATACAGTTTATTCTGTAAGAAGTTGTTTATGAGGGGCGCCTGGGTGGCACAGCGGTTAAGCGTCTGCCTTCGGCTCAGGGCGTGATCCCGGCGTTCCGGGATCGAGTCCCACATCGGGCTCCTGCGCTGGGAGCCTGCTTCTTCCTCTCCCACTCCCCCTGCTTGTGTTCCCTCTCTCGCTGGCTGTCTCTATCTCTGTCAAATAAATAAATAAAATCTTTAAA